>NW_006290147.1:667832-680346 GCF_000327345.1 Myotis davidii | reverse complement strand
GGAGAACAAACTTGCCAATGTTATCTCCGATAAGGGTTTAATCTCCAACATTTATAGGGAACTCATACAACTTAACAAAAAGAAGATAAACAATCTAATCAAAAAATGGACAAAGGATCTAAGTAGACACTTTTCAAAAGAAGACATACAGAAGGGCATGAGACATATGAAAACATTCTTAGAGATTTATTTCTAACACTTCTTTCCTTTAAACTCCAGTCTCATAACTTTCATCAGTGAGGTTCACCTAGATGCCCTGCAAATCTCTTTCTCCTGTTGGCCAACATGGTCAGGAGCACCACCATCCACCAGTTTTCCCAAGCCATCAAGCCAGCAGCAGTACTCGGGTCCTTCTCTTTCCCGTCAACCACATCCTTCTCCCACTCCCTCCACCTGTACTCACCACTTTTGTCCATTCAGGCTTCTCCGTCCCTCTCTGTCACCCCCTTCCCCTTCCTCTGTCTGCCCCTTAGAGGCAAATCAGTTCCTTGACGATAGCAGTTTCTCCCTGGCACCCTTCTGTTTCCCTGTGTTCTGGTCCCTAATCTGTCCTCACAGTGGTCTTCTGACATGTTAATAGGATCATTTCACTCCACCCTGTAAACTTCATTTACTCTCTCTTTTGGGCCATCCTTGATCCAGCTTCATTTCTTGCCACTTTCCCGCCTGCATTTTTAACTCTGAGCACACCACAGACTTTATTTCCCCAAATGTACCTTGTCTGCTCCCATCTCTATTCCACACATATTTGGATGCTTCCTCATCAGTTGCTCCCACCAAAAACAAAAACACAAAAGCAAAGCAAACTTAATGGGAAAAGTCCTGTTTTTCATAAGTCGAACACCTTTGATCCTTCTGACCGAATTAGATGTTCTTCCCCTTCCTACTTAGGTAGCTGGTTCAATACCTAACCTTCTTGTGCCTCAGTTTCATCCTTCTTAAAGTGAGAATGACTAGTACTTTTCTCTTTGCTCGGTGACTGCCACATTAATCTCTGTATTGTCGGTTCCTATATACCATTTGGCATATAGTAGATACCTAGCAATTATTTGCATGTATATCTCTCTAAATATGTACCATTCAAGTGTAATCCATTCAGTAATCTGTGCTAATGGCTCTGTGAAGGTGAGTGTACCTTGATAGCCTGAGACTATATAATATTTCATGAATGGGAGGGCCAGCTCCCCTGCCCAGTGTTGCCATTCTCCCCTCCAGAGTAGAGCAGCAACAGCCTTCAGGCTGTACACATTGCTAGACATCCCACATGCCCAGGAGCAGAGATGACTCATGCTTTTATTTTAAAGGCTCTTATTTGCATATTTCCTTGTAGAGCATTCAGGTAGAATATGCCAGTAGTTCACCACACTGGTAGCACTGTGGCCAAGCAAGGAAAAGCGTGAACTTTTCCATGATATTTTGGTTGGCCACAACATTAAGCCCAGTTGGAAACAGACCATATAGATTGGACAGAGTCTACCTGCTTCATTAGACACGTGGTCACTAATTCATTGATCATTCACACTCACTGTTAAGGGTTTCTGTGTGCGCTCTCTGCTAAGGAGCATGGCTATTGCAGGGACATTACAACTATTGGTAAAGAGATTGTAATCCAGTTGAAGAGGTGAGATATGTACTTAAGCCAACAGGTAATTATTGGTACTGTGGATATGATCATGTGTGTTGTACTTAGGTTTGGCTGCAAGTGATGGAGATCTTAAAGTAATGGTGGCTCCAATAATGGGATCTTAAAACAAGGTTGAAGTTTCTATCTCCTATAAAAGGCAGGCTGGGGTGGGGATGGTGGAAGGTCCAGAGCTGGTATGATGAACCTTAGGCTCCTTCTAGCTCAGTGTATGACAGGTTTAGAGTGCAGTGCCATCCTCCAGGCGGCAGTGAGAGGAAGAGGCAAAGAAAGTACAAAGGGCAGAGAATTGACTCATGTTTTCTCTTAGGGGAAGTTCCCAGAAACTGCCCCATACAATTCTGTATGTCTCCTTAGCCGGGGCTTAAACATGGAGCTGCAAAAAAAGGCTGGGAAATCTCATCTTGATTCTGGGTGGTTGTGGGCAACTGAAAAGTCCTGTTACAGAATTTGGGCATCAGCCACCAGTTGTTGCTAACAGTCCCACCCACCACCCACCACCCACGTGGACGTTGGAGGACAGAGCTGCAAAAGTCCAGTTGCCAAGGAAGCACAGGGAGCACGCCTAACTCAGATTGAGCGGTCAGGAAAGGTTGCCTGGAGAATAAGCAGGAATCTGGTGGAAAGAGGAGAGTTCAAGGAAAGGCTCTGAGGTGAAGGGGGCAGGTAGCTGGGGGGTGGAAGGAGTATGTGAGGAACCCGAAGAAAGTCAATGAGGAAAACCAAAGGAGGAAACAGACCCTGATCCTGTGGGTTCTAGGGGTCACATTGAGGACTTTGGATATTTTCCTAAGAGCCTTTAACCGATTTTGAGGAGGGGAGTAACCTAGAAAGATGCTTTTTAGGGGGTGGGGAGCAAGACAAGACTGGAGGCAGGGAAGATCCATTAGGAAGGGAGAGCATTTATTAGTTGACGTGGAAGTGGCCTTGGCTGTGTAGTTGCTTTCAGGGATCAAAGGAAGTGATTAAAAGTCATCTCAATTTCAGAGAGTTTAAGACCTGGGGGAAGATTTTAGCAGTTGGTCAGCCTTTTCACTCAACAGATGATGAGACCAAGGCTGAGATGTGAAGTGGCTTGCCCAGGCTCACCAGATAGCTATAGAGCAGCACCAGAAACCGTTTTTCTGCCTAAATTTTTTCCTTGTTACTGTTAAATGTGCCAGTTTGGAGGAACAGGGCATTGTGGGCATTCAGAGAAGGCAGAAGATACTGAGGGTGGGTGGCGTTGGCTCTGGGACTTAAAAGATAAGTATGTATAATTTGGACAGGAGAGTGGAGGGGCCTGCTGGATAGAGCAGGTATGTGAGAATGGATGTGGAGGAGAAGCCCAGGTGGTTTGGTGCTCCTGAGTTCTGCAGTTGGAGTACAGTAAGCACTACGGTGTGTCAATGAAGATAATGCTACTGAAGGGAGAGCATCTTGGATTATCCAGGTAGGCTCCGTGTGATCTCCAGGGTCCTGAAATGTGGAAGAGGGAGGCAGAAGAGACTAGAGAGAAGGCAGCATGAAGAGCCGTGGCCCAGTGTTGCTGACTCTGAAGATGGACAGAGGGGCCATAAACCAAGACAAGCAGGCAGCCTCCAGAAAAGGCAAGGAAGAGATTTTCCGGTAGAGCCTGCAAATAGGAGCGCAGCCCTGCGGGCATCTCGATTTTAGTCCAGCGACACTCGTTTGGGAATTCTGATCTGAAAGTCAGGTAAAGGTGTTGTTTTCAGCCACTGGTTTGTGGTAATTTGTTAGAGCAGCCTTAGAGAACTCATGCAGTGGTCAGTATTTGTTTGCAGAATGAGTGAGAGCTGTGCTTTGAGACATCAATATGACAGATCACTTATGAGTTGGATTGGACAGGAGGAAGTTCTGGAGACCAAGAAGTCCCTAGAAGACAATTCTGGGAAAGGTGATGAGGATGAGACTGGGGAGGGTTGGGTGGAGGTAGAAATAGGGGCCACTGACATTGGGGCACCATCAACAGGACCTGAAACCTTGGTCACCCCGTGTCCAGTACAGAGAGAGATGGAGCATGTGTGCTTTCAGGACTGGATTCCTGGGAAGGCTGTGGGGCTTGTTACAGAAATAAGGGAGTCAGAAGGAAGAGAAGGTTGTGAAGGGAGTGTGCTGAATTCAGATTTTGACTTGTTGAGTTTGAGTTGAGGAGGACCACATGTATGTAGGTGGAGAGAGATCAGATGAAAACGGGCCTTTGAGATTGGGATTGGAGATACAGGATCAGGTATCATTGCTCATGAAGTAGCTATACTCTTCCAATTTCTCCAGCAAAAAGCCTCAGCAACCCATATTAGGAGTACAAGATGTCACAGTCCTTAATATTAAGAAGTTTTTCCTAGTGTTTTACCTAAATTACCTTTGCTGCCATTTGAATTCTGTATACCCTTTAAAAAAAAAGAAATTCATTTATTAATTGATTTTTGAGAGAGAAACATTGATTTTGTTGTTCCACTTATTTATGCATCCATTGATTGTTTCTTGTATGTGCCTTGACCAGAGATCAAACCCGAAATCTTGGTGTATTGAGACAACACTCTAATCAAATGCACTATCTGACCAGGACAAATTCTGTATACCCTTAAAAATTATTTTAATGAATAATACTAAATAAATAATTAGCATATTTAAATAAACTAAATAACATAATTCTGTAACCCCATCCCTCCTTTGCATATTTTATCTTGTGTTGCAGGTCCTGTTCCCAGAAGCCTGTCTGCCTCTGATTGTTCTCTGTCACCCAGCCGGCCACTCAGGGTCGTATGCCCCTCCCTCTCAGTCCTGACACTGTCAGGTCTCACCCAGTGAGTCAGAGAGGATGGAGCCCTAAACAAAACTTGGCTTGTGCTGGGAAAAGGGAAATGGATGCTGTTTGCTATAACACTTCCACATCTGTTTTTAACATACCAACTTGCCATCAAACTATATATAGACTAGTTTTAGACATGGTTACATCCTGGAAGTTCTTGGTTTCTGAATTCCTTTGTTCTTCTTAATAAACTTGGTTGTAATGATGGAAATTCTAGCCTTAATTCTTGAGAAATGGGAGAGAAACCATTTCAGAGCAACTGTGTTGAATGTAATGACTTGAGAGATTTTTTTTTCCCTGTGGCACCACATTGCCAGTCTGTGATGTTTATCTTTCTTTAGTCACTGCCCTTTTACTGGATGGCATTATTGAAACTTACAAGTGAAAAGATTTTTTTTTTCTATTTTAATTCTCACCTGAGGACATGCTTAAAAGGAGGGAGAGAAGGAAAGGTAGAGAGAGAGAAAAAGAGAGCTAGTGAGCCGCGAGAGAGAAACATTGTGCCCCAAGTGGAGATCGAACCCCTGCCCCTGAACCAGAATCGAACCAGCAACCTTTCGGTGTACAGAACGATGCTCAATCAACTGAGTCACTCGGTTGGGTTTGAAAACATTTTTTAATGAAGACTATATGGAATATACTTTAAATAATTTTAAAGCCAGTAGTGATATGAGGTGTGATTAATACTAATAAAGTCATGATTTCCATAAACTACACGTGAAATTCACTTTCAGTTTCAATGAGTTGCTTGTATTTCCTTCTCTAGGCAAGGAAATAAGACTGAAACAAGAGATCCCATTCATTCTAACTTGACCAGCTAACTTTCTGTTCTCCCTTCCCTTTGATTTGATTAAAATAAGATTCATGTGTGCAGAATTCTGGGTTGTCATTTTCATCAATCAGTATCCCTGTAAGACAGTGGTTCTCAACCTGTGGGTCGCGACCCTTTTGGCGGTCAAACGACGCTTTCACAGGGGTCACTTAAGACCATCCTGTATATCAGATATTTGCATTATGATTCATAACAGTAGCAACATTACAGTTATGAAGTAGCAATGAAAATAATTTTGTGGTTGGGTCACAACATGAGGAACTGTATTCAAAGGGCCAGAAGGTTGAGAACCACTGCTGTAAGACAAAGCCCCCCCAAACATCCAGAACGCATAAACTGAGTGCCACACCATTAAGCCATGTTAGAAGGAGAGGGAGGAGGTGTTAGCCCTGTACGTCAGTGCCCATTATTATATTTCAACTCTACTGTTTGTAGAGAGAACCCTGCAGATACCTGCTCTGTCTGTGACCACAGGTGAGTGCTCTGAGCTCTGGTTTGAAAGCATCGAGAGGCTCCCTGACAGACGGGCCTGTGTAACGTAGCTTTATAGTGAGTACATGTTAAGCTTCACACAGGATGTGTTCTCACCGACACCGCTCTCTTTCAAAGGAATTAGCTTCAAAACGATGGCAGTCATGCTCGGAGAGGTGAAATGTCACTTATTTGGGAGGAGGAGGGAGTGTCATGTAATTTTCTTTCTCTTGTATTCATATTCCTTCTGTCTGTCTCTTCCGCTGTCACTTGCTGACCTGCTTTTCTTCCTCTGCTTTCCTTCTGGTGATGGTATTCCTGTGCAGTGTCAAGGCCACACCAGCAGCAGGCACCCCATTTAGAGGAAGGAAGGAAGTGTAGATAGTGGCTGGGGCTGAAGCCTGCAGGGGAAGCTGGCTTTGCATCAGAGGAGGCTATCTTAGGAATTTTTAAGAAACTTTTCACACATTGCTAATTAGCAAAATGAGTCAAAGAAACTGGGACCTGATGAAAATTGGACAACTGAGGTGATCGACGGCAAATGGAAAGTGTGGTTTCTAAGAGGTGCTTTGTTGTGGCAAGTTGAAATCAGTTACATGCATTTTTGACTTGATTCTGAGCTAGCGTTCTCTCTCTTTCTCTGTGTATAAGTAAGCAAGCACTTCAGCTTTTGTGTAGGTTTGATGAGGGAATACATTTTCTCTGAAGTTCTACCTAATGTTAGTTAGCCACAGGAAACTTGTGTCTCTCATTATTTATGACTTACAATTTTCGTTTTTGGTGATTAAATGTTTCCACGAGGAGTAGCCTCATTTGGGAAGAGGGGAGTATCATGCTCTGGCTAAAGGAGCTTTCGGAGTTTTTATGTTCATATAGTCATGTGAACACAGCTCAACCTGTTTCATCGGTGTTGAGTTTCTCGTAATAACATACTACATATAAGTTGAGTTTGTGGGGGAACCTGGAAGAACTTAAGTATTTCATAGAGTAAAATACTGCTTGTAAGTTTTGTTTGTTATTGTTATCTTGCTTTCAAAATGACTGTATATCAACATATTTCAAGGATTTAAGTGTTCATTTTTTAAACTATACTCCAAGTTAAATTTAACTCCTAAAGTTAAGTATCAAGACACTCTCTTTTTGAAGTACTAATATGTTTGGGATATTTGCCTTTAAGTTGGGAAGCTAAATTTATAATGTATTTTTAGAAGTAAAACCCCATGGAGGGGAAGAATTCTGTACATAATCGTTTTTTAATGCAGCAGCTCTCAAACTTTTTACCAAAAATTGAGAACCTCAGCTTTTGTTTTTGTGGATTGGTATTTTTACTCTATTAAAAATTACGTTTACATTATTTTAAAATAAAAACATTTAAATAATAATACATTTAAAAATAATAACTAGCCCATTATATGATAACACAACCTATATGTTTATGAAAAATATATTTTCTAAAACAAAAAAAAATTTGTGAAAACAGACATTGACATTTTGGACAATCTATTATGTATCTGGCTTAATGAAAGATTGTTGGATCCTCCTATCTGCTTCTGCATTCAATCTTTTGAGATCACACACCATGTAGCCTCTGGGACACTTTACAATGATGAGAGAGATGGTACTGAAAAAGGAATCTCTTAGTAGTATTACAAAAATAATTGATCTTATGGAACATCTGAAAACAGTCCAAGGACCCTCGGTTGTCAAGGCTACACTTTGAGAACCTCTGTTCTAACGATCCTATTTATTGTATTTTTAAATAAGGATCACCATTCTGCTTATCTATGAAAAGATCTTTCTTCTTCTTCTTTAGCAGCTATTGCCTTCTGTTTCCTTCTACCTGACTAAATTTTTGATTTATGCCACAGGATCTCTAAATGCCACCTTCATACTTGAACTTCATCAGGTGGCTGGTTTTGCCATTTTATCAAGTAAGTGTATCTGCAGGGTACCCTACATAGGTAGGATGACATTTAAGAATAAACTCATGACTTCTAACAACACTGGTTGCTTGCGTGGATGTTCTATTGGAGGACTGTAGTGGTCTGTTTATAAAATAAAAATGCAAACCAGAAAGGAGTGAGTACCAGACTGAGGTCTTGGAATAGCATAAACAGCATTTTAGATGTTCATTTTATTTTTTTTATTTATCCCATTCTCTTTGTTGGCTATCCATTTTACTATTTGGGCCTTCATATTGGCTGTTTTTAAGAATAGTTCTAAAAATAGCTGCTTCCTTTTTTGTTCATGCCTGTTTGGTAAATACTCCTTGACCTTTTTTTATTGTTGATTTTGGGCAGTGCTTTGCTTTAATAAAAATTTGCTGCATCCTGTCCCACTCTCTGCCTTGTTCTATTTAACTATTTAACCTTTATCATTTCACTAGAGGCCCAGCGCACGAATTCGTGCATGGGTGGGGTCCCTTGGCCTGGCTGGTGATCAAGCTGATTGGGGCTGCGGGAGGTTGGCCGGCTGCCCGATCAGGGCCATGGGGCCAGTCGGCCGTGGGAGGTTGACTGTGGGAGTGCACTAACCAGCAGGGGGCAGCTCCTGCATTGAGCGTCTGCCCTCTGGTGGTCAGTGTGCGTCATAGTGACCTGTCAACCAGTCGTTCATCGGTTGGTTGCTTAGGCTTTTATATATATAGATATGTTACAAAAAGGCTCCTCTGGCCTTTTTTGTATAATGTCTAGTCATATAGAGCTGTGCTTTAGGGATTAGTAAATACTCCCCTTTGGTTCACTCTAGGGAATTCTGTCAAGATGTTTAGGATCTCAGGTTCTAATATGCACTGAGCTACTGTGTTCCTAGATGCTGAGATTTTTCTTTAGGACATATTTTGCCCAGTCAAATATAATAGTCACTGGCCATAGGTAGTTACTGAGCACTTGAAATGTGGTTTGTGCAACTGAGGAACTGAGCTTTAGTTTAATTTTAATTAATTTACATTTCAATTAGCCTCATGTGGCTCCTGTCCCAGTTATTGGATACTGCAGCCCTAAGGGTTTAATAAATATCATGAATAATATTTTCTTTAGCACTACCCTACCCAATTTCAAGATTTAGATCAGGGGTGGGGAACCTTTTATCTTCCAAGGGCCATTTGGATATTTATAACATCATTCACAGGCCATACAAAATTATCAACTTAAAAGTTAGCCTGCTATATTTGGTCAAACATCTAATTTACTCACCTCTAATGCCTTGGCAGAGCCAGACCAAATGATTTCGTTGGCCTTACACAGCTGGGGGGCTAGAGAGGGGATTGGAGATAAATGGGGAAACGTTTCAGAGTGGGAGGATGGAAAGCTACTCTCTGAACTGGGAGGGAAGGGTTGACTTTTTAAAAAGCGTTTGAATTGTTTTGAAGTGAAAGTCACATGATATAAAATGTATTTCAAAGTGGTCAATTCAGTGACACTTAGTTCATCCACAATGTTGTGCTTCTATTGCTTCTAATTCTAAAACATTTTCATCACACTGTGCCCATTCCCAGTTACTCTCTGTTCTCCTCTCCCCTGCAGCCTCCAGGCAACCACTAATCTTTCTGTCTGTGTATTTGCCTATTCTGCATGATTGATGTCAATAGAAGTATACAGTATGTAACTTTTGTATTTGGTTTCTTCCACTTAGTGCAATGTTTTCAAGGTTCACTGAGTTGTAGCATATAAAAGTAGCATATAGAAAGTGACGTGACATTTTAAGGAGAGGGAGTTTTAAGGCATTCATATTGCAGCCTGAATCTCAGCAAAACGTCATCCAGCTGGATTTACCTTAGACTAAGACTCCACAGAGGTGGAGTATTTGTGACATGGTTGACCAGGAGGTCTAGTCTGAGCAGGGAAACATCCCCAGGAGGCAGAGGTGGGAGGGTAGGGCAGTAAAGGTCTGGATCTGGTGCTGGTATCTCCAAGAGCAAATTGACTGCCAGGAGGGGCTTGGAGAGGAGGAGTGAGTGGGAGGGGAGGAACTTGTATTGAGAGGTGGAGGAATGTCCTATTTCAACATGGGGTAAATTGGGGTTCTCACATTAGAGTATGCATGTGGAAACATGAGCCCACCGGAAGCCCACATAAGCCCATCAGTTCTGTTTATAGATCAGGGTCACCCATAGCTGCCCACTGCAGATGGACAGACCAGGCTTCCAAGGAGGCAAGTGAGTTGGGAGACTGTCATCTCACGCTGCTGGGCGGATGATGCTGTGCCGCTACTCGGAGGGCTTCTTACTCAGCTGGAAGTGGGGTGGTGGGAAGCAGACCTTGCGTTCCCTTTGGTCTCCTTTGATGAAAGCTGAGTCAGCCATTCTGGTTGGTGCCAAGAGCAGTGGTGGAGGCCAGCAGTGTCCGCAGCAAGGCCAATGCCGGAGCTGTCTTCTCCCGACTGCCTGCAGAGTAAAGGTCAAAGGACTCGACTGGCTTTCAAGGTCTTCCCCATTTTGTGCCCGATCCATTCTCCATTCATTCCTCAGACATGTAATGGGTACCCGTTGTGTGCCACGGGCTGAGTGGGTGCTGCATGACAAACCGGGCAGCCACAGCCCTTCATCCTCAAGAGCTTAGCCACTCACCACATGGTATTGTGTATTTGGGGTGTGATTAGAGTGTAAACAGAGAGACCTAAGCTAGCCTGGGGCTTTGGGGGAGAAGTCAGGGAAAATTTCTCTGGAGCAAGTAACCTTTCAGCAGAGGTTTACAACATAAATATGAGGTTAAGTGGGAAGTGGGGCAGGTGAGTAAGGGAGCTTTCCCTGCTTGGATCTGCCCCAGTATTGGGTGGAGTGAAGAAGGTGGGAGGAAGCAGGTGTGGTTGGGGGACAGTGAGCAGGAGCGGAGTGCAGAAGTTGGGCTGGAAGCAAGTGCGAGTCAGTGTACGAAAGGGGCTCTAGGCCAAGTAAGGGATTTTAGTTTGTATCCAAAGAGTAAGGGGACACAGTTGAAAGACTTCAGGCAGAAGTGGCTCGATCACTCTGATGAGTATAGAACAGTGGTTCTCAACCTTCTGGCCCTTTAAATACAGTTCCTCATGTTGTGACCCAACCATAAAATTATTTTCGTTGCTACTTCATAACTGTAATGTTGCTACTTTTATGAATCGTAATGTAAATATCTGATATGCAGGATGGTCTTAGGCAACCCCTGTGAAAGGGTCATTCGACCGCCAAAGGGGTCGGGACCCCAGGTTGAGAACCGCCGGTATAGAAAGATCACTCTGGTGCAGTATAGAGATCCCTAGGAGGGGACAAGCGTGGCTGCTGGAGAGCCAGCTGGGAGTCCATGTGAAAGAAAATGGTGCCCTGGTCTGGGATGGTGGTAGGAAGAAGTGGATATTTATAAGGTGCTCGGGAGATAGCATCAGCAGACTAAGAGATGACTGCATTGCTCTGGTTCCCTGCTGTATCCTTTCATGCCTTCAAGCCTTTTTTCGTGCTGTGCCTTCAGCTTGAAATACTCATCAACATTCCGCCTTGCAAAATCCTTAATCACCTGGCCACATGTCACTCGTGCAAAGTCTTCCCTGGTCACTGCTCAGAAGCAATTCATTTAGCAAATATTTGCAGAGCTTTCGCGTATTTTATTGTGCTTCAAATCATTGCTGACTTGGTTTTCTAGTGAAAGCGGAGTGGTAATCATGTGCCAATCGATTATATGGTTTCTTGATAAAGTTAAGCGAGAATTTGAAACATTTCACAGGCCCACCCGCCCAGGATCTCAGTTCTTCACAGAGCACGGCAGCCCACTCCCACCTCCACTCCGAGGAATTGGGATACCTTCCTGCATTCCTTGGCCTCCCCCTTTCCACTAGACTTTTAGTGTCAGTTCAAGCCCCACTTCTCTGGAGTAGCCTCTGGATGTCCCAGCTCCACATCTCTCCCTCCCTCCACAGCCCTTGCCCTTTTGGCTCTCCCTCACTTTTACTGGGTGCTATTATGGTATTGGTAACTCTGTTGTCAACAGAAATAACGTCCAAACCTGTAAAGAATTTTTATGAGAGTTTTATTTGCTCTTGAGGGTGGTTATTTCAAAGTCGCATCAACCATCTAGATGCACAGGAACAATAGACAGGGTTTGCTTAAGGCAAAGAAACCTGTTACTAAGGAAGTCATGCCTGGGGCATGACTACTCACCATGGCCTGCCCAGTTAGAAATGTATTAGGTCACCTTGTGAGGTTCCCTTCCATAGAACTCCTTTTTTGTCCACACTATGTATATGTGATTCCAATTACATTAGACAATTACAGACTCTCTCAGGTTCGGTCCACTCCATCCGAAGAGTGCTTGTAAGTGGTTGGCATGCCAAAATATCTACAGATGGCTCATAATCTTCATAATTTCCCATGAATGATAGATAAGATATTGACAACATAAACAGCATTTGGATATGTCTCATAATTTGACTTGTGATACAGGAATGGGTATCATAACCTACAATTGGTGTTTTAGATTGATGAATAATATCCAAATGGTTCACTATGCCATATCTATCCATAAATTGCCCTTAGATAGGACATCTAAACATGAGAAGTTGGAACAGAGTGTGGAACAAATGGCATTTTGGAAGATAAGTTGTGAGTTGACCTACCTGAAAGAACCTAACCATAGGGTAGGATTTTCACATTAGAACAGCAGTTCTCAACCTGTGGGTTGTGACCCCTTTGGGGGTCGAACGACCCTTTCACAGGGGCTGCCTAAGACCATCAGAACACACATATATAATTACATATTGTTTTTGTGATTAATCACTATGCTTTAATTATAGT
>NW_006290147.1:663807-667718 GCF_000327345.1 Myotis davidii | reverse complement strand
TGCCTTAGAAAGTAGGCCTGGAGGGTGGGGCAAAGTCAGGAGACTCGCTGACCTTTAACACAGTGCTTTTCTGCCTTTTTCAGTCTAGTGGAATAGGGTTATCAGTGTCCAAAAAGGTCCTTGGCCTCAGGTTAATCTGATCTTCCAGTTATTGAACAGGAGTGGGACTTATTTAGGTAGTGAGCCACAGGCCTTTTCTAGCCTTTGCTTATTTCTGAAAGTTCTGCCTTAAGTTCGACCTCAAGCGAATGTATTCTCCATTGTGATCCTCTTTGGAGATGGAGAAATTCTTATTTTTTATGATAGCATTCCTCATCTTTTTGTTTTGATCTAGACTAGATAGTTATCCCAGCTCATTACCAGAGGCCCATTATATTTTAACTCTACCTATCCACGTTTTTTTTAAATTGTGTATTTTAAATTATATAAAATTATATAGTTACTATTGAGAGAGACAGACAGACCTGTAACTGGTTTTAATTATATGCTGCATACCCATGGTTTCAGGGGGTATGGGCAAACTCATTACTCTATCCTGGCTCTGGAAACTGACCGGTGCTGGCCACAGTAGACATAGTTCTCATCCCATATCATGTTATCCTCCAGTACACGCAAACTGGAAGTTTCCCACTGAGGTTTTTTCAGTCACAGCCTCACTGAAATCACTTTATCATTGTTATTTGCTTTTTATGTCAATTTCTTAGCAGGCCTGCTACCTGAGAATTAATATGGCCTCATTTATGCTGTCTACAAGACACCAAAGTCTATGTAATGATTCATTTGAAAGGGGAAGAAAAACCAAATCACGTGTGTGTCACATAGGCACTGTAACCACTGGTAACCATTGACTCACTGACACTCTATGTTGTATGCGCATTGTCTTGGTGTTAGGTTGCCGGAGGCATAACTTGTTCCTCAGGAAACCTGAGATTATTACTTAGGACCCAGAAGTGTATTACAGCTATTTGTAGGTTGCTAGTTTGATTCACTTTTTTTTATCTTCCTAGCAAAGTTAAACTTAGTGTAATTTCACTACAAGAGGCAACTAAAGAGCCCACCCAGGCTTTGGGGCCAGACAGCCAGGGTTTGAATCCCCGAGTACAGGCTGAGTGATTGTCTGCAGTAACTTCTAGTATGTGAGCCTTTATTTCCTCCATGAAGTGGAAAAAATAACCCTTTACAGGGTTTCCAAGAAGAATAAATAGTGTATGTGAGTACATAATATGATGCTTAGCACATACTAAGTGTTCAATGTTAGTTGTTATTATGATTATTATCATTGTTGTGTTTTCTATTTTGAATGAGGTTATCTTGAAGCTGGGGACTCTGTAAAGGATGAATACCATGGTTTCATAATAAAATCCTCTTAACTCATTAGTGAGGCATTCTAATATGTAACGATGCGAGATTTGTTTGATGCTGGAACAGTTAGGCCAGGGTTAATGCCATTTTATCCTATTAGGCCTTGGGAAGCTTATCCCAGTGCGGCCCAACCTTGTGCTACTGGTTCCTTTCTGTGTGACTTAATTCACGGACAGTGGGCCGCTTGTCATCATGAAGAGTTTTATGACCCAAGTGGGAGTTGGTTGATTCTAAAGTGAAGCTGCTGAGTCCTACGTCACTGAGCTGGAAAGTGCAGGCAAGGGGACTCTGGGATTTCTCATTTGTGTGACCTGTGAAATACATATAAAATTTCTCTGGGAACAAGTCAAATATTTTTCTAGTGGCTCACTCAGTGCCTCCATGTGGGATTGGAAAAATCAAGCTGCTTTATGATGCTTTACTGACAATTATACTAATGACGTGAACCAAATTTGGCTGACTCGGCTACTGACTAGCAAAACTGACCTATCTTCTGCAAAATATTATGTACACAGTTAAAAAAAAACCAACTGAAAGAGTCTTCTTACTTCAAGTTCTAAAATTCATAAAACATTTGTGTATTTTTAAGGTTGGTTTTCTGAGCCTCTTTTAATAGAATTGAATTTACTTTTACAGGGCTTGTTTGTGGTTGGGTTTGTAGATTCAGTGTTTTAAAAACAGCCCATGACCCTAGACAAAATAGGTACTTAGCAAATGCTTGAACTGTGCATTCGAAAATCCATGCTTGCTCTCAAGGACCATTATTATTTATGTAAAACGTAATGCTTCTCTTAAGTATTTAAAAATTGGTATCTAAACTTAGTTCTGTGGTTAGGGGGGACTTTTGTGGAATGCAGGCCATTCCATTTGTAGATTTCCCTTGATATCTGAAAGTGGAGCATTCCTATGAAACCTTTGGTAGGCTGAGATGGTGTGAAGCAAAGAAGCAATCACTGATTTATATGGGGGGAAAAAATTGTTTCCCAGACCCAAAATTCAATGCACACACAATGTTTTTATTTCATTCACCATCATGGAAACACTTAATTATGTCCTGTTTTATGCTGAACATAACGCCCTTACGAGCTCTCTTAGGCTTCCCTGATGCCTCAGGACACATCTTGCTAACAGATGCACAAAGTGAATTGAGACACAGCACAGATGCTCACAGACAGAGCAAAGCTGCTGCGCCTTGATGCTGAGATGCTGAGTGCGGTTCCTTTCGCTGCAAAACAAACCTGAACACTATTTTCACTTTACTTTTCTTCATAAAAATGTAACTCCTCTTCAGATTTCTCCCAGCTAGTGAAATAGATCTACTTTCAAGCCAAATGGCAGAACGCAAACTTTTTAAAAGTGGGGAATACCTGTATTAATAACCCGAGTGAAAGAAATACTCTTAATATAAGTGACCAGTTAACACATACTAGCCTATATTCATAAATTAATCCTTTAGAAAGTGGAAGATACACAGAATTTATTACTCATTTTTCTGTTCCATGCATTAGCCACAAATGGTTTTTGTTTATATAAATTTTATTTTCTTCATAATTTTATTTTTCAATTACAGTTGACATTGAAAATTATTTTATATTAATTTCAGGTGTGTAGCATAGTGGTTAGACAGTTACATAATTTACAAATTGATCCACCCCCAAAATTCAAGTACTCACCTGACACCATGCATAGTTATTATTGTATTATTGACTATATTCCCAATGCTGAACTTTGCGCCCCTGTGACTGTTTTGTAGCTACCAGTCTGTACTTCTCAATCCCTTCACCTTTTTCACCTACTCCCCTAACCCCCAACTTCTACATACAAGTGAAACCATATGGTATTTGTCTTTCTCTGACTTATTTCCCTTAGCATAATACCCTCTAGGTCAGTGATGGCGAACCTATAACACGTGTGTCAGAGGTGACACGCGAACTCATTTTTTGGTTGACTTTTCTTTGTTAAATGGCATTTAAATATATAAAATAAATATCAAAAATATGTCTTTGTTTTACTATGGTTGCAAAGATCAAAAAATTTCTATATGTGACACAGCACCAGAGTTAAGTTAGGGTTTTTCAAAATGCTGACACGCCGAGCTCAAAAGGTTCGCTATCACTGCTCTAGGTCCATCGCTGTTGTGGAAAATGGTAAGATTCTATTCCTTTTTTTATGGCCGAGTTATATTCCATTGTATATATGTACCACAACTTACTTATCCAATAGTCTATTGATAGGCACGTGGGTTGCTTCCACATATTAGCTGTTATAAATAATGCTAAAATGAACATAGAGATACATATATCTTTTCAAATTAGTGTTTTGGATTTCTTGGGATATGTACCCAGAAGTAGAATTGCTGGGTCATAAGACAGTTCTACTTTTAATTTTTTTGTGTAATTTACATACTTGCCAACTCTTGCTGATTTATTGATGATAGCCATTCTGACAAGTGTGAGGTGATACCTCATTGTGGTTTTAATTTGCATCTCCCTAATGATTAGTGACATTGAGCATCTTTTCCATTGGCCATATTTGTATGTCCTCTTTGG
>NW_006290147.1:632498-663513 GCF_000327345.1 Myotis davidii | reverse complement strand
GAGCCTGCCAACCAGGGGGAGGGACCAAGAGGTCAGCCGTTCCCACCTGCTCACCAGCCCTGCCCTTCCGCAGGTCGCCATCTGTGTGTGGGGCAACCAGCAGGGCAGGGGGCCTTGGCCTGGTGCCACCTGCATCCCCCGCCACCCACCCCCAGTTCCCCATTTGCCACCGGGCAATGGGAGCCTGCTGGCCGGGGAATGTGACCAAGAGGTGGTCAGTGCGCCTCATAGTGACTGGTCAAGCAGTTGTTCTGGTCGTTCCACTGTTAGGGTCAATTTGTATAACTCTTGCTGATTTATTGATGATAGCCATTCTGACAAGTGTGAGGTGATACCTCATTGTGGTTTTAATTTGCATCTCCCTAATGATTAGTGACATTGAGCATCTTTTCCATTGGCCATATTTGTATGTCCTCTTTGGAAAAAAGTCTATTCAGGTCTTATGCCCATTTTTTAATTAGATTGTTTTATTTTTTTTGGTGTTGAATTGTATGAGTTCTTTATAAATTTTGGATATTAACCCCTTATTTATACAAATTTTCAGTCTATATATTCAATGTTTATTTATTCAGCAATTGGGGTTCCTGTATGATTTATATTTTTAATATACTCATAGAGCATTTTATATTAAACTAAATTAGTGAAAAACATTTTTTTCCTTCATGAGATTACATAATCCTGGGCAGGGTGCAGTTATATTTGTTGCTGGTGTAGACCCTGCTGTTGGGAACATTAGTAGGTAAAAATGTTGTGGAAGGAAATATTGCAGTATATATTAAGACCCTTTGACCTAATTGCCCAGTTTCTGGGAATCTCACCCAAAGAAATAATTTAATACACAGCTAAAGTTTTGTATGCAAAGATGTTTATTGCAGTATTATTTAAGATCTAGAGGCCCTGTGCACGAAATTCATGCATGGGTACAGTCCCTAGGCCTGGCCTAAGATTAGGGCCATCTTCTCCAGCTGCCTGCAGCTGGCCTTGTCCCCCCCTGCCCGCCACCCCCCAACCCCCCTGCCACCAGCCAGTTTCCCTGTTCACCATCGGGTGATCGGAGCCTGCCAACCAGGGGGAGGGAGTTTTTAGGCCAGCCGTTCCCACCTGCTCACCAGCCCTGCCCTTCCGCAGGTCGCCATCTGTGTGTGGGGCAACCAGCAGGGCAGGGGGCCTTGGCCTGGTGCCACCTGCATCCCCCGCCACCCACCCCCAGTTCCCCATTTGCCACCGGGCAATGGGAGCCTGCTGGCCGGGGAATGTGACCAAGAGGTGGTCAGTGCGCCTCATAGTGACTGGTCAAGCAGTTGTTCTGGTCGTTCCACTGTTAGGGTCAATTTGTATATTACCCTTTTATTATATAGGATAGTAAAATGAGATTAAATGACTAGTAATGGGGGAATAATTAAAGCATTTCTATAACTATTGCTCCAGAACTCAAATTATTGTCATTCCCATTTCAAGGTGAGGAATATTCCAGGTGAGGGGGAGACTGAGGCTTTCACAGCTTAACTTGCCCAGGATCACTCTGCTTGTACATGGTAGAAGGGGAACGTGGATTCTGCCACATTCCCAGTTGCTTTTTGTTTTTACTTTAAAATGAAACTCACAGCCCAGCCTGTGTGGTTCAGTGGTTGAGTATCAACCTATGAACCAGGAAGTCATGGTTTGATTCCTGGTTAGGGCACATGCCTGTGTTGCAGGCTCATGCCCCAGTAGGGGGTGTGCAGGAGGCAGCTCACCAATGATTCCCTCTCATCATTGATGTTTCTATCTTTTTTTTCCCTCTCCCTTTCTTTCTGAAATTAAAAAAAAATTTTTTAATGAAACTTTTCTCTACATTCTAGATTTTTTTGTAAAAGACATCTTTTTAAAAATTTTATGGTAATGTGGGGAGGCAAGTAGGTGTAGCGGTTTAAAGAGCAGGCTCTGGGTCACTCTGCATGCCATTGGTGTGACTTAAGATAAGTGATTTAGTTGCTCTCTGCCTCAGTGTACTTCTGTGCAAAAACGGGATGTATAGCAGGACTGGCATGAGGATTAAGAAAGTTATCCTTGTAAATTTATAGCAGAAAGACTACTGGAACATAGTAAGGACTGGGTGCTAGTTATTATAACCATTATGATCTTCAAAGAAAAGGTTTTGAAATTTTAAATACCTCATTTAAAATGGGTTAGATGAGGTTCTAAATGGTTATTATAGTCTCTTGGAGAGATATTAATCTGATAGAATGACTTTGGAGAGCTTCCCTGTAGCACTCAGTCATTAGCAGCCCATTTAGTGAAGGGAAATAGGAATTTGTTAATAATTTAACCTTTCTAAGTTTGTAATTCATGGTAGAGCATAGCTGGTTTTATGTTTTCTTAGGAGAACAAGAGTATATACTAGTAAATCCTAAATAAATATGTGGCTTATGGCCCAGCTTAGGCTTGAACTTCTTATATTTAACAAATGTCCCCCTATAAGTGAGCATATCAATACAGTAATTTTTCACTAATTTGCACTCCAATAATCCTATATAATAAAAGCCTAATATGCTAAATGTCTGGTCGTCTGTTCATCCATTCAACCAGTCAAAGCATAATATGCTAATATGCTAAGGCTACTCAACTGCTCGCTATGACATGCACTGACCACCATGGGGCAGATGCTCTGACCAGTAGGTTAGCTTGCTGCTGGGGTTCGGCCAATTGGGACTGAGCAAGATGGGCTGGACACACCCTGGAGCCTTCCCGCAGTCGCTCCCCGGCCAGCCAACCTCCCACGTCCCTCCCTGGCCCTGATCATGCACTGATGGGGTCCCTTGGCCTGGCCTGAGCCCTCTTGTAATCCGGGACCCCCTTGGGGATGTCAGAGAGCTGGTTTTGGCCCAATCCCGCAGGCCAGGCCGAGGCACTGGTCCTCTAGTTCAAAATAGATGGCCTACCTCCTAACTCAACAGGCATATATGAAACTGTGTAACTGATCTATGATTGATAAGATTAATAGCAGAACAGTTCATTTCTAGACAGTCGGGACTTTCCTTGTTACCTTATTCCAGCCCACTTGCCCCTGTGCTCCCGATTCACTCCCATCCAGGGTGCAGAGTGAGAAGCCAGGAGCTTGGATTTCCTTCTGTCCCTCACCTGGCCCACCCCTCCCCTGCCATGGCCTTAAAGATGCTATCCATCCTGCATGTGGGCTGTTGCAGCAGTTCTCTGATTTGATCTGGTTCACACCTTCTCTCCAGCCCCACACCCCACTTGCAGCCCCCTCCCCTGTTTAAAATCGAGCACTAGCCCTAACCGGTTTGGCTCAGTGGATAGAGTGTCGGCCTGCAGACTCAAGCGTCCTGGGTTTGATTCCGGTCAAGGGTTTTTTTTCAGCCTTAACTCAAACATTACCCTGAAGCCCTACTTGAGTCACTTGTCTCTATGTAAAAAAAGACTTATTTTTTTATCCCCCATTTTCCCTGTACATACTTTGTCAAGGCACCTCACTTTGTTGTAGTCATTTATCACTTCTCTCTCTCTTGCTAGATTCTGCCTTGTGGATTTCAGTGCCCCAGTGCCTACCACAGTGGGTTAAACCACAAACAGTTGCCGATATTTGCTGATGATAATTTGAAAAAGAGCTGCCATGAATTGAGGTGCTTATGCATTGTGCTAGGTGTATCATAGCGCTCATTTAATCTTCACCACAACCCCATATGGTGTAGGCGTTATTATGCACATGATTACAGATCAGGAAACTGAGGTCTATACAGGTTGAGCAGCATACCAAAGATCATGTTACAGAGTTCTGTCAGAGCCCAGGGGAGTGTAGCCCAAATTATACATAGAATAGATTCTATTTTCTTGTATGAAGAATGAGAATCTGTAATCCTATAGGTACCACTTCATTATGAATTAAGTAGTTTAGGGCTCACCTGGATATCTATCAACCACATGTAGATATAGTTCTTAATTTGAGGTCTGAGGGGCTCTAGGATTTAGGGACTCTAAATGTCAGTTTTAATCCGGCCTCTCTGTCATTTGGGGATAGAAAGGTCTCTTGCTTTAATCGATTTTTACAATTAGTGTAGAATCCCCAAGAGGTTAAGAACTAATATAACAATTTCTATAGAAAACAGAGTAGAAAAATAGAATTTTCCAAAGGCCAGATGACTACTTTACACAGTAACAACTGGAAACACAACCCTTTTGTAAAGTAGAGATTATGTGTTTTGATAATTTGAGTGAATGAATGAAAATGATTCACTTTACAGACAAGGTTTTTAAAAAGTAGCACTTTTCTCTAGACCCGCGGTCGGCAAACTACAGCTCGCGAGCCACATGTGGCTCTTTGGCCCCTTGAGTGTGGCTCTTCCTAAGCCTTAGGAGTACCCTAATTAAGTTCATAATACTGTACCTACCTATATGGTTTAAGTTTAAAAAATTTGGCTCTCAAAAGAAATTTCAATCGTTGTACTGTTGATTATTTGGCTCTGTTGACTAATGAGTTTGCCGACCACTGCTCTAGACTATAAACAGTGAGTCATTCCCTTTATCTCTTAAGTGGAGAACTGCCTCTCTGTTATGGACCAAATGTTTGTACGTCCCCACATTCATATTTTGAAACCCTGACCCCAGTGTGATGGTATTTGGAGGTGAGGCCTTTGAGAGGCAATTAGGCTTAGATAAGGTCATGAAAATGGGGCTCCCATGATAGGATTAGTGTCCTTCTAGGAGGAGGAAGAGACCAGAATCCTCTCTCTTCACCTCATGAGGTTGAGGATACAGCAAGAAGGTGGCTGTCTGCAAGTCAGGAAGAGAGCCCTCACCAGGAACCGAATCTGTTGGCACCTTATCTTGGACTTCCCAGCCTCCGAAACTGTAAGAAATAAATTTCTGTTGAAACCACCCAGTCCATGGTATTTTGGTATAGCAGCCTGAGCTGACTTAAGACACTCTCCCCTCCCTTCTCCCACCTGGTGGCGTATATATTAATGGTCCATGTATATGAAAAAGAACCTCTGGAAAAAACATAATACAGTTTAAACATGTGGTCACATTAATTTTCTTCAAGTAGTTGCTTTCATTTTGCTTCTGCATAGGAAGCTTTTCCAAATCAAAGTGTGTCATTTTGTATCTGTCTCCCTCCCCCACCAATAAAATATTCTTACCTTTCAGAGGTGGGATGTGTGTTGTGCTGTTATGGATTTGTGCTGCATTCTATGTTTTGAAAAGAGCTGAAAATATGGATTCTGACCCTGGCTGGATGGCTCAATGGGTTAGAGTGTCATCCTGATATGCCAGGGTTGTGGGCTCAATCCCCATACAAACAAGAATCAACCAAGGAATGAGTGGAACAACAAAAATTGATGTTTCTTTCTCTTCCTCTCTCCCAAATCAATAAGTAACATTTAAAAAATTATTTTTAAAAAATGGATTCCATCTGGATGATGACCTACCAAATGCCTTAAACACACTTTTTGCTCAGTAAAAGCATGTTGTTAAACAATGATATGTACCATTTACAACCTAACTCTTCCCTAACATTTTCCCCTGATTGACTTCTCCAAGAAAGAACGTTTATAAGGTCTGTACACAAATAGCTAATTTTCTTTTTGTCTCCTGAACTGTGTCCTGCATTTTCTTTCTGGGACCTGTCTCTCCCTTGGTGTTCTGGCTGTAGGTAGGCAGCTAATTGGCTTCATGTTAATTTGATCACTGGCTTCCCTTTCTTTACTTTGTTGCAGCAAATGGCTTTCCTGACAGCTTGGAGTTGAATATTGGTACTTGGGGAGAACTGAAATGAAGGGAAAATCTTGTTATTTGCCAGTCAGAATATTCAATTACATTAATATGACTTGCTAAAATACTTGCAGTTCCACTAAAATGTAATCACCTTCGGGCCTAATTCACCGTATTTCACTTTTAGTAGTGTCAGGGGAGTTAAACACAGTGGGTACATTTGTTGAAAGTAGCACTTGATGAAAAGAAGAAAAGCATTGCTAGGAAGAGATCTAATCTTGCTGGGCCATTTCCAGCGAGGGTTACAGAAGTCGTCATCTCAGCCTTTTCTGGAAAGTGTCCACTGTCGCCTGGAGAGCGTGGGAGTGGAGGGGCTCCTTTGTGCTGACAGGCAGCAAAGGCCACTGCAGAGCACCGTGGCTCAGACACACTGCTCACCCCAGTAAACTGTGGGTCGCATAACGACAGGCCTCCTCCATATCATAAAAGTGCTGCTTCAACTGCTGTGTGTGTTTGTCCCAGCGGATTGACAAGAAAATTATCCAAAGGATAGAAGAAAGCACCGTTTTTATATTTCATAGTGCAGACAGCTTTTATTAATATTTTTATTATCAAAAACATTTTGTATGGTAAACACAATGCTATATACAGATGATGTATTCTAAAATTGTACCCATGAAGCCTACATAATTTTATTAACCAATGTCAACCCCAATAAATTCAATAAAAAAAACCTCAAACCTCACAACCCAATACTATTTACCTAAAGTTTTCTACATGTCATTTATGAGAATGGAAAGTGGCAAGGGAATAACTGATTGCAGGAACTTAAGATTTAGAGCATAGAAACACAGATTTACAGATTTATCTTAATTATCTATGCCTACTTATCCACAGTTCTGTAAAACAGGACTTGGCATTCATAATTCTGATGCTGAAACCCTTCAAGATCCCGGAATGTCTCCAAATCATCAAAGATCAAATTTTATTCAGGAAGATGTTATTTGATATATTTAATGATTTTCTTGCTCTATGAAGACTGGCCTGTGTAAGATATATGATCCCTTGAAGTGAATCAGAACATTACATGGATCAAAACAGTATTCCTCATTGGCTGACTAGTCTGAATAACTGTTTACTGGGAAGCTAATTAGACAGCTATGAAAGTGTAAGCAGTGAAAACACCAACATGCAGGTGAAGGAAGGGTTAATGTTTCATGAGTGGAGTCATAGCTCAGACTGTTCCTTTCCAGCCCCAACCTGCTTCCTTTACAGGTATTTACAGATGCCCCCAAATCACAACCCTGTATCATTGGGTCGGGGCGAGGAGGGGCTGGTAGTTGAATTTTTTAAAAATCAAAGACTTATTCGTATTCATTGATTTGAGTTTCTCAATTTTGTAGTTTGGTTTTTTTTTATAAATTTTATTGATTTTTTACAGAGAGGAAGGAAGAGGGATAGAGAGTTAGAAACATTGATGAGAGAGAAACATCGATCAGCTGCCTCCTGCACACCCCCCACTGGTGACATGCCTGCAACCAAGGTACACGCCCTTGACCGGAATCAAACCCAGGACCCCTCAGTCCACAGGCAGACGCTCTATCCACTGAGCCAAACCTGTCAGGGCTGTAGTTTTTTTTAATATAACGTTTCATTTTGAGATAATTCTAGATTCATAAGCAGTAGTGAGAAATAATACAGAGATCTCTAGCACCCTTGCCCAGATTCTCCTGATGGTAACATTCTGCAGACCACAGTTTGATATCGCAACTAGAATGTGGACATTGTTATAGCCGAGATACAAGATACAGAGTGTTCTATCATACCATGTGCCCTTATATAGCCACATCCACTTTCCTCCTGCCTTCATACCATCGTTAACCCAGGCAAACACTAATCTCTTCTCCATCTCTATAATTTTATCTTTTCAAAAATGTTATCCTATGTAATAAAAGCCTAATATGCTAAGTGTCCGACTGTTATATACTGTTCAACCAGTCGCTATAATGCCACTGACCATGAAGGGGGCAGACGCTTCCACCAGTAGGTTAGCTTGCTGCTAGCGTCCAGCTGATCAGGACTGGGTGAGTCAGGTCGGACATGCCGTGGAGCCAACCTCCCATGGTCCTCCCTGGCCTCTAAAATATTTCTTCTAATTAATTTCCTTTCAGTGTGCACAAATCCATGCACCGGGCCTCTAGTGTTATATAAATGGATTGGCTTTCACTCAGCATAATTCTCAAGAGATTCATCCGTGTTGTTAAGTGTATAGTAGTGTGTTCCTTTTCATTGCTGGGCAATGTTTCGTGGTATGCATGTACCACGGTTAAGTCATCACTGTTGGTGAACATTTTTGGTTGTTTCCAGTTTGGGACTATTACAAATAAAACTGCTATGAACATTCATGTACAAGTGTTTGTGTGAACATTTCTCTGGAGTAAATGCCCAAAAACTTTAATGATAGTATAATATTTAAGTATATGCCTGTACCATAATGTATTTTAGCAGATGACTCTTAGATAGCTATTTAAAGGTGCCTTTCCCTCCTCACCATTTTTCAGCTGTTGTACCCCCAATGATAATCTTATAGGTCAATTTAATGCACATCTGCTTTTTATCTTCTTAGTATAAGGATTTCTAGAATTGGGCTCGAGCATGCAATATTTTAAAGCCTTTCCATTTTTAAAGTTTATTTTTAAATTTAAGTGGATCTAATTTCAGAACACTTTCATTACCTCAAAAATTCCATACACATCAGTAGTTACTTCCATCGCCCTGCCCCCCAACCCTTGGCAACCACTAATGCACTTGCTGTCTGTGTGGATCAGCCTGTTATGGACATTTCATATAAATGGAATCATACAATATGTGCTCTTTGTGACTGGCTTCTTTTACTTAGCGTAATCTTTTCAAGGTTCGTGCATGTCATAGCATGTACCCATACTTCATTCCTTTTTGTGGCTGAATAACATTCCATTGCATGGATGTACTACATTTCGTTTATTCATCCATCAGTTGATGGGTAGTTGGGTCGTTTCCATTTTTTGGCTATTATAAATGATGCCACTATGAATATTTGTGTGCGGTTTCATGTGGACATACGTTTTCATTTCTCTTGGATATTCTAGTATACCTAGGAGTAGAATTGATGGGTCATATGGTAGCTCTGTTTTTTTTTGTAAAGCTTATTTTTCCCCATCACCATTTATCCCTCCTATACCCTTTTCCACCGCCACCCTCCATCTTTGTTTTCACCTTTTGAGGACCCACCAATCTGTTTTCCGTGGTACGTGTACCATTTGGCAATCCCACCAGCAATGTATGAGCATTCCAATCCCTCTATATCAGTGGTTCTCAACCTTCCTAATGCCTCGACCCTTTAATACAGTTTCTCATGTTGTCGTGACCCCCAACCATAAAATTATTTTCGTTGCTACTTCATAACTGTAATTTTGCTACTGTTATGAATCGTAATGTCAATATCTGATATGCAGGATGTATTTTCCTTGTTACAAATTGAACATAATTAAAGCATAGTGATTAATCACAAAAACAATATGTACTTATATATGTGTTTTCTGTAGGTCGTAGGCGACCCCTGTGAAAAGGTCGTTCGACCCCCAAAGGGGTCGTGGCCCACAGGTTGAGAACCGCTGCTCTATATCCTTGCCAACAGTTGTTATTTTCTGTTGTCATGATTATCACCATCCTGGTGGGTATTGTGTGCATCTTTTTAAAAGACAAAGGGCCAGAGCTATCTGGGCTGTGCCAACTTGCTGATAGTTGGTCCTCCTAGCCTAGCAGGTATGAAGGCCACTTGTGCCCGCTAATGTTGGAGATCCCAGTGGCTTTAGCTGGCTGTCTCAGGGCTTCTGTAGAAGAGAAGATTGTGCACCTGTCTGCCCCTCCTGCCGGAGTCCCTGACCTGGTGTGCAGTTCTGCCGGAACCCACCCGACGGGCCGCAGCCCTGGAGCCAGCTGTGCTGGGCAGGCCAGCAGTGGAGGCCCAGGGGGCGTACCTGTCTGTGCTTTGTCACTGGATCGCTGTTTTGAAACAGAAGTTTGCAGAAATTCTTACACTGAAAAATTTCCATGCTACTTTGTGTCATAACAACAGCAATTGTTTTGCTCTTTCACAGAATAACCAAAAAAGTTTTTCTTGGATATTTGTGAGATAAAGACTAGAAAAGCTTGTGGTTTTCATTTTCATAGGTGACATTTCAAAATTGATTGCAGATTATAAACTGCCAAAATGATAGCTTTAAAATGTGCTTTAAAAAAAATCAACTGTGTGGTAAAAAAAAAAAAAATCAACTATGTGGTGACTTTTAAAGAGCACAATATTTGGACATAGTAGGGCAGTGATGGCGAACCTTTTGAGCTCGGCGTGTCAGCATTTTGAAAAACCCTAACTTAACTCTGGTGCCGTGTCACAGATAGAAATTTTTTGTTATTTGCAACCATAGTAAAAGAAAGACATTTTTTATATTTATTTTATATATTTAAATGCCATTTAACAAAGAAAAATGAACCAAAAAAATGAGTTCGCATGTCACCTCTGACACGCGTGTCATAGGTTCGCCATCACTGTAGTAGGGTAACCAGTGTCCCTGGGACTTTCCTGATTTTTTATTTTCTTTGATTTTTTACAGCCTGGGAAACTCCCAAATTCCAATAAAAACGGTTGGTTTATATGTCATATAAACCTGCAGGTAACTAAATGGATCCATTTGTTTGTTGTTTGACCAAGTTACTTAAAATCTCAACTTCAGTTTCCTCATCTATAAAATGAGGATAATTCCTTATTGAGCCTTTGAAAAGCTAGGTATACAATAGATAATAAATGTTAGCTCCCTTGTTTGTTAAGCTTCAGGCTAGGAATGTGTTGTATTGGTTTTATAACCAAATTCTATACTTTAGATAACAGGCTTTTTATTTCTTTCTCAGTTTCAATGAAATCAAAAGGGGAACATTTATTTTTTTAGGGCCATGCTTCTAATTGGTGTCTTGATTATGTGTAAGTAACCAAAAGGAAAGCTAGCAAGGGAAAGGAAACTTGAGTTTTAAGAACCTCTCTCCCCACCCCCACTGACCTCATTAGTTTTAAGTCTGTAATCCATGGCTGAGTAACAGATTACTGCAAAATTTTAGCAGCTTAAAACAGTAAACATTTATTATCTCACACAGGCTCTGGGGGTCAGAAAGTCCAGAGAGATTTTGCCGGGTGGTTCTGGCTCGGGGTCTTCATTGAGGTTACAGCTGTGGCCGCGGTCCGGTGAAGCAGACTGCGCCAAAGGACCTGCTTCCAGGCTCACTCCGGTGGTCATTGGCACGGGGCCTTCCCATAGGGCCGATCACAACAGGGCAGCTGGCTTCCCCCAGAGCCCATGATCTAAGAACAGAGAAACATACTGCTGACCAAGATGCAAGTCACAGTGTCTTTTATAACCTGATCCCAGAAGTGAGGTTCCATCCTTTGCTGTATTCTGTTGGTTGCTCACGCAACCCTGGTTCAGTTTAGGAGAGGATCACTGGGGATAGAGGCTGGCTTCCACAGACACCAAATTCAGCTGAAACCTTGACCCTCTAATCCAGGTAGTGAAGCTAATAGAAAGTGGCTCAGTTTGGAACTGATGATAACAGGGCCTGAGCCAGCATCCACATCTCAGCCAGTGTCCAGATTTCTGCCCATTGCGCGCCTTATCTCCTTCCAAGGAGTACCGTTGACTGTGGCCAAGTGTGTGCCACGATTTCTGGAAGTGACAGCCTCTCGCTGGCACCCCACACCACACAGTTCATATGATTTAACTAAATTCCTGCTTTGACTAAGAACAGCTGCTGGGGATTAGAGGGAACAAGACAGATATGTTCCCCGCCCTCACTCAGCTGTTGCAAACGTGGCCACTGACACCTGGTTTTGGAAGTGGCAGGTTAGGGATCTCTCCTGCTGTGACGTATTCTTTCCAACAACATTCCAGAGTGGAGAAAGAGCTTGCACTGCTTAATGCATACTGGTTATACATGGTATGTATGGTGTAACATGTTGCCTGATAGATAGGAGAACTGGTCTCTAACTTAATGGGGCTGCATTTCAGCCCGAGAGATGGTTTGACAGGAAATGATAGTGGCGTTACCACAAACGGAATTATAACCGAATTTGTAGGAATGAAATGTTTTATCCTTGACCACCATCCCAGTCTAGACTCTGGGAGTGTAGTGCTGTCAGTATATGATTACTGTCCAAGTGACATAACTTCAAGAGCTGCAGGGGAGTTTATTTGAGTCCCAAAGTGAAATTTACATCTACAGCAGTGGTTCCCAAAGAAGGCCGCTCATCTCCTTTGCCCAAGGAACTTTGCAAAAAGATGAACATCTCAGGCTTCAGGCTGTTGAATCAGAATTTCTAGAAATCTGTTGTTTGAAGCGCCTCGGTGATTCGGTGATTCGAGTTGCTGACAGATACGGAACTAAAAGGCACGAAGGCATGCATTCTTACACTCATTCATTCGTGGTTCCAACCAGTAATTGGCACTCTGCCAGGCTGGATCCCGGCTCTGTGGAGATACAAATGGGAACATCAGAGGTTTTGCCCTAGAAGAATTGCTTAGAGCTTAATGGGGATTGTGAACAAATGAGCAGATAATTACAGCATAACTGATAATTATGACACTTAAAAAATAAGCCTATAATTTTATCAGTGATGGAGATAATGGAAGTGATGATGGGCATGAGAAAATGAGGCCAAGGAGGATTGCCACCCTTTTCCGCCGTCTTCCCATGTAGGTCTTCATTTCTAAGGCCTCTATGACCAAGCATCATAGGTGAATGCTGTCGAGCTTTGCTCTTTTTTACCTTGATAGTGTCATTTAAAATTAAGTTACTTCTGTATCTTACTCTCATGGTTAAAGCTGTATGAACTCGGCTTAGCCAGTTTGGCTCAATGGATAGAGTGGCGGCCTGCAGACCAAAGGGTCCTGGGTTCGATTCCAATCAAGGGCACCCCCCACACCAAAAAAAAGCTATATGAACTCAATACATATACATATTGTCACCATCCTCCTAATAATAACTGTGTGAAGATGCTTTCTTTCTTGGAAAGCTACAAATGGGGTATTTTAAGAATGGTAGGTCATAGGGTAGGAGACCTGGGCTCAAACTTTGTCTCTACCCACGCTCTGTGACCTTTGTCAACTCGGCCACCTCTCTGACTGCAGTAAGTGAATAAACTCATTGGGCATCTACTATATTAGTGATGGTGAACCTTTTGAGCTTGGCGTGTCAGCATTTTGAAAAACCCTAACTTAACTCTGGTGCCGTGTCACATATAGAAATTTTTTAATATTTGCAACCATAGTAAAACAAAGATTTATATTTTTGATATTTACTTTATATATTTAAATGCCATTTAAAATTTTTTGATATTTGCAACCAAAGTAAAACAAAGACTTATATTTTTGATATTTACTTTATATATTTAAATACCTTTTAACAAAGAAAAATCAACCAAAAAAATGAGAGGTGACACGCGTGTCATAGGTTTGCCATCACTGTACTATATGTTAGGTGCTGGGAGTATAAAAAAGGCGTATCAGGTAACTGTCCTGGTATGAACACTGATCTTCTCTTCTACTCACAAAGAAGTCAATGACCAGCATCCCCTTCACGTTCTAGAGTACTGATTTTCAACCGGTGTGCCGCAAGAATTTTAAAACATGTCATACCTGACTATTTAGTCAGGGGCACTGACCTCTTTTCCCTGGATTGTGAAATTAAAAATGACAACAGCCAACACAAAATAGCTGGTTATACGTGGCAACATGTTGTTTGATAGGAAATACATTTTTTTATATTTTAAATATATTTATATAGGAAAATCACTCTTCTAGAGCAATGTATCTAGTGACTCTTAAAAATTCTTGATTCACAAGTATCACTATGTGATTCCATCCAAAGTGGAGAATAACAGCTGCGAGGTGTGGGTGTGGGCAAGTTTCATTGCCCGTGGATTTTGCAGTGAACTCAGATTAATGCTTAGCAAAAAACTTCCATAATCACTGGATGTGAAGCTGGTCAATGCCAAAGACCTTTGTAATGATGATAGTTATAGAAATAAATATGTTTGCAGCAATTATTGTGTGCCATGCACTATTCTAAGTATTTTACATCATCAACTCATTTAATCACATGAGGAAGGTACTTCATTACGGGTACTTATTTTGCAGATGGGCAGGAAAAGACAAAGTAACTTCCTGAGGTTGTTACACATGCAGTAAGTTGCGGACCAGGGATTTGAACCTGTCAGGCTCTAGAGCGTGTGCTCCTAACCACTGCTACCCAAAAGAGAATGACCCACAGGTGTCTTTGCACCCTGCTTTTACTGCTTTAGGTGGGGCAAAGGTCATGTCTGTCCCTGTCATTGTTGCTTTCCTAATGAGCAGTATATAGCCTGGCACATAGTAGGCACTCATAAGGTCTTTGTTAATTTGGTGAGTCGCTCGCTGCCTTTCACATGACTGGTAGAGTGAAGGGCAGTGACTCTGAGGATGTTTGGGAGCATAGAAATAAAACAAGTCAAGGGGATGACACGATCCCAGCACTCGGTGGACCTTTTGCCTTGTCTCACTGCAGCCTTGAGGGATTAATTAGTTACTGTCAGCAGGCTGTTTGTGAGAGCTGAGATCTAAGTCCATCTGCGGCAAACTGGCCTTCATCCACCTGCAAGGAGCATTCTGTATGTGGATTAACGTTGTTTTTCCAAAGACAGTGTGCTTCAACCGAGCAAAGTCATTACTGCTTCTTGTTCTTGTTTCAGATGAAAATTAGGTCGTCATCTTTAAGGCAATGAAATTCTATGAGAGTAGTTTTCTACAGTGAACCCCTCTCCAAATGCTTGTTGGTTAAGTGAATGGGGGTGCGGGGTCCTTATCTCCCCCTGCTGAGAACTGGAGGAAGAATTTTGAATTCGATGGTACATTCTGTTCTTTAGCTGTGAGAATTCCCCAAGAATACAGTCCTAAGATCATGTTACTCTGCCTCTTCACGCTGCTGAAAAATTATCTACGCCTGAGTTTCTTAGACCACATATATTTATGTATTTCCTTCCAAAGTAGAAAAATATATCTTCCTCTCTCTGAGTAGGAAAAGCATAAAGCATTCTTTTGAATGTTAAAAGGGGGTGTGTGTGTTATTCTTTTGGTGTTTCTTTCACCTTGTAAAATGCCTTTTCGGATTATGTCACAGGCAGGAGTAGAATATCATTGTTAGAGTTCCAGATTGCTAGCATGGAGGACTTTTTAATTAACTGGTGCAACCAAGGAGTGGGAGGTGGGGGCTTATCTTCTGACCTTGTCTAATCTTATTTTTGCTGCAACATTTTAAAAAATTTCCCCCAATGTTCATTATACCAGAATGAGGTTGGTCTGCCTCCTTTGACCTTGGAGCTATCCTGTAGCAGTACATTATAGTGCTTATCGGTGCCCAAATTTTGCAGTTACTTATCTAAGGCCCCAAATAGGGCTGTGTTCTTTCTCTACATATATATGATGTATGCAGGAAAAAATGACCCTTATCAGGGAATCGTTATTAACAAGAGTTTGTTATGGCCTTAGAATGGAGGCTAGCAAGTATGAGAATTCTATGAGGGGAAAAAATAAGCCTAGATTTCTGGAGTGTCAGAATGACCCTACCACTGTTGACGTGGCAGGTACTTCGCTACACCCAAGATTTAATCTGGAGCCCTTGGGTTAAATGCCGACATTCTAAAGGGATTCTGTTGTCAGTGTTCTTTCATAGCTAAACGTGTGCCAGCCCTAGATGTTTCCCTTATGGTCTTTAGGACAGTGTTTTATATTTTAACATTTCCTCTCATTCCTTGAGCTGATTTTCTCCAACCCAGTAAAACCTTTTTAAATTCGAGCAGTGTTGTGACTGCCAAGTTAAAGTGCCATTTAATTTTTTGTGTTATTGGCAGCCGGTCTGGAGAATGTTCCCATGCCTGCTTAACACAAGCTGACTGTTGAAAAGGATGGATGGTCGGAGAAAACAAAAGGGAGGGAACTTTCATCCTGACCTCTTGTCACTTGAAAGGCCCGCTCAGCTGACTTATCTTTAGATGAACTGTGACAATTCAAAACATACACTCATAAAAGAGGATGTGATGAGGAAGTTATGCTAAACACTAGGTACACGTCTGCAATAAACACATTTTTAAACCGAAAGCAACGTGACTTGACTGATTGCACAGGAAGGAGGCTCTTAAAGCAAATTGACTGCTCCCTACTACCACCGCCTTAGCAGCAAGAAGAACCTGAAGGTCTCTAACCCTCAGCTTTGGAGTCAGCAAATAGCCTAATGGTGGGTTTAGGAAATTAATTTTCTTTACTATCATAATTATTTTTTAATCTTGATATTCTTTAAAGCAGATTTGCCTCAAGATCCCAGTCCTTTTCATTTGCCAAGTTGCTTTCTCCTGCTCCAGATATAAATGGCCGGAATGATTAGCGTTAGCATTTTTTGTATTTTTTATTTATTTTTTATTTCAAATCTTTATTGTTGAGCATATTACAGATGTCCATTTCCCCACCCCCATTGACCTCCTCCACCTAGTTCCCACCCTTCCTCAGCCTTCACCACCCTGTTGTCTGTGTCCATAGGTTATGCATACATGCATGTAAGATTTTTAGTTAATCTCTTCCCACCCCCCCAACCCCCTTCCCTCTAAGATTTATCAGTCTGTTCCATGTTTCCATGCCTCTGATTCTATTTTAGTCATTAGTTAATTTTGTACATTAGATTTCTTGTTCATTTATTTTGATTTGTAGATTCAATTGTTGATAGGTGTGTATTTATTCCCATTTTGTTGTTCATGTTTTTTATCTTTTTTTTTCTTCTTCCTCTTCTTGAAGAATACCCTTCAATATTTCATGTAATGCTGGTTTGGTGATGATGAACTCCTTTAGCTTTTTCTTATCTGTGAAGCTCTTTATCTGACCTTCAATTCTGAATGATAGCTTTGCTGGGTAGAGTAATCTTGGTTGTAGGTCCTTGCTATTCATCACTTTGAATTTTTCTTGCCACTCCCTTCTGGCCTGCAAAGTTTCTGTTGAGAAATCAGCTGACATGTATGGGCACTCCCTTGTAGGGAACTACTTTCCTCTTGCTTTCAAGATTCTCTCTTTGTCTTTAACTCTTGGCATTTTAATTATGATGTGTCTTGGTGTGGGCCTCTTTGGGCCCTCTTGTTTGATACTCTTTGTGCTTCCTGGACTTGTAAGTCTATTGCATTTTTATCAAGGCAGATAACTTCATATGTTGCTCCCAACATAATTCTCAACTTCAAGTGCCCATCAGTAGATGAGTGGATAAAAACGCTGTGGTACATTTACACCATGGAATACTATGCAGCAGTAAAAAAGAAGAAGAAGAAGAATCTCATACCCTTTGAGATGGCATGGAGGGACCTGGAGAGTATTATGCTGAGCTAAATAAACCAGCCAGAAAAAGACAAGTATCACATGCTCTCACTCATATGTGGAATCTAATGAACAAAATAAACTGAACAAAATAGATCCAGAGAGTGGAATCTCAGAGGGAAGGCAGGGATGGGTGAGTAGGTGGGATGAGATCAACCAAAGAACTTGAATGCTTATATGCATAACCCATGGACACAGACAATAGGGTGGTGAAGGCCTGGGGAAGAGGGCAGAAGTGGGCTAGAAGGGATCAGTGGGGGGTTGGGGGGGAGGGAAGGGGATATATGTAATACTTTCAGCAATAAAGATTTTAAATAATAATAATTCTCATCTTCATCTAGAGAATTGTGATGGAAGCAACTGACTACACCATCTCTCATTAAGCCCAGCAACCTTCTTCCTTTGGCGCCTGCCCCCAATCCTCTCACATTTTGTTGTCCCTTTTGGGAGCCAAATGGAAAGAAGGGGGGAGGGGGGATGCTGTAAAGCTTATTATAGTGTCTTTTCCCCCACAAGCCTCCAGCAGACTCCGTTTGATATTGGATCAAAGTGAACATTAATGCTTGCTTAACCTCATGCGGATGATTCACCTGGGCAAGCCACTCCCGCAGAGAGCTAACTAATAGACAGATGGATTTTCCGCATGAGCACTGCTCCCTTCGGGGATTCGGTTTTTGCCCTTTTGTGTTCTGCTTGCGTCGGTATTTCCAGGTCTCTGTATCTTTGCTATAGTAGTTCCAGTGTTTCTTTTGAATGGAGGCCTGATGCTCACCTCAGCCCTAAAACACTTAGTTCTGTGTCCGGGGCAAGTTCCTAGCACCTGTACTAATATGTACTTTAGGTGACTGCATGTTGAACTCTCACCCATATTCTCTTTTAATATAGGGAATGATCAGCCCCAATGAGTGGCTTTTCTTAGTGAGAGACTTAGAGTGAGGCACAATTATAACACAGTTGCATGGTTACCAAAACACTCCTGAATTTGATAGTGTGAAGTGGCTTTTGAAAAATGTACATAAAAGAGGAATCCTTTAAAATCAATTCTAATTTACTTACCTGTCTCTGTTTTTTACCCTTATCCTGTTTTCATAGTCATCATTTTCCGTGTGTCGCCCTTGAACTAGTGAGTTAATAGCTTTTGGATACTGTTGTGATTAGGACTTTTTTTAATGGATCCTATTACTACCTGTCACTGCCTGCAGTGCCGGGAAGCCCCATAGGTTGAGTGGGTGTCAGAGACTCCCGGCTAAAGAGGTGGGGACGCTATGCTTGGGTTGGTGTCAGCATGATCTGCTTCCTGGGAGGGGCTGACCACCCCTGCTCCTGTCTGCATGTGGGGAACCAGCCAGATCAGAGAATGGCTTATTCTTTTGCTGCATTTCAGACCACAGCTCCTCTTCTGTGGTCCCAGCTCCTGGGCTTGCTCCTTGCTAGTACCGTTGCACAGAGCAGCTGTGTTCCCACTTGACCCAGGTCGCCAAGCTGCCTGGAGAGTGACGCAGGTTATTGAGAAGTGATGTCACTGGTCCCCGTGCAGCTTGGGAGATGGGCACTGTAGCAGGCAGGCAGGCTGCAGGCCTGGGAGTGTGGTTGACATTTTGTGCAAAGTGGGTCATGCTGTTCCCATGATTCCAGATCAACAGGCAAAGTATCAAGGGTTTTGCAGGGCCCTGTGCCTCCCCCATTCCTTTAGAAAAGTACAAAACAGTGTGGCTCGGCCCTCAGGCCGCTTGGCCCACAGGCAGCTCAGCAAGTGCCCTGTTTACCCAGCGGGGTGGACCGGGCCAGTCTGGCAGTGAAGAATTCATTTGCTGACACCTTTTGTTCTGTGCCTGTGGCACAGCAGATAGGCTCAGCGAGGGATATGAGAAGGAAAAGGGCACAGTGCTGTCAGGCAGTCTGCAGCCGGAGCAAGAGGGGATGGTGGCAGTGAGCAGTTAAGGGTTGGCAGTCTTCTGTTCTCAGCCTGTGGCCACATGCTCTCTGCAAGTCACGCTGCGTGATTGCTATCTGTGAACCACCTCTGAGCGAGGTCGGGGCTCCGGGCAGGGAGTGGAGGACAGGCCTCTCTGAGTTGCTGCCTGCCCTCTACCCCTGGCCTGGCGTGGGGTCCTTGAACATGCCAAGCAGCCCTGACCTTGGGACCATGCCACTCACCTGTCTCTCTCTTGATAGGTGCTGGCGCTCTGCATCAGGTCCCTGCTCTGTGGTCACCTTCTCTAACTGCAATTCCCACTCTGTGAGCCCAACCCCTCAGCCTGCTTTATTTCTTCTTGCCATCAGTTACATTATATAACCTTTTGTATGTGTGTGTTCCCACCCCAGCCTGGACTTTTGTTCCCTCAGGGCCTTAGTAAGGCACCTGGCACATAGGAGGCACCCAGGAAGTGTGTGATGTGAAGAAACGTGCACACGGGAGCGAGGGGTGGGAAACGTGTAGCTGGCTAGACAAAAATGACATTATGTGGAGTAAAGGAGGGAAGAAAACCTTTGGTGCCGGTGTCTCTTGGTGACTTGTGTAAAAACAAACCTGTCTAAGGAGGTTATAGCGCATGTTGGTTGTGGGCGTGGTAGGAGCACAGTTTGGGGAAAACCTTTAACACGGCGGAGCCCGGCACAGAAGCAGGCCTGTGAGCCATGGATCAGGACTCTGCTGGTCAGTAAGCCCAGCTCTGAGCATCCTCCTTCCTTTCAACACAGGCTTTCAGCGACTCTCTCTGAAAACTATATTTCCCACTTATGTCTTTTCAGAGACTTTTCACTAGATTTTTTTTAAATATATTTTTTATTGATTTTTAGAGAAAGGAAGGATGAGGGAGAGAGAGATAAAAACATCAAGGATGAGAGAGAAACATTAATCGGATGCCTCCTGCACGCCCCCTACTGGGGGTCCAGCCCGCAACCCCTGGCCTGTGCCCTGACCAGGAATCGAACCTCTTGGTTCATGGGTCAACACTCACCCACCGAGCCACACTGGCCAGGATCACTAGCTATTTTATGTGCTCCCAAGTTTGTGAAAAGTTCTGCAAGCCTGAGAGAAGCCTTCTCCAGCGGAGAAAAACGCAGTGTGAGACAGATGTGCTGCTGCTGACGCCCACCCCTCGAGTGTGCTTTTGTGTGGAGATGTTCTGTCTGAGAAAGACAGGAGTCTCCTGCACCTACCACTTCCACAGGCCTCTGCTCGAGACGGGTTTAGATCTAGATTATTCAGGACAGATGGTTGTAACAGAATTCTTCAGTGCCTCCAAGTTCCCCACTCTGTGGCAGCCTGCTGCTGGGTTCAGTACACTGGGACTGAAATTTCGCCGTATGTTTCATCAAGCTGTTTTTCTGTTGCCGTGATGTTAGCCTAGTTTCTCAAGTTCAACTTTGTCCTGGGCATCGTCCTGGTAATGACAGGTCATTTGTACCACTTTCTTAGGGGCCTTTTTATTTTTTTATTTTTAAGTCTACTCATGTTTCCCCTCCTCCCTAACTCCACGCTACCGGTCTGTTTCCTATCATTTGAAAATATTCCTGTGCTCCCGTTTCCAGCTTTTCTGTTTCTTCCTTGCATGGAAACCAAAACTGGCCACTAAGAGCTCTCTGAAAGGCCTCTTAGTTAAAAATCGTCATGAGCCCCTGACTGCCCTTGTCAGGGATCTTCCGGCTGCTAGATCCCAGGATACTGTTACGTGAACCTTATTTTTACAGCTTGGTATCAAAGGTGTATATGCAGCTTGCTTCAGTGCGCATCATTCTAACAGCTGGATTTAGCAAACTGGATTTTGTGTTTGGCTCACAGCGTCCTGAACGTCTCGTTTGTTCGAGGTCTCCAGGCATGCTCCTTTGTGTTTCTTCCGGTTTGGCAATCTTGTAGGCTGTAGGTGTTTGGTATGTGTGTATCTAATTAGCATGCTAATTTTAGCCCCTCTTTCTTGTTTAGAGAATGTCTCCCAAGGTGTTAGCACGCCTCCACCTTTGTTGCTGTGCTCCTGGGGGTGATAGGACTTGAAGTGGACATGGTGGTTATCACAACAGCTGGGGCTTGCTGGTGGCATTTCATGGACAGGCCAGGGACAGAGTGCCAATAGTCCCCCTGCAGAGAAACCCAGTGCCCACAGGTAGTGGGCAGTATTCATTATGGCGTTGAGCCTGTGGCAAACACACAGTAAGAAGCCTTTACCGTGGACTTCCTGCACGCCAGGCACTGCCTAAGGGCACTATTTGACCTTCTTAACCTTAAGAGGCAATTACTGATTCTCCCGTTTTATGATAGGAGGTTAAATGACCTGTCCAAAGTTACATTGCTAGTAAGTGGGAAAATAAGTTTCAAACCCAGATTGTCTGAGGAGAGGCCAGCTCTGAACCACTTCATCCGCGGCAGCCTGGTATGCCTGCTCTCAGCCCCTTCACGCCGAGTACCTGGGTGTTAGGCCCACCAGTAAGCGGTGTACCCATCCAGTCATAGCAGGGTCCAGCTTTGAAATGTCTTAGAAGGGGGTAAGTCTGTCCATCAGCTTGTCCATCAGCAGTTAGTTCTTCCAATAGTCATGGCGTGTATGGCCTCGTTTCTCCTTGAGCAGTCCCTGTATTTGCTTTCGATTGAGGTGCAGGGCCTACTCCATCTCAGACGAGGTTAAATTGTGTCAGAGTGAGTTCAATTGCACAAAAACATGATGGTTGTCTTCCAAAATTTGCATTTTCTAGATGATTTTCAATAGATTATGAAAACATAGATAAGGTTAAGCAGCCTTTAACAGATAAAACATTTCTTATTTAAGCATGGAAACATTTTTAAGAAAAATTCTGCTGAGGAAATGTGAAGTTTAACAGATTCTTCTTAAGATGCTCTAGAATTTTTGTCCCCTGAAGAGGCTCAGTCTGAGGGAGGAACATGGCTCAGGATAAGAATGGCCTTAGGAATACAGTATGTTAAAGAGCTGTTTATTTTTTAAATGTTTTTAAATGTCAGAAGTGACTTAGTGACCCTGGGTGTCAAAGGTGGTATACCTAACCGCTGGCTCTGTGGTGGCTTCTTGGTTTTTAGCCATGGACAGAGACAGTGAGTCACCTCCCTGAGTCCCCTCCGGGGCTGGACAGACGTCCGGACCAGCACCCTGATAGCTACTTCTTGCAGTGTCATTGATGGCTTCGCCTATCTCTTATCCCACAGCCGGGCTGGAGAGAGCCCATTAGGTAACCTCACATTAGCCAAAGAACACATATGCTCCAGCGTGGCAAGCCAAGGAAGAGAGGTAGCATTAAATGATTGACAGCTGGGTTAATAAAACTGATGCTTGCCTTTGCTCTTGGAAGGTAAAATGTTTGTGGTTATTTCTGTAAGAGTAATGGCCAGGGAAGTTGAAAATGTATGTCTCCTATAGTTAATATAGGAAATCTAGATCATTTGTGTATAAAAAGTTGCCTAGCTGCCCTATAAATGTCAATCTTGAATAAGTGGGAAATGAATAAGGGGGAAATAAGGGATTTATGAAATCTTGGAGGATGGAGTTAGAGACGTAGCTATTGATTTGATACTATCCTCAAGATGTTTTTTTAAAATATATTTTATTGATTTTTTACAGAGAAGAAGGGAGAGAAATAGAGAGCTAGAAATATCGATGAGAGAGAAACATCAATCAGCTGCCTCCTGCACACTCCCCACTGGGGATGTGCCCGCAACCAAGGCACATGCCCTTGACCAGAATCGAACCTGGGACCTTTCAGTCCATAAGCCGACGCTCTATCCACTGAGCCAAACCAGTCAGGGCCTCAAGATGTTTTATTAAGTGAAAACAAGCAAGTAATATATACAGCAGGTCCTCAAATAACATAATTTCATTATAATGTTGATGAGATGCCATGAGAACTTAACTCTTGTTTTTATCAATTAGCCTATGGTAAAATTGGTTTCATTTTGCCATAGTTCATATTGAGGATGTTAAGTGAGGATTTACTGTATATACATACTTCTTGGTATAACAGTATTTTTTTTTCTAAGCTTCTTTTTCTCTGTGACACCCCGCCCCCATTAAGAATATATTTTACATCACAGCTGAGTACATCATACTTATAAATATGATACAGTAACATTAAAGATTTATGAAACAGTATTCATTCTCACTTTCATTATTATTTTTAATACTAAGTTAACTTGATCATCTACTAATATATGATCTACGTCTACAATCCACAGTTGTAAAAACACCCATTTAGTATATGGCCTCTTTTGTGTGCAAAAGAGAAAAATCTTGCGAAGTATACCCAAAAATCTCACCATAGGGTTTCTCCTGATATTGGGGCTTCAGGGATTGTGGTTGGAGGGAAGTGATAAGATTTTTTTTTTACCACCTCTTTTCCTTTTTATTTTTATTTTTTTAAAGATAGTCTATCCACATACATTTTTTTGTTCCATTTATTCATTCTCTTGTTTGTACCTTTTTTAAATTTTATTTTATTGTTTAAGATATTACAAATAGTAGTACTTTTTTTCCCCATTGACCTTCCCCCGCCTCCCCGCCAGTGTCATGTGTCTGATGGTTGTGCTTATATGAATGCACACAAGTCCTTCCGGTTGATTTCTTACCCCCACAACCCTCCCCTACCTTCCCACTATAATCTGACAGTCTGTTCAATGCTTCTTTGCCTCTATTTTTATCCAACAGTTTATAATGTTCTTTATATTCCACAAATGAGTGAGATCATGTGGTATTTATCTTTCACTTGTACTTTTAAAAAATATATATTTTTATTGATTTCAGAGAGGAAGGGAGAGGGAGAGAGAGAAAGTCAGAAACGTCAATGATGAGAGGGCAATGATGAGAGGGCATCGTTGATCAGCTGCCTCCTGCACACCCCCCACTGGGGATCTAGCCCGAAACCCAGGTATGTGCCCTTGACCAGAATCGAACCTGGGACCCTTTAGTCCTCAGGCCAAGGCTCTATCCACTGAGCCAAACCAGCTAGGACCTCTTTTCATTTTTAATATTTGAATTTTTTACTGTGGGCATGAATGAAGCATTAAAAAAAATAAAAGTAACAAGCAGAGAAAACCACCTTTTCACTGTGGCATTCCTTCCTTTGATACAGCACTTCCTATCTTTGTCCTCTTGGCTCCGCCTTGTTCTTGCCGCGTGGGATCCCCTCCTGTCTGCCACCATTCCCTCCCGTTTCACGCCTCCCCACTGAGATTTCAGCTTCGCGTGTGTTTTTATGGGACTGAGAGGAGTTTAGACTGGCACTTCTAAAGTGAATTCACGGGACTGTGTCTTTTGTTTTCATTTTCAAATTAGAACTAGCAGATAAGTTACTTCTGTGAGTTTACAAAAATATTTTCACATAAGGAATTTAACCTTGTGTATAGCATATTCTTGGAAAATTTATTCTTTTAGGAAATATACTACGTAAAAAGCATTTTGAGTAGAGCTTAATCAATGTCTTTTTTTTCTTAATAGGTTTTAAAATGGAACATTTTGATGCATCACTTAGTACCTATTTCAAGGCATTGCTAGGCCCCCGAGGTAAGGTGGTTTTTGGTTTTGCTTCCTTTCCTCTCCCTACCCTCCACCCCCTTCCTGGATATAGCCACTTGCAAATATTGTGTGATGATATTCTAGAAAACATTAGCATGTTCTGTGATAAGACTAACACCTTGTCCTGGGTAACAAGGGGCTCGGAGAAGTCCTCTGGTGGTTACTGAAATGGTGCCGCGTCCCGGCTGCTGGAGCAGAGACACAGCTCCTGTAACCCTCTGCTTGTTTTAGCAGGAAATCAAATTATGCTATCAGGCTTGTAGCCTGAAAATGCCAAGATTTCACCGTTATCACCTGTATGTTTTCCTCAATTCTTATGAGTCTCCAGCTGAAATTGGCTTCCAAAATGCACTATTGCACTAGGAGTCTAAAACTCTTTCCTTTTGACCATTGTCAGGGCTTTTTAATGTCCTTCCACATTGTGTCACGTCAACAAGTAAATATATACACATGCACTCACATTTTACCATCTCTTCATCTTTTATTATCTCTTAGGAAGTAAATCAGCTCCTTGATTGCCTTCCTTTAATGTCATCAAAAATGTTTCTCAGGGTCTGACCTATAAAGAAGGAACTTTTTAGGTTCACAGAGATAATTTACAGGGAAACTGCAATTTTAAAATAGATCTTTTAAAGGATTCTCGGTTTCACTCATGATTTTTAAAACTCAGGAGAAAGCAGCAGTTTATTTGTAAGGCAGAGATGAAATCGTGTGTGATGCCATTTGTGACAGTGAGGATGTGGAGAGCGAGCCTAAGTTGGTGTAACCTCTCTGGAGGGTAGCTGTGTCTTCTGTTGGAACTACAATGCGCATGCCCTTTGACTCAACTGTTTGACTCCTAAGAATTTATCCTACAACTAATCTTGATCAATTATGCAAAGATGAACATCAGGATGCTCCTTATGGCATTGCTTGTCAAAACTGAAATGACCTAGATGCCCATTCATAGGGGACAGGTTAAATATAAATACATTTGTGTGCAGCCCATGGAAAAGAAAGTTAGATCCCTCTGTATGCTTGTGTTGGGACGATGCCCCACTTCAGCTTTACGGGACCCCAAAATTCCATTTTCGCTAGCTGAAACAATAATAAAACTTACTAGCTTGCATTACAAGGTCAACTCCTGAGTTATTTCAGGGGCTGACTGCTGTTAAGCAATCCCTGTTCTTGTCATTTTCTACTTTGCATCCTCAGTACAGCAGCAGCTCTGTCCTCAGAACAGGTCCCCCACACGTCCTGGTGGGATGGCTGCAGAGGAGGAAGAAATCTCATCTGCATGGGTTTACGAACAAGGAAACCCTTCCCAGAGCCCCTCACCAGCTGTCATCTTCTCAAAGCTCAGTGGCCATCTTTGCTTCACATGCCCATGTCTGCACCTGTCACCAGAGAGTGGGTGAGGATGACCATGATTAGCTAGGTCCCAGCTGCCCGGGAAGTACTAGGCTCTATGGAAGGAGGTTGGATACTTGGCTAATATGGAAAGATGAAGATCTGTTATAAAACTTAAAAAGCCAGGTGTAGACAGAACTTCAAGTAAAAGGAAATGGGAGATTTCTGTGTGTATGCTTTTTGTTTTGAAACATAACTCACATGCAAACATCTGTGAGTTGCTAAGTGGGAACTTGTTTTCTCAGAATTGACAGCTGAAAACAAAGGTGTTAAGAATCCCCGTGCTGAGCTCACTGGGGCCGGCCACTTCCCTGGCGGACTTCTGAGAACCACCAATTCTACAGAACTGGTGGTAACACCTTCTACCGCACTAGCCCAACTAGTGGGGAGAGGCCATCTCCCTCTGACGCCAAGGAGGAAAGCCAGGAAACCTGGGGGAAAACTTAAGGTATCTGCAAGAAAGCAGGCTGACAGGCCCTCCCAATACACATAGGCTTGTCCTATGAGGTCAAGGGAAAAAGCATTGGAGAGAAGGCAAGGTGGTCCAGCCAGGAGGTCAGAGAAGGGACAGAGGCTCTCTCTTTTAGCTGCTGTGACTCAGAAGATCCTGGATGTGAAACCTTCGTGTGCTTCTGAGCTCCAGAGGAGGGGGGCCTTGGAGAAGCCACAGGATTTGGGGGCTCGCCAGGGCAGGATACGGAGGGGAACAGGCTGCAGAGGTGGCTTCCTGGGTGTTGGCCAGAAGAAGAAATTGAATCTTGCAGTAGATCAGCGGTTTTCAACCTGGGGGTCAAACGACCCTTTCACAGGGGTTGCCTAAGACAATCGGAAAACACATATATATAATTACATATTGTTTTTGTGATTAATCACTATGCTTTAATTATGTTCAATTTGTAACAATGAAATTGGGGGTCACCACAACTGTATTAGAGGATTGCGGCGTTAGGAAGGTTGAGAACCACTGCAGTAGACGGATAACACCTAGGGGATCTGGCTGCCAGGGAGTTGACTCCCATCCCAGGAGAAGGTTGTCACATTGCTGCCGGCAGCTACTTAGAACTAATTTTCTTTTCCTCCTCATTCCTGCCTAGGAAATGGGGTGGGAGCAAGGGAGTTCTTTCCTAGACCAAGTAGCTCCCTGGAAACTATGTAGGTCTTCTCAAGCCTCTATTCCTCACATGGTTCCTTAATACCTTAAATAGTCACTTACTGGTCATTGCTGCTTCACCCTCACTTTAAAAAAATCACTGTGCCCTGTGCTGGTGACCGCTGCGCTCCGAGCAGATGCTGCCTGCCGAATCAGTGACTGTCACTAAGCTGGCTAAGTGGCACATCGCCTCTGAGTCTGCATGCTGGGAGGGCTTGCTGACTCTTGGCTGAGATGGAGGACTTGGGAGTTCAAAGACTGCCGTGTCTAGGGTTTCATTACCCCATGCATAATTTAACCAACCTTGTTGATAAACCCAGTTAATGGAAAATTTAGCTTTCTCTCTTTTTTTAAGGTTTTTTTGGAAAGGATTTTTTAAATTATTATTTTACTTAGCAAAAATCATGAGTAATATACACATCGTTGTTCAGAACATGTACCAGGGAGCTTCATCTTGGATGATATAGACCGAAAACTCAACGCTTCCTCTTGTTGCTCCATTGGTAATAGGAACATTAGTATTAGGAAACTATTATAAAGTTGTGGTTAGAGATTTTTTTTTTTTATATTTGAAAAAGGTTGTGGTGATCACTAACTACTGTTCCTTTATTATTTTCCAGATACCAGAGTAAAAGGATGGTTTCTTCTGGACAATTATATACCTACTTTCATCTTCTCCACCATATACTTACTAATTGTATGGCTGGGGCCCAAATACATGAAGAACAGGCAGCCGCTCGCTTGCCGAAGGATTTTAGTGGTGTATAACCTTGGGCTCACCTTGCTGTCGCTCTATATGTTCTGTGAGGTAGGTCTGAGATTCACGGGCTTTCTCTCACTTAACTCTCTGCTCATGTTGCTATCCTGAGTTGTGTTCCTAAATGCAGAAGGTGGTAGGGGAACTCGGCGAGCAAGTACATTAATATACTTTGAGTGTGTTTGAAAATTGATATTTCAAAATGCCAGCGTTATTTGCCCTCTGGAATATGTAAAATAGAAGCCTTTGCTATTGATTCTCATGTTTTGTATTATATTTAGAAGTAAAATAAATATTTCAGAAATACTCTTATGCGAGCAGAATAAAGAGTGGAAAATGAACAAAACGTGAAAAACAGATCTGTGAGCACTTTATTATAAGTATTTAATAGGTGGTTCTTGTTTGGAGGTAGGGAGGAAGGAAGTGGGTGTTACCAGTGTTTATGTGTGTTTGTGGTAAGTCAGCCTCTATCCTGATCTGGTAACTGTAAATAGGTTTGAGATGTGACAAATTATTTTTAAAAGCTAAGAAGAGTGGATAGGAGATCTATGTTAAGGTTTGAATGGTTTGCATATGTTCAGTCCCAATTATTTCTTCTATATAACTGGAATGTTGGAGACCACATTGATAATCTCAAAGTCAAATGTAGCTTAAATAAAAATGAAAGACAAACCAGAATCGATACTATGTCCTTCCTATTTTGCAAAGTATAGTAATACAGCCTTTAAAAGCTGAGGAGGGCGGGCGGACTGCCCTCCAGTAGTAAGCACAATTTTAGGGGAAGGACTATACCTTTCAGGCTTACAACACAAGTGTCTTACAACACAGAATTATGGCTACATCTGTGAGATGGAGAATTAAGCCATACCCCCAACAGACACTTTTAAGCAGTCCTGTTCAGATTTTTGACCTTTTATTGTGGCTTTAACTCTCCACGGAGTAGTGAATAAGATAAAGGGGAGAAGGAAGGGGAGTGCTGAATACAAATCTTAAAATTAGTGTTTAAAGAAAGAATAAATTTGCGTCAGCCTCAGGCTGTGATGGCTCCCTGTCTGCGTGTGGCTGGCTGGGTATGAGGATGGATATGGGTGTATAAGCTATTGGGAAACATTGCATTTGATCATCAGAGGTATTGTAGCTGTGGGAGGTCTGTGTCTTGTTCTCCCACACGTATTTCATAAGCCATGGTAACGATTTAGTAACTACAACACTAGATGCTACGTATCATTACTTTTATGCTTGACTCTCTGTCAAATGCTTACAATTCCTCTTCTGCTTTGTTTCTGTCCTATTCTAGAACAAAGGCAGTATAATTAGCCTGCAAGATGGAGATGGCAGGACTGGAGGCAGGGCCAGTGCACAGGAGGGACTTCTGGGCCCAGCACTGTGCCCATCTCTGTGTGTCCAAGGGACACAACCGCAGCCAGCTGGCAGGTTTTTTAGAATGAACCTTTTACTTTCTCATAATTGATAGATGCTAGAGCTATTTCATTAAGAAAGCTCTTATAGGTTTCCTATTACATATAGTAGTCGTCTAGAGAAAAAAATATGTAAGATTATTAAGTCTTATAGAACTTAAGCACCTGATGCCTTGAATGTTACTCTGACCCTAAGCTACAGCAGCAGCTTCATCATGTAACCTCTCTTAAACAGATCATTTCCTGGTGAAGAGGGGAGAAGTGCTGCATAAATTGCTGCTTTGTATAAGTGAGTGAAAGCATTTAATAAGTATAGATTTTCTCCTGACAGCTTCATGAGCACAATAGAAGGCACTGAGCAGTGCCTGTGCATTGACTATAGAGATTTAAGCGATATACAGAGACGGAAAATAACAATTGAACTCACAATTTAAAATTCATAGAGAAGTCATAGATAAGGGGGGCAATAATTCCTTAAATCAAATTAAGACTATAAACTGTACCCAGGTCAGATATGCCTGAGTTTAAAATAAGCCTTGATACTCCAACTTAAACGATAGTTGTTACACTTGGCTTTTTTTTCCCCCTCTCTACTGACATAATCTCATCAGAAATAGCATGATAACAAATCGTTTGTCAAGTTTTTTAGTTTCATTTTCGCTACCGGTTTTTCTTTTTGTACTTAGCACTTATATTCTAGGGATTAAAGCAGGAGGGCAGCCAGGGAGCTGTAGAACAGAACAAGCTGAGGCAGTCGTGGAGCCTAGCGGGCCCTGGTTTCAGAGAAATATCCCAAGAGTTAGAGTTGTTTGCCTGTGGTCACACAATTGACATGGTCATGATTATTAATCTTCACCCTCGTGCTTATCTACATATTTGGGTCTGCAAAGAATTTGAAAAATAAATGTTTAGTCATTGATATTTTTGTTTATTTAATCCTGTGGCGTGAATTCACAGCTGCCTTTGCAAGTTCTAGGTTAAGACAAAAAAAAGTTGTCTTAACTGAAGCAGACCAGGAGAAATCTTGACAGAAAAGAGATAAGAAGGAAATGGTTGGTAATCATAGAAACTGTAAAATTGCTAGAAGAAAGTAAATACATGGCAGTTTTAACATCGAGTAACTGAGTTTCAAATGTAGAAAGAAAGTAGACTTGTTCATAGTTTATGCATTTGTTAGGAAGAAAATTAAGAAGGAGTCGTGGCATTACTTTTACTTACCTCATGAATTTGGTGTTTATTTCCAGGAAAGAGGTCATAGATCCCTGATTAGAAGTATATTTGAACAGTGAGACGTTTTAGATTGAAAGTATAGGACTTTATGCAAGCCTTTTAGCTTTTACTTGTTAAATTATGGGTTGTCTAAGATACAATCAATGGTGATCTTATTTCTTATTCAGAAATAAAATTTGAAGTTATTAAAGAGAAACAACTTAGTTTGCATTAACTCAGCTTTGTAAAAGTCCCCCTGTAGCAAACATAAAAATTATGGGTTCCTTTCCAGAGTCAGGGCATATTTCATCTGAATAAATGCCCCACTTTTTTTTGTTTTTTGTTTTTTGTTTTTTTTTTTTTTAACTATCTACTTGTCTTTCCCCTTGTCCCAAACC
>NW_006290147.1:594654-632416 GCF_000327345.1 Myotis davidii | reverse complement strand
CTTGCATTTCCCTTGGCCCACCCAGCAAACTGTCTGAGCCGCTTCTGACTCCTTTGTGTGCACATATCAACCATGAGGTTCCCACTTAGGCAGCTGCTCTGTCCTGATGTGGAACCATTTTGGTGTGTCTGCTGTCTTCTTTTTGCCTCAGCATCACCACTAAGCAGAGGGGATCTAAGTGCTTGATTTGTTATGGTCCCTGTTCAGCCTGCTCCCTGCACTGATCCTGCGACTCTTCGGTCGCTGCTGGGGTTAGTATTGCACAGCCCACATGACTTTGAACCGAGAGAACTGCCTGCTAACCTCTCCTTAGGAGGAACCACTGAGCATTCATAACCTGTCCGTTAGGCCCAGCTCTACTCGACTGTCCCGGCCCCCTCCAGCACCAGGCTCTTTCATTCTTTGGTCCCTACCCCTTAAAAATGCTCTCCTTCTCTCTGACCTAGGCCCACCTCGGTTTGACAGCCTCTGTCTCATTTTTGAGGACTCGATTCAAGAATCGGTTCCTCTGTGAAGCTGTGAGGGGACTTAGCTACAGGCATGGTTTTTCAGCGTAGTTTGCTTCCCCATTCCTAAGGAATGTGACACTTTTTTTTCCATTAAAGGGTTCTGGTGGATGTGCCTCCTCTCACATAGATCACGGGCTTACCGGATGACTGTCCTGACAATGTTCATTCCACACCTTTTCTTCCCTTGTTGGTCTGGTCCACCCAGTGTGTCCTACGCATTAGGATGGAGGAAAGCAAATGCCAGAGCCACAGTTTTTATCTCACAAACACAAATCACAGATTACAAATAGGATTATTTTTTTAGTATTTATATGTGTTTATTCCCTTATAGTTAGAAGTGTATGTTGTGAGTAGTGGGAGAGAATTCTCTGACACATATACATTCAGACATTTAAAGTGTAATTTTAAAACAGTGATTGACAGCTATGTATTTAGATTGGCACAGATCCAAAACTTATTCTTTCTTTCCTTTTGCAGTTTTCACATTCACTTGTAATTTTGGAACTACTTTAAAATATGGAAAATAAAATCACATAAATGATATCCATGCACCTAACAAATATTAACATTTTCTTACTGTTTTGAATTTTTTGTCTGTAAAAGAAAACATTACAAAATACATTAACTTAGCTCTAAAGTTCATATGTTTCTTCTCTGGATATATTTTTATGCTCTTACTGTATATGTATGTATACATGATAATATATAGTATATTCTGAGACAGTTTTTTTAATTTATATAAATAGTATACTGTTCATACTCTTTTTCAAATAACTTTTTTCAGTTGACATATTTTGAGATGAATCCATGTTGAATTTTAAGGTTAATGTATTTGGTTTAACTTCTCTGTGTTATTTCAGTGTTAGAATTCCTTTTACCATTTTATCTGTGTGATTTTTTTTATGGACATAAGGTTTCCAATTAATAATTATGTTGAATATCCTTGGATATGTCTCCTTGTGCACATGTGATTGTGTTTTGTTCTGTTTTTACCAGATACTCATATAAGAGTTTAATGACCCAATCTGACAGTCTCTGTCTTTTAGTGGGGAAATTTAATCCATTTTCATGTAGCATGTTAGTTATTTGGAATAATTTATATCAGTGTGTGTGTGTGTGTGTGTGTGTACATATTTTCTTTGTCCTTTTTTTGTTTGCTTTCTTTTGAATTTCATATATTTTTTCATTTTACCGATTTAAAAGTTATTCATTCTAATTCTATTAGTTTACCCATATTTTTTATTTTTTGTTATTCCTCACCGAGGATATTTTGACATTTTTCCATTGATTCTTTTTTTTTATATATAGAGAGAGAGAGTGAAAGGGAGGGGAGAGAGAGAGACAGAGAGGAGAGAGAAAGAAATAGAGAGACATCGATCAGTTGCCTCCGGCATGCACCCCAACTGGTGCTAGGCATCAAACCTACAACCCAGGTACGTGCCCATGACCAGGAATGGAACCTGCGACCCTGTGGTATGTGGGCCAGTGCTCTAACCATTGAGTTACTGGTCAGGCCTTAACATGCATTCTTAAATTAATAGAGTCTGAAGTGATTATTTCTATTTTCCTAAATAATACAAGGCGCTTAGAGAACTTCATCTCTGATTCCCCATCCTCCATTTTATTGTTAGCAAGTGTTTAGTTCCACCCTTTCCTAAGGTCCTAATCAATCATCATTATCACAATCAACGCTTCCTGATTTTTTTTTCTCTCACTATTGATCTGTGAAATCCATCCTTTGAGGTTTAGTTGCCTTTTGAAATAGTTCTTTTCTGTAAAGGATACATTCTATGAGTTTCTATTTGACATCATTTTATTTGCATTTATGCTTGAGCAGTATTTTAGCAGGGTGTAGAATTCTAAATCTATTTTTCCTGAGCACTCTGAAGATTTATTCCATTTTTGTACATTTGTAGGTCATCTTTTTCTTTCCAGGTATTTTAAAATTGCATTTAAAAATAAAATAGTGTGCTTAGTCATCCATTTTTATTTACCTCATTCGGGACTGTGCGCCTGAAATCTGAGAATTTGTTTCATTAATTTGAGAAAGTACTCGGCATCTTCTCCTTGACCGCCTTTCTCCCTCCATCTCTAGTGCCTCCTCGGGCTTCATTAGACACGTGTGGGACAGTCTCAGACTCCACATGCCCTCTCTTTTGTATTTTTTTTGTAGCTTTCTATCTCTCTTTTGCATTCTCCTAATTCACTCATACTTTCAATTGTCTAATCTGTTATTTCTTTTTAGTTTCAATGACTTTTTTCTTTCTAAAAGTTCATTGCTCATTCTTTTTTCATACTATAACATGAAACATTGTTGTTGTTTTTCTCCATGATAGAGATGTAAGGCAGTGATCTCCAAACTGAACCATTTGCTATATTGCTTTTAAAAATATTCTTTAAAAAGGTTTCTTTCAGCTATGTCTGTGATGCCATGCCTCTGGGAATTAATGTTAAATCTACATTAAATTTCTTTACCATTTATAAAAAGTAGAATGGTTTGTTGGGCATCCTGTTAAGCATCTCAAGCTAGCAATTGCTGGGGTCATATCAGGTAAATGTGTCTTCCCAAATAAAAGAAAGATTTTAAAAGGACTAACTTCCTCTTTACAGAATAATTTTTTGGGGGGAAAGAACATCACCTTGTAATTAGGCATCAATGCCATTGGCGTTTTTGGTGATTCATGTAGCATTTCTGTGTTTGTGTTAATAGTGGGGGAGTTGGTTTTGCTTTTGTTCCTTTTGCTGCCTTGCTAGGACCAGACGTCAGTGTTTTCTAAGATTCTTTTGAAGATTTCTGATGCTGCATTATTGGGAAGATGAAAGAAGCTGAGCATTTGAGGGGATGAGTGTTCTGCCGCCTGTGCTTTCTATCCTCTCTAACTGGGGGGTGGATGCTGTGGGGGCAGCTCCCCAGGCACCTGACAGGAGTTCCCCCCAGGGCTCTGGCTTTGAGCATCCTCCATAGAACCACAGAGCAGTTGCTTTGGAAACATTATATTCTAAACAGTCTTGTTTTTCTTTCCCCTCAGGCTTTCCTAAAATAGATACCTTATTGTGGGAAAATGACATTTGGAAAAACACTTAAGAGACCTTGCAATTGATTATTGAGTTTTATTAAAAAATTGTATTTTGTTTGCCAAAATCCTTTGAAAAGATATTTATTATTCTACTTTTTCCCATTTAAGAGAGGTACAGAAAAGTTGAAACATCTGGTGAGATGAATACTTACGAGGCCTGAGCATTGCCTGAAATACTTCCCACTCTTCAGTTCCCTTAACAACTGAAATTCCTTGCCCAGAAAGAACCCTCTCAGGGAGTGGCAGACTCCACGGTTGCTTGACCCTTCGTGTACCTGGCCCTGCCCTGAGGGAATGCCATTCAGCGTGGAGAATGGAGAGGATGCGGCCCACACGGCCTTCTCCTCACCCCCCTTTTCCAGTAGAGAGGCAGCTGGGGTTGGTCCAAAGCCCGGCCGGACTCCTCTGAACTGACCCCGCAAACCTGTGGTAACACGACTGTGCAGCTGGTGTAACAGGAGCACATCATTCTGCAAACCCTCAGCCGAAGCAAAACGAGGCTGAAAGCCAGTCATTGGGCTGGAGGTCTCTCTCTATGCAAAGGATGCCCTGGCTGGGGCTTCTGGACACGGTAGGAGCAGCCCCACTTCAGACCTAGTCATGGGCTGTTGAGTGTTGGAAGCTATTTTGCTATCATTTGGTTAGACTCATAGCAAAGACTTCTATAGAACCTGGCTCATGCCAGGTGCTGGGCTAACTCATTTAATGTTCATCGCACTATTATCACCCCCTTTCTGCAGAGAGAAAGCACCCGGGTGGACCTGGGACCCAAACCATTGGGAAGCACTGCCTCAAATGCTAAGTCTTCTTGAGGTTTTTCTCTCCCCAGCCACTACCACCCCCATGAAATATAAAATAAGTGCTTATATGTGTATGTGGGGTATGTGGAAGCAACCTGCCTGAAACCACCTCTCAGGAGGCCCGAGCAGAGAGAAAAGAACTGCCAGCAAAGAGGACCAGGCCTGCAGTTCAGGGAGAGATGCCAGACATACCTGTTCCAGGTTGGGCTTGAGAACAAGCTGTTTCTTTGTGCTTTGTTCTAAAGAATTCTCTAGTGTACAGAGCCTCTCCTTATGACTTAACCAAGAGTATTCCATTCAGCTTTAACCTAGCGGTGTTCCCCGTCATAAGGGGAGTGAAACACTTTTGGAGGTCACGGGTGTAAAGTTACCTTAATGAGCATCCTTATGCTCCGGACATGAACGGTTTGAAATTCAAAACCACATGCTTTGACCCGACCCTCTTCCGTATCGGCACTGCCGAGATTGGCCAGCTAAACCCTGGAGGGAATAGATACATTTAATTTTGGAGGAGCTGATGGTTAATTTTAAACCAAGCATCTGCTGAAGATAAAGATGCAGCTAAAGGGCTACTTTTCCACAGAATTGTTCACGGGTGGAGTAGCCCACTAAGGGTTCACACTCAGAAGGGCAAGGGAGCTAGGAACATCTGTGCTGAAAATCAGGATTCCTGGGTGCTGGTCCCAGCACTGCTTCCACACAGCTGTATAACTTCAGGCCACCCTTCTCTCGCCTGTTTCCTTATGAAAAACATGCGCTTCTACTAGGTCTAGAAATACACACTTGGAAGTTGACCTAGAAGCCAAGTTGTGAAATTATCAACCCCACACACTTGGTGGTACTGCTTAGAAATGTCCCCCGATACATTCGCATGCCAGTGTGGATTGCCTCTGTCTGGTTACCTCTCATTGCATTTCTGCGCAGGGGATAGTCACCACACAGCTCATCAAGCCAAAGGAGTTATCTTGCTGCTCTGACATCTTGGGGTGAATGACTGATAAGGGCCACCCAGGATGACATTTTTCTGCTTATTTTTTAAGTGTTTCAAATGACCTTGTTCCTGGAGCTGCTTTAGTAGCATTCCGGAAGGTACCATAGAAATGGATATCATGCTAAAGGTTATACCTCCTTTGTGGTTAAATGTGGTGTCAGTTGAGAAAAGTCAAATCGCAGCAGTAGAAGTGACTCACTTCATGAACTGTGTCATCCCAGACCCAGCTGTGGTGCCCGCCTGACTTTTCTTTAATTGAGAAGGTGCAGGAGACCATCTTTGGTTATCGAGTTTGTCTCACAAAGAGAGAAGAAAGCTTCTCGTTGGGCGTTAATCATAACTCTTCTCATGCTTATGGCCTGATTCACGCTGGCTTTACTCTGAGGAAGGAGAGAGCAGGTGTGGTTTGTGTGATGCTGCTGTAGCTCAGTTACCTGGGAGAAGCCAGGTAGAGGGTGGTGCTCCCCTGGAGTGCTCAGCAGTGTCCAGGGACCTGGGCAGGTAGTGGGAGCTGCTCCTGGTGGCCTCCTCCATGGGAGTACAGTCCTGCCCTCTTCTGAGCTGATTCCCAGAAGCCTCACCTCTGTGCAGCCTCCTGGCCCTCTCCCCCGGCGGTGAATTTCCAGGGACTGACCAAGGCAGCTCTTTGGAAAGAAGCCCGGCCTGAGCCCTGGAGGGAAAGATGAGATGTTGACTAGAGCATTGTCTCCTTGCAGGGCTGGAGGGAAGGCCAGGACTTTGCTTGGAAAGCCTCTGGGGTCTGTTACTCACAGTCATGAGTCACCACAGGGTCTTAAAGCACAGAACTGTGTGGTTTCCTTCTGACGGGAATGGGGGGAGAGGACGCTGATACTGGCCACTTTATGGAGGATGCTCTGAGACTCTTAGATTAGTAAAATTTAATTCAGGTTCTGGTCCTCGTGTGTTGCTCTTCTAACCCTTCTGAAGCCCCGGATATTTAAGAATTGAACTTTCCATGCCACCAATATATTTCTTGAAGACTGCTTTTTGCCTTGTGAACAGAATTCAGATAAATGTCACGTTCAAATCTCATTGAGATACTTTCTTGTATTCCGGTTCCTCCATTTGAAAAGCAAAAACAAAGCATTTTTTCCCCTACAAATAAAACATCAGACCTGGATCTGGAGGACAAGAGCAGCACCTTGAGCTGCTGTCAGTAGTCCCGCTCATGACTTGTTGGGCACCTCTGTGTACAAGTGCCCGCGCTGGATTCCATGGAGGCGGGAGCCACAGCACTGCTGAGCTCTTGCAAGCTGCTTCAAACAGACCCATGAACTAGGGCTTAAAAGGGAGCACGTGAGCAAGTAGGTACGAGTCACGCAGAGTGAGCTTGGAGGAAGAATGGACTGCAGGCTGGAGCGCTGAAGGGAGCAGCCATGAAGAAAACAGTCTTAACCGGACTTTGAAGGGTAGAGGGGATTTTTAGAGCTGGAGATGGGGAACGTGGTTGCAGAGAGCATCCCAGCTGAAAGGAAGAAAGGAATGGTCGTTGCTTACATTGACTGTGCTTACCCTGCATTCCAGGTGGGATAAGAGAAGCATTGCTCACTCCATCTCCTTAATTTCCCAACCTTAAGAGGCGGGAGTATTATTTTTATGCTATTTGAACAGTGAGGAAATTGAGGCCCAAAGAGATTAAAATACCTTCCCCAGATCACCCAGCTAAACGTAGTTGATCAGCGAGGAGTTAGCCTTGTTCTGGCTAGTGCCCACATCTGTGCTCTTCCCCTTGGTCGTGTGCAATGGCTAAGGAGAGGTGGTGGGCTTGGAGGACGGAGGTGGGTGCGGCCTACTGTTGGCCAGGGAGGATTAGCATGGAGGATCACGGTGGAAGAATGTGTATTTCTGAATACTGTGCCTAGGATTTAGGGTTTCATTCTGAAGTCAGTGACGAGTCACCAGAGGGTTTTAAACACAGAATTCTCTGGTTTGAGTGGCAGCAGTGATCGGTCCAGGGAGTGTTGCAGTGAAGTCTGGCAGAGTGCCTGCAGGAGCCTCTGAGGTAGATGGGTGGTGGGCTCGGCGGTGAGCAGCTTCTGGTTTGTGTACTTGTGTTATGCTTCTCAGTATTGGGAAGTTCACCACCCAAGACCTAAGTTTGAGTTCTTTAGACTCCAACAGGTGTTTTAGGCAGATTTATTGTATTGTCATTTATGAGGGGAGCAAACGGGATTTTAGGTTAATTAGCTTAGAGTCAAGGCAATCCCACCTGGATTCTTTGTGAAAGACATTTTAAGAGAAAGGAGGCATGTGACAGAGAGTGCCTCCTGCTCAAGTTAACAGACCCCTCGACCTGTGCCCACGCTTGAGGTCGGGGTGTCAATGGGATTATGGGGAAGAAGTTGTTAAGGTAGAAGAAGCAATAGGAGAGAGACAGAGAACAAAGGGGGCTTTGGAGATAGGTTCAGGGAGTAAGCTGGGATGAGGTGCTGCTGCCCACTACTCTCCCGATTGCAAGTCTTGGGGGTTACCTTAGAGCAGCCGTGGGCAAACTACGGCCCGTGGGCCGCATCCGGCCCGTTTGAAATGAATAAAACTAAAAAAAAAAGACCGTACCCTTTTATGTAATGATGTTTACTCTGAATTTATATTAGTTCACACAAACACTCCATCCATGCTTTTGTTCCGGCCCTCCGGTCCAGTTTAAGAACCCATTGTGGCCCTCGAGTCAAAAAGTTTGCCCACCCCTGCCTTAGAGTCTAGGAGAAAAAGAACAGAGATACAAAGCATGGGCGTGCTCTAGCAAGAGCATGCCATGGGTCCTGCAGATGGCTGCTACTTGTGCTGGACTTGGAGGTGGTGTCCAGGAGAGGCCTAGCTGCAAATCCAGGCTGGCTGCTGCTAGTGCTGGGCCTGTGGCCACTTAGCGAGAGGTACTGGACACGCCAAGGCCAGATGCTTGTTTGAGAGATTTTAGGAAAATCTGAAGCATGAGCCAAGACATGCCATTTGTATGGAAAAGCCACTGGCAAACAGCTTGGGTGGGTGGGGTCTCAGGGAATCACCAGGGTGGACAAACAGTGTGAGTCAGGTGGGAGACTCAGAAATGGTGCCTGCCGGCCAGCTCTGTGGGGAAAGAGCTCAGCAAAGGAACAATGGCCTCTGTCTGGGAGAAAGCTGCCCCTCTGCTTCTCACCCTGAAGCCAGACAATTCACTTCCTCCCTGTCTGTCTCCAGTTCCTTTCAAGCTGCCCTCCAGAGCTGGAGCTCAGAGGGAGTGAGTCTAAGTCCGTGAGCAGGCCCTTTAAGAGGAACCGCCTGGGACTCCAGAAGCCTTCCATCTCACTCAGCCTCAATCCCTGCTGGTTTTTACATCCCAAAGTTATGGGGACTTCTCTTTCCAGCTCTGGAACCTTGGGATGGGGCAGGAGGGAGGGAGGAGGGAGGCTGTTGTGGGACTGGGACCCCTTGCTCCTCTGGTGGGACCTCTGCAGCCAAGATATCCCTCCTGATTTTTATCCACCACACGTGGGTGTGAGACCAACCCGTTCGATGCCTCGGCCCCTCCTGTCAGTCTTGATGTGGCTTCTTTCTATCCTTAGTTGTAAGACTTCTCCCAACTGCACTTTGGACTCGGGCTTTTTATCTTGATTCCTGGGACTTCTGATAGGTCTGCATGTAGTATGCTTATCTGGCCATAACTTTAGAGAGTTGTATAAGACCAAAAAGATAATATACCTTCTAATAAATTACCTTGTGGGTGCTGGTCTTTCAAAGATCAGATGAAGAAATCTTAACAGAGAGATTGTAGAAAATGAGAACGGAACCTTTAGAGATATTTAGTCCAATTTGCCTTTTTACAGTAAAAACAACCAAGGACTAGTTGGTCGTGGGCCTCCTGGATGGAGAAGGTTTCCTTCCTGGGCCTGGCACTCTTCTTCTGCCTTATGATCCCCGTGCTTCCATCATAGGATGATGCTTCCCCTCCTGTACTCTAAGTCTGGTTGACCTGTGTCCATGGAAAACTGTGCTAACTCTTAATGCTTTTTATGTATAGAAGATGACAAAGTAGAAGGAAGCAACAAAAGGAAGTGAATGGAATAGTCAGGTTCTAAGCAAGGGGGTTCAGTGGCTACACCCACTGCCAGGATTTACTTCTGAGCTCTGACTTGGGGAAGGTTTAGCAATGTGTCTTTAGACCCTTGCAATCCTTTGTTCCCTGAGAGAGCACCTCCCCCCCCCCCCCCCCCCCCCGTTAAACTCTGCTCAAAGGCAGGAGTGTGGGGGAGGCTCTGGAGCCCTGTGTTCTCAGTTATATCTTTCTCAAGGCACTGGGATGCGAATCATTTCTTATTTGCAGTTAAGGAGCTCGAAATCAGTGGTTACCACTCCTAGTTACACATCAGAATTACCTTGAGAGATTTGTAAAGGGCTCCTCAAGACTCTGGTTTAATGGTCTGGAGGAGGTTAGAAGTTAGCACTTGTTACAAGCTCCCCATGTGATCCAGTTATGCAGCTAGAATGGGAACTACAGCTTCCGGCTAGTGGTTCTTACCCTTTAACTGCATCCGATCCCTTGGAAAGCAACCAACCTGTTGTCGCACCGCTGGGCTTCACACCCAGAAATTTCTGACTCAGTGAGAAGTATGGGATGGGGCTTGCGATTTCTAACCAATTCCTGGGTGACGCTGCTGCTGCTGCTGACTTGGGACCACACTTTGTAAACCACAATATTAGGCTCTGAAAGGTTCTGTGATCCAGGACTTGGAGGCCCTGCCTTGATGGTCCATCCCCAGACTTTTCGTTCTGAAGGTCTGGAGTGGGCTCAAGAGTTTGTGTGTCTTAGACGTTCCCATGCGGTGCTTATGCAGCCGGACTGGGGAACGCACCTAGAGCACCAGGGCCAGTCCTTGGGTTGGACACTTGGATGAGATCAGGCACAAGGCAGGCCACCTCAAATTTCTCCCCATCTGGTGCCAACTGGCCACCAGCAGCACCATCACCAGGAACATTCGAGGCTGCCCTAGGCTTTAGGAGGAAGCAGGGACCTACAGTTTACCTGGACAAAGAATAGCATCTCGAGAGTGTTTGTCTAGAACGTAGTAGACAGTGGACATGCACAGGGTGGTCAAATCAGACCTTTCCTCTGGAACGTTGGCGTGGGTCTGTGGGTCTCTTCTAGGCCAGGTGTCCTTACTATGGGCACATGAGGACACAGGCCCCCAAAGTGAGCTGAACCTAGAGCTTGCACCCCGATTCTGGGGTTCTTTCCCACTCTGCGGCAGGTGAATTCTGAGGAATGGGCACAGCTTCCTCAGTCTGTAGAGGTCTAACGCATGGATCCAGAAGATGACACGGCCTCAACAATGATGAGGCTGGACTAAATGACCCTAGACTTATAGCAGTGTTTCCCCAAAGTGTGAGCATTTGTTAGAAATAAGAATTCTTAGAGCCCACCCCAGGTGGCCTGCTGCTGGATCAGAAACCCTGACAGCCATCTGTGTGGTAATATGCCCTTGAGGTGACTCTGGTTGGACACAGGTTTAAGAAGCAGTGGCTGAGGAAAAGGCTGTGTAGTGATGTACCCTGAGGCACTGGGGGCAGGGCTGGGAGCCTGCGGTTGAGTTTGTGGAGGCCTTGGAATTGGCAGGGTGCTGTGATGGCCTCAGGAATCAAGGACTCTGGAGGAAGTCAGCTTGGAAAGAAGCAGCTTAGAAAACTGCAGCTGCTCCCGGGTGCACTCTTCCTTCTGTCACCGGTCCATCCCTTGTGAAACTGAGGCTCAAGTCATTTCAACTTAAGCTTTATTCACACTCCCTGGTCATTATGTGTTTTGCTCAGGGCAAACTTGCCTCAGCCAGCCCAAGGTCAATTTTCAGTGATTCTGAAACTAATGAACTTTCATTGATCAGGGCTCTAATGTTCTGATAGTGTTGGTAATTGGTTTTTCTTCTTCTTTTTTTTGTAGTTGGTGACAGGAGTATGGGAAGGCAATTACAACTTCTTCTGTCAGGGTACACGCAGTGCGGGCGAAGCAGATATGAAGGTACTGTCCCTCTTTTTTACTTTAAATCGTTTTTTTAAATTTAAAATTGCACAAAAGACAAAACGGCTTATAACCTCACTGTCCAGGTCATCCCTGTTGACGTTTTTAAGAGAACCTTAAAAAACAGTATGTACACATAATAATGAAATTTGAACAACATGGAAAGGTATAAAATGAAAACTAAAGTTTCCTTCTCTGCAAAAGTAAGTCCTATTAACAGTTTCCAGGGGGAAAATGCATGCATTTACCCATAGTTATGCATTATTTATGTAAATGGGATCATAGAGTAATGTTTGTTCCTCTGAGCATCCTCTGCGTGGCGGCCGTCAGATTCTGACTCCCTCCCTGCGTTTGTTCTGACATAAAAGGCTGAAGCGAGCTCTGCAGGGGCAGCCATCTCCTTAGAGCACCTTGTGACACATTCAGGTGGGCGAGGACCCGACACTGAAGTTCCAGTTCCTTTTTTTCTTGGCCTCATGTCCTGTCACCACCCCACGCCAGCCCCTGAAGTCAGGAGTCCCTCTCAGGTGGTTTTTCTGTCCCGATGGCTCCGCAGGCTCCGAAGAAAACAGGCCGACTCCAGCGTTTCGAACTATGAAGCCCCTGTTTTTTAGTCTTGAAGGGTGTCAGTGGGCCTTTTAAAACCTTCTCTGCTGTTATTTCAAACCTCCCCACACCGTGCTCTTTGGTTATAAAGCCACTTCTGAGCAACCAGCAAGTGGCTTTAACCAACGGTCTGCAGGGGCCAGCAGGGCGCTCAGACTTCTTCGAAGCAGCATGGGGTTCTGGGGTGTCGGGAAAGGTGTCAGAGGAGATGTCCCAGAGAAACATGGATGCCCTTCCTCCTAGATCCGTGGTCGGCAAACTGTGGCTCGCGAGCCACACGCGGCTCTTTGGCCCCTTGAGTGTGGCTCTTCCTAAGCCTTAGGAGAACCCTAATTAAGTTAATAACAGTGTACCTACCTATATAGTTTAAAAAATTTGGCTCTCAAAAGAAATTTCAATCATTGTACTGTTGATATTTGGCTCTGTTGACTAATGAGTTTGCTGACCACTGTCCTAGATCATCCGTGTCCTCTGGTGGTACTACTTCTCCAAACTCATCGAGTTCATGGACACCTTCTTCTTCATCCTGCGCAAGAACAACCACCAGATCACGGTCCTGCATGTCTACCACCACGCCTCCATGCTGAACATCTGGTGGTTCGTGATGAACTGGGTCCCCTGTGGCCACTGTGAGTCTCACGTGAAGGGGGCTTGGGGACAGGTGTGAGCAAAAACTCCGAATTGAAATGAAGGCTCGTAGGCAAGGAGATTCCGTAGATTCCGTTTCCGTAGATTTCTAGGTCAAGCACTGGAGTGTTGTGTCCGGGATGCTTCTAATGAGAGTCTGTGTGGCCTATGCGCTCAGTACGCAGCCATGACCTTTTCCTAGTTGAGTGAATGGTCTGTGCTGATTTGGGAAGGAGGAATGAAATAGTAAATCCCCAGCCTGGGGCATGTTAAGAAACAGGGACAGTGTTCTCTGCCATGAGGGCGGCAGTTCCAGGCTATTTCTAATACTTGTCTGCCACGTGGAAGATGTTGGACTGGCGGGCAGGCCTGGAAGATACATTCACACCCTGAAGGGAGCGCCAGAGAAAAGGCTAGTTATGAAATAGAGCTTTTGCTATGCGTTGCATCAGGGAATCTGCACATATCCTAATGTCATGACCCTCACGTTCCATGAAACACCTTGAGCAGGATGTGGGTGGCTTTGGAAAGCTTGAGATCGGAACTCCGCTATTACCGTCAGAGAGTAAGGTGTCACCTTCGGGCTTGGTGTGGGAGTTCTCACAAATGTCCCGGTCAAAATTCCTATCATTCATCACTGACAGATTTGACTGGAACCTTTAAGCCGATTCTCATTTTTTTTTTTTCTCCTGGGATAGCACTGCCTTTAATTCAGTCGGCCCACCAAGATTCACACAGTCATAGAATTTTAGAACTAGACAGGACTTCCCACATACAGCTCCTTTCAGCTGAAGAGAAAACCGAGTCGGTAGGAGGGTTGGTATAGGACCCTCACTAGTCTTGTTTCTTTTCTCACCATCGATACTTTATGGCCGAGGATTAACTGACTTAACTTTCTCACAGAAACAGCACCTCATTACCTTTGAAGAGTGTTTTACATTTTCCAAGAACTTATAGGATGATTTTAAGATTTTAAAATCAGATTTTAAGCTGGCCCATGAGAAACAACCAGAGAATGGATGTGACTTGTCCAGGGTCATACAGCCAGCTGCTGTCATAGCCAGGGGTACAGACTCATTCCCTGACCCCAGCTTTGTTCACCTCCGACTGCACGGGGAAAAGCCATACGGCTTTGGTTGCCTGCTGTGGAGGAGGCAGAGGACAGAGAGTCTAAAAAAAAACACAAACCTTGTAAATCCTATTGGAAATTAAAAATCATGTGATAAAGGCGGGCCTTTCATCTCTAAGGACTGGACTCTTATCCGTATTAGCAATAAAAATATATGGCCTCAGCACTGCAGTCCTGGAGACTAATTAGGAAGCGAGTTCAAAGGCCTCTCCAACGCTCAGCTCTGAGCACAGCGCCCATCGCTGTCTTCCCAAGCCTTCCGCACAGCAGCCTGGGGCCTGGGCTTGCAGAGAGAAGCAGCTGCCTCAGTCGTGGGTGAGGCTCCGGCGGCACAGCCTTTAGGTGTCGGAGCAGGGCAGGTGCTGTCGTGGCGGCTGTTAGATGCCCACCTGGAAGCTACAACTGAGCGTGGGCTTGGAGCCCCTGATGGCTGCCCGGCCATGTGGAAATTGAATTCCGGTCACACGTCTGAGTACTGCTGCTGCAGTGTTTGCTGGCCCCTGTTCAGAATCCTCTGACTTTCAGATTTAAAAAGAATCTTGGGTTTTATTTTATTCCTTGTTATGTATAAAACACTGATGCATCCTCCTCTCCAAACCCTCTCTGTCCCTACAGCTTATTTTGGTGCCACACTTAACAGCTTCATCCACGTCCTCATGTACTCATACTACGGTCTGTCTTCTGTCCCTTCCATGCGTCCGTACCTCTGGTGGAAGAAGTACATCACTCAGGGGCAGCTGGTGAGTCACTCGGCCTCTGTCCCCAGCAGTCGCTGCGGGGGTCACAGAGCTCTTCCTGGGGGTGCTCTTGCTGCCTTCCTGGCGTGATTGTTGTTTAATAGCACCCACACTATGCCTTTCCCACCCTTTCTCATTTGTTCCAATTAAAAGTGGGCAGAGCAGGGAATTTTCTTCATTTTAATTGATGGCGCAATGGTGCCCTTGGGTGTACAGCTCGTTGAGTTGCAGAACGAGGACTAGAAGCTAATTTTCTGACTTCACGTCCAGTCATTGTTCTTAGTTTGTGCACAAAGCATGTGTGCATATGTGTGTCTGTCTAGGTCAGCCGTGGGCAAACTATGGCCCGCGGGCCGGATCCGGCCCGTTTGAAATGAATAAATCAAAAAGTTTGCCCACCCCTGGTCTAGGTCTTCTAACTATAATCCAGAGTCCAAAGTGAAAGCTATCTGCCTATGTTCCCAGGAGTCTGAGAAGGAGCCGTGGAGTGGCATGAGTCTAGGGTGCTTGTAGCTTAGTAGGCAGCGAGGATATTTGCTAAGGCAGATGCGGTGGCCTCTCAGCTCCTGGGTGATGGAGCGCCTTGGGGTGAGAATGACACCCGCTGTGCTCTGAAGCCCTCCCAGGGTTCGCCATGCCCGGGACACCAGCAGCTGTCCACACCTGCTGCTGATTTCTCACCGTCCTTTCGTTAAGCTTCCCTAGTTGTCAGTATTGTATAGACCCCTATTCCTCTCTGCTCATGAATTCTTCCACAAACTCATCATTAATACAATCGCTACTAATGATACACGCTGACATTTGTGGAATCGACGATGTCGGGCACTCATGCTAAGTATAAGCAAGCAGTTTGACAGGAATTGTTCCGGTAGCCTGATCTCATGTTATCTCCATTTTGCAGGAAAGGGCCCTGAAGCAATAGGCCCGAACTAGCCAATGGGGGGAGGGGGGACGGGGGACAAACTTAGACGTTAAACCCTGGACCTGGCCCTGTCTGTTAACACAGTTTTCTAAAGAAACCAAGCGGGTTCAGATCCCTCCAAGTTGATAGAGATTTTTCAAAATTTAAAAATAACAATCTGGGAAAACGAATCAGAGAGCTGAGCTGCTGATGTGTGTGGCATTTCATTATCACTTCCTGCTGGTGGCTCTACAGTCCTTGTGAGCTTTTCCTCACCCCCTCCCCCAGGAAGGATAATTGTTCCTTCACTTTCTTGTTAAACTCGAAGAGCAGCGAGGAGGACCGCACAGCTGCAGGTCCGCAGAAGCAGAATTTAAAAGAACCGACCGGGGAAGTTGGCCTCCTAGGAGGCTCTGCCCTTTGGGGCAGAAGGTCGCACCCAGTTTGCCCAGGTTTATTTTGAGCACTTCTCCTAGTTATGACTCAACCTAGAGTTCTTACCTTAAAAAGGAGAAGAAGAAAAAGAAGAAACCAGTTTTTTATTTAGGAACACTGGTAGCTGGGCCCAAATCCAGCGGGCAGAGCCCCACCCTCTGTGTTATTCTTCCTGAAGATGCTCCTCCAGCAGCCACACTTATTTTGACACCCTTGCCTCGGGTTCCCAAGCACCCACATGCTTTTCAAGACTCACTCATCAAAAACACTCTATGGACTTCGCATTATATCCTGATAAGAGTTCCAATCTACTTGTCGCCTTCACCAAACCTAAAGGGAACAGAGACAAGGAATAGGGGACGTGCCCAGCGGGATCAGACATTCTGCAGTGACATCACTGGTTCCCTTTACGCATGCGCCCCACTCCCTTCCTCCCTAAAAAAAACAACTTGCATCTCTCTCTACTATGTCCCTGAAGTTTCAGTGTGTATTTTGGTGGTGGTTATTGTTTTCACATTTTCTTTTTGTCTCCAGCTTCATTGAGACATAAAATATTGTATAAGTTAAAGGTGTACAGCAAGCATGTCAAACTCAAAGGCTAACACAGGCCAAATAAACGAGACATGCGGTCCACGGGCCACAAGTTTGACATGCTTGGTGTACAGCATAATGATTTGATAATATGTGTGTTTTATGAAATGATCACCATAGTATGTTCAGTTAACAGCTTTCACCTCGTGTAGTTACAGGGGTTTTTTCTTGTGATGAGAACTAAGTGCTCTGAGCAACTTTCAAATGCACAGGATAGTATTGTTAACTATTCCCTGAATTTCAGGAAAGGTGGTTTAAGTAGCTTGGAGGGGAGGAAGAATGCACATAAGACAGAAAGATAGTTTGGGATGAGTGTAGTGTCTGCTTCGTGTTGGTGGTCCCTACAGAAAGGTAGATGAGTGTAATTCACAAGTGGGGGGTGCAGGGTAGGGAGCCAGTCTGGCATGGCTCCTTGTCCACGGCTGTGCCCCAGGCTCACTGTGTCCTCTGTTTCCCCCAGATTCAGTTTGTGCTGACAATCATACAGACCACCTGCGGGGTCATCTGGCCATGTTCATTCCCTCTTGGTTGGTTATATTTCCAAATCGGATACATGATTTCCCTGATTACTCTCTTCACAAACTTCTACATTCAGGTACGTCTCCCTCCTCGGTGGCAGTTGGGCTGTGGGGCTTTTATCAACAGAGGCCGCTGTCTGTCCATCTCAGGGGGGCGGGTAGACGCCCTGCTGTGTGCCGGGCAGTGGGCACTAACTTAGTCACGGTGGCAGGGCAGCCCCTGCCTTTGGGAGGGGAGGGTCCCTGCTAATGTAAAGGATGCTAAATCTGTTCCGGACCTCCTGAGTTCTAGGTTTTGGGCAAGGGAGGTTTGGGATTTATATGGAAAGGCAAAACTGTTAAGCAGGTTCCTGTGTCACTTCCCTTAAGACCTGCGGCAGACATGTGGTAGGTGATTTTCAGCCAGAAGTCTCACAGCCCCGCTGCTCTGAACCTCACAGCTAAATTAAATGTCCAAAGAAATTTCCATTACAGTCCATCAGCTATAGATAGAAATCTGCCCTTTGTCCCAGTTTTCTTGCACATCCACTTCTCGTTTGGCGCTCAGCTCATTTCCAAGGGCATGATGTAATGCAGGTTCTTGCTCACAGAGGGGTCCACTTAGGGCAGATGATCTCCGGTGGAGTCTGACCACTTTGCAGCCACTGCTGGTTCCCCTGCCTCCATCACCCCTGGATGACGTGTGTTCCCGCTCCCGTAGGCAGTATCTGTTCCAGGGCAGGCACAGGCGGTCAGGAGCAAGGACAGAGGCCACAGATGCTCGGGCGGTAGCACGTGGTCGTGTCTCACAGCCACCTGGCAGCTCAGCCACGATTCCTCTTCCCTGTGCTCCCCTGTACCTTGATTCACACATACCTGCAGGGAAACTAGGTTGGTGTTGGGGCACCACCCTCGCATAGCACGGCCACGTGCTGCCATCTGCCCTGTGTCTTTCAGACTTACAACAAGCAGGGATCCTCCCGGCGGAAAGAGCACCTGAAGGACCACCAGAATGGGTCCCTGGCCGCCGCCAACGGACACACCAACAACTTTTCATCCCTGGAAAACAATGTGAAGCTGAGGAAGCAACGGAAGGATTGAGGTCGAAGAGTTGCAAACCTCCCAACCAAGTCGTCTGATTGTAAGCACAGTATGCGTTGTGCCCGATGCTCTAACAGCTGCTGTAGCTAGTCCGGCCTACAATAGTGTGATTCATGTAGGACCTCTTTCATCACTTCAAAACCCCTAGGAAATGTATTCAGATTTAGACAAGTAGGCATAAGATTTTTAACATTTCTGGGCTCTCACCGACCCCCGCGCCATGCCGCGGAGGGAGTGTTATTGTAGTATACGACACTGCTGTTGCCTTATTAGTTATAACATGATAGGTGCTGAATTGTGATTCACAATTTGAAAACACTGTAATCCAAACTGTTGTGTTTTTATTTTTACTGTAGATCATGCATGTGATTGTAAATTTGTACAGTGTTACAGTAGAGAAACACACATGCCTTAAAATTTAAAAAGCAGGGCCCAAAGCTTACTAGTTTAAATTAGGATACGTTTCAAGTTTTGATTCATTTTCAATAGCTCTGATTAGAAAAATCAAAGACCGTGGTTTATGAAATTAGCGTGTGACACATTTTCAGGTGACTTGTATGTGTGAAATCAGAAACGGCACCTTCGGTTTTGTAATACTGGCTTTAAATCAGGCAGACTCAAATCTAGTGGAACAGTCAGTTTAACTTTTTAACAGATCTTATTTTTTTATTTTGAGTGCCACTATTAATAATGTAAAAAGGGGGGAGCTCTAAAGCAGTCTTGATGAAACTTAAATATATATTCTTTATCTTCAAGATTTTAGGAAGTGTGTAGGATGCGTAGGCCATGTGTCATTTCTGAAGTGCTAAGTGTTTTTATACGGGAAACAGAGCCCATTTTGCTTTTTCCACTCGTGAGAGAGAGGAGATCAACTTTTCAAGCGGGAGGACTGATTGTGTAACATGTGACGGACTCCCACAGATGAGCCATGGTTGCCAGGGTCCAGACAAAGATTGATTTCTGTACTGCTATCTGTTTTGACACAAACTTCCTTTTAAAATGTGCCTCGCTTACCAAAATTAATAAAGGGGGGAAAGGACATTCCAAAAAAAAAGAAAAATGTAAGGTAAAATTAAACAGATAGCTGTAGCATAAGAGAGCTGGGAAATTGGACAGAGATCATTTGTTTAATGTAAATCTAACAGCACCTGTCGTGTTTTCAGCTTAGAATCTAAAGGTTTGTTCAGAACCGCTTGTTTAAAAAGAATAGAGTACCTTGTAAAGTCATGTCTCACACCTGTGAGGAGGCAGTGGTCAAACAGATACGGACTATTGTGTGTGTCATTTTAAAGTGTTGGAAGTCAGTCTTTGAATACCTTTTCCATTGGAGGAAAAAATATTCCTTGAACCACTTGTGACCATCTTAGAAAGTCATTGACAATGTATAAACGAATTGTTGGTTTGGTATTTATGTAAATATCATGCTTTAATTTTGCACATTCGTATTTTAGGGAGCCAGGTGGTTCTCTTATTAGTCTTGTGGGTTTTCTGTTTGGAAGGAGTCACAGCATCTGTTTACATTTACCTGATCAAATCTAGAACATGTATATTTGTAAATGTGTGTCTTCCTAGGTACTAGTTTGCGAAAGTCTTTACCTATTTCAAACAGAAACTATAACATTCGGTAGTGTGCTGTCAAAGTGTGCTTAGCTCATCTGGATATTCCCACACTGTTGCAAAAGGTCCGAACATTAATCATTAAAACATTTTTGATTACCTGTGCTTGTGTTCTACATTGTTTCTGTGCTGCCAATTATGAAAGATTTGGGGGGAAATCCACTCTCTTCACCTTCGCAGAACTCACGCAGACAGATGTCAGTAATTTGATGTGAAAGGTTACCTTGCCCAGCTCACAGGAGGAGGGATCTCCACACAGAAAGGCATGGTGGTGGTCCCTCCCTAATTCCTTCTTCTGCCTTTTCCCACAAAGGTCCTGGCTCTAAGAACACTCCTTTTTCCTTTCTTCCTTCTCTTCCCACTCCCTCTCTCACTCTCCAGGCTGTTAAAGTTACTTTCCTAAGTCGAGACCAGAGCATGTCTTTAGTGTAGAGAGCCAGACAGTATACCTGGTTTGTTGACCCCTCCTCTAAAGTACTGAGGCCCCTGGTCCCAAAGCTGTATCACTTTCTTTGCCAAAGACCATTTCTTGTCCCAGATCCTGGCCCTTCCCAGCCCACCCCACTGTGGACTTCCGGGTCCATCCATGTCCACCATGGGAGTGATGACATGAGGGGCCCCTCTTCCTTCCATCTGCTTCGTACCACACAGGCTCCTGTGTAGGCTTGACCCAGGCTTCTGAGTGCCTTTTAGTTTGTCAATATCACCTTTAACCCTTTGTACGCCATAAGCGTCTATAGACGCCAGCAGGATGGTTTCTGTTTTGGATGCGTGGCAGTTAACTGGCTAAAATGTCGTCAGAAACTGCATTTGGTATTTGGGATATTATCTGAAAAGTACAAAGGACAGTTGGAGGTTTGCTGGTGATGATTAATCATATCCTGTCTTTCCCCTAAGTCCAGAACAAATGGAAAAAACAGGACATAGAAGTCAAACTAGTGGAAATCAAAATAGCTCATCTCTTACTGAGACAACTGGATTGATATAGCTGAGATCACAATAGGGCTAACTACCCTGGCTCATAGCCCTGTTTACTTACCAGGGCTGGGCCAGCCACACCGGTGGTTCATGGCCTGCCTCTCTTCTCATTGCTGGTCTGGTGATGAACTGGTAATGAAAATACTTGGACTATCAGCCCTGGAATTTACGCACTTAAACTACAAGCTCCCCTTGTAGTCAAATTCTGCCCTGATGACCTTACTGTGCCGAGAGAGTGTGCTCAGTGGCCTTGCCCAGTCTTGGCAATCAGAACATCGCCCTCCTCCCCTCAGAGAAGTGAGTGGGTAAGAGGGCAGAGCAAGGCAAGATGTGTGCCCACACTCTCCCCTCTCCTGTGTGGAAGTGAGAGGGCACGTTCGCTCACCTGTACGGAAAAGGGATGTTCCCATTTCCCCTCTTTATCAGCCTTGCCATTCGTGTGGAAAGGCAGGATTGCCTGATGTGAGAGGCAGGATTTGGGGGTCACATTGCCTGGTTTTGGAATCCTACCTGCATGACCTTGAGACCCGTTGCTTTTACTTTGCCGCTGTGTTCTCGTCAGCCAAATGAGAATAATGTTAGTACCTACATCACAGAGGATTAAATAGATAAAGGATACAAAAAGCCCTTGGAACCTCCTCTAGCACAGAGTAAACTACTGAAGTGTAATCTGTTACCTTCACGATTGTGTTCTGCTCGATCCACCTCACTGGTCTCTACACTCTCAGCTAGCGTTTTACTGGTATTTCCTTGGCTGGTTGCTCCAGCAATCCTATCAGAAAGGGAAGGAAGTTAGCTTGGTGTGATGCTTTCTTTGTTGAATCAGGAGTTGGAAAGAAACCAGCAATCGTTAGGCGTCCAAATGCTCACCATCTATATTCCAGATTTGGCCAGAGTTTACCATTAACTCACCATTCTGGAGTGCCCGGAATCTACTTCATTTCCCCTCTGGTAAACAGGGTGGTGTCTTCAGTCCCTGGTCTTCTTTTCGTTATTTCTCCCCGAGTTCCGACAGTGATACAGCCACCACCCACAGGTTGTTTCCATGTCTGGATGTGTTTCCTCTGAACTCATTTCAAACAGATGTCTCCTACTATCCCCTCATCAGCCTGAGACTTCAGATGCTAACCTGGCTGTTCTCTACACTCTTTATTTGGAGAAGAGGGTCTGATGGGGGGGATGATCATGTTTGCCTTTGTTTGTTCTCACCAGCCACTAGTTCTCATTCCGAACATTTAAAATGCATTTTTGTCATCCTTGACATTCTTAGGAGCTCTTCTCCTCTCCATGCCAACCTACTTATGGCACTCACCCAAGGGGAGAAGGTTCCTGGGCTGATTTTTGCCATAGTTTGTGTGGGGTACCTGTACCGGGCTTGTGGTCCAAGGTCCTGCGAGACGTGTTGGGCTCCCAACTGGAAGCTGCAGAACAAGCAGAGTGGAACCAGTCACTGATAATGTTTTGGGGGCAGAGGTCTAGTCACATGGTTATCCCCTTTCCCAGATCATCCAGACTCTCTTGAACAGGGCTTACTGTCCCCTCTGTTGCCCATATATGTTCTTGAGTTGACCAGACCTTTGAAGAATGTGCCTGCTCCCCTGGGAGAGCGCTTGGTACCGAGGACTGAGCCAGGTGTAGGGAGCAAACCGGGGTCTGTGAGAAATGGCTTCAGTCCCTCAGGAGCCTTTGCTACATTAGGATCAAACATGCCCACAGGCACCTTCAGCACTGTATAATTTGTGGCGAGTGCCATGCGATGGACAGAAACCAACTATAAGGGTCCAGGAGAGAGAACTCTGCTAGCAAGGTACGGAGAAGAGCTCTGTGAGGCGTGGGCTTAATCTGAGCCTGCAAAGCCAGTCTGGGTTCAGTAGTTGGTGACAGAAGGTTGCTTGGGAAACAGCATTGCAGGCATGAGTGAATGTGCTGAAGGCTGACTCAGTGCGAGCACGTGTCCCTGAACTATTGTGTGTATGGGGAAATTGCTTATTTTTAAAATGAGGTGAAGAGGAAGAGGGTGAAATTTGGGTGTTCTCATTGATGAAACGAGGAGAGTGTTGCTCAGAGTCCATGGGAAAAGTAGTAATTATGCCTCACAGACTCATCCTTAGTGACGCCTCCTGCCCAGATGCCCTCCTGCTAAGGAGGAGCAGGAAGGTGACTGTGCCAAGACGTGGGGCTCACGTCTGAGTTATGAATCGATGGGAATCCTCTGTCTGACGGGCAGATGTAAAGGGGGGTCTCGGCCCTTCTGAAAATCCGTCCTCACCAGACATGGCATTTGAAGTCTGAAAACTTGGAGCCCTATTGTTAACAATATAACCACTGGCATTCTTGTTCACATAATGGGCATCTACACAGTGGAATACTACTGAGCCATAAGGACGAAATACTGCCATTTGCAACAACATGGATGGACCTTGTGAGCATTATGCTAAGTGAAATGTTAGTCAGAAAAAGCTAAGAACCATAAGATTTCATTCATATGTAGGATAGAAAAATGAAACTCATGAACACAAACAGCAGTGTGGTGGTTGCCAGAGGGGTGAAAGGGGTCCTAATATATGGTGACAGGAGATGATTTGACTTTGGGTGGTGGGCACACAGTACAATATACAGATCTTGTAACATAGAAGCCCACTCCTGAATCCTGTATGACCATATTAACCAATGTCACCCCAATAAATTTAACAAAGAAGGGAAAACATAAACACCCTAAAAAAAATGGGCATACATGTGGATTTCCCTGATTGATGAATTTGACAGTGTTTTAATCAAGACAAATTGTATGCCTTCCCCTTGACAATGTTTCTGATCCGAGAAGTGCCTATTTGTAGCAAACCATCAAGGCCCAATTCCGCCAACTTTATGCCTTCCCATACTCCCTCATGAAGTGCTAAGGTTGCCAGTCATGTAGAAGGCCACATGGCCAAGGGTTGACCCACCTGGCTGCTCACTGTACCGTTCACATAGCGCTCTGGCCCTCTGCCCTAGGAGTCCTGGTAAACTGTTGCTGGGGAAACAATGATGAAAAGATAACCTCATTCTGAAAGACAAACAAAATAATTATAAATTCTAGGAACTATTCTGAAGGAAACAACCAGGATACTGACACTGAGAATAATCTTAGTGATTATTCTGAGGCATAAGGAAGGACAGTGGAATTTTTACGTATGTGTTTAAGTTGCTAGTTCATCTTTTTGAACTGAGTAAGATATTAGAAGTGTCACATCTTCTCTAGAAAGTCACCAGGAAGCTGTGTAGAGACTGTTTTCCACCCGAGGGACAGCCCCTCGCCATGGCATGAGTGGGTCCTGCACTTGGCTCTGCCGACTGTGTGGGCACTCAGGGACTTGGCGATTGCTGCTGCCCTCAATTGCATTGCCCATGCGTGACGGGCAGGCTTGTGCATTAATAACCTGTCATGTTAACTTATCATAGGGTTATGTCTGATGATTTTTTAAAGTGACAATCAAGGATCCAAATGTAAGTGAAATTCGACTGTGAACGGTAGCACCAATGTCACCCGAGGACAAGTAGGTCAATGGATGCTGTTCATGCGTGGCGATGGCACACCCTGCCTGGCAGCTGGCAAGGTTCTTCCATGAGAATAAGGCAAATCTTCACTTCAGAAAGTCTGAAACGGTGTGTGTGTTGGGAGGGTGTGTCTGCACTATGACCTCACTCCATTCTGGGAGATGTAGTAGGACTCCAAGTAGCCCACTCGGTTCCAAGACACTTGAGGGCAGGAACTATCTCTTATTTGTGTCGCATCCCTAATGTGTGTCCGGCGCAGTGTGAAACACACAGCAGCTGATCCATAAATGTTTTGATGAATGAACGGAAGTACTCAGGAAGGATTATGCAATGTGGTGCAGAGTAAGAAAAACAGGCTTTCCAGCCAGTTAGATCTGAATTTAAATCCCACCATCACTTAATAACCATGTGTCCTGTACTGAATGTTCACGTCCCCTTCAAATTTATATGTTGAAACCCTGCCCCCCAGTGTGATGATATTAAAAGATGGGCTTGGGGAGGTAATTAGGGTTAGAGGAGGTCATGAGGGTGGAGCTCTTGATGAATGGGAGTAGAGTTCTTATAAGAGTCACAGGAGCTTGCGATCATTGCTGTGTGCCACGTGAGGATTCAATGAGGAGCCAGCCACCTGCAACCTGGAAGAGAGCCCCACCAGGACCCAGGCATGCTGGCACCTGATCTCAGATTCAGCCAGAATTGTGAGAAATAAATGTCCATGCTTTATAAGCCACTAGTCTATGGTCCCTCATTACTGCGACCCAATCTGACTGCAGCACAGTGTGACCTTGTCACGTTCCCTCACCTAAAACTCAGCATCATTCTCTGGGATTGGAGAAAATACATACAGATCTCATGGTCTACAGGGGGAACGCAAAAGGAATTACTATGATCCCCACGTCACAGTTGATGGTGATGTGAGGTGGTGATAGCAGGAATAAAGTCAGCTTCCAGTAAAAGTCTCCTCCTAGTAGACCTAGGAAGTCAGAACAGCTCATCCGAATTGTAAAACCGCCAAGAGGGGGGCCTGCAGCTGTGTGACCATTTTGCAGGACCCAGAGACTCGCCCCAGAAGCCCTAAATACTTCCAGCTTGTCATGAGGGGTACGTGGGAAAGGGCATGGACCCCTTGGGGCCACTAGCTTCCCTCTGCCTTGGAGTCACCTCTAGATAATTGCTTCACCGCAAATAATGTCCTGCATCTTTCCATGACCCATCGCCTTCCCGCGGCTGGCCCCAGGGCCCCTCGGGTCTGCCTCCCTATCCCTCGCTCGCTCAGTGCATTCAGCCGCCCTCGCCTCTGCTGGACATCTCCTGGGGCCCTTCCTGTCTAGAGGCCTCTGTCCTGCTGCTCCTCCCCAGATGGTGGCACACGCACACTCACACACACACACACACACTCCATTTTACTTCGCTTTGTTTTTCTTTGTAACATTTGAATTGTTAAATGTTTATTTGTCTCCCTCCTGGAAGACAAGGGCTTTTTCTCTTGCCTGGCACATAGGAAAGTCTCAAATATTTTGAACATGAACTTGTGAGTGAATGAGCATGAGATGAGTGTAGATGTTCCCTGAACCCTCTCTTGGAGGGGGAAGCTGTAACGGGGTCACACACAAGAAGGGCAGTTTTTCAATAGCCCTGAGTGCATCAATAAGACATCTTAGTCGTCTCAGAAAAGCGGACCCAGATATATTTCGGAATGGAGGGTATGATGATGAGCAGTGAAATCCCACCCATGTTAAGGATTAACGAGCTGTCTGTTCTCTGATGAACAACGTATAAATTCTGCTGCTCTGTGCCATTCGGATTTAGAACGGAAGACGGGAATCATTGTGAAAGTGAAGGACCGCATCGGGAACCATTCTTGGAATCCTGCAACAAATCAGACGCTTTTCTTTAAGGCGCTCGGTTGATTTTATGACCTCTCATATTTGTTTCTGGAATTATAGCCTGGGGATAATGATCATCCCAACTTTTTCTAAGTTGTTATTAGAACTGAGACTGATGATGCCTGATGAGGAGGGAATGGGGGGATAGTAGCTTAGTCCAGCAAAGAAATGAAAGAAACCCAGTGGTCACACCACCATTAATGACTGAACTTCCACTTCCCGGGGCAGTTAGAGCTGGGTGTGCAGTGTACCCACAGGCTGAGCGGTGACAGGATTCTTTGTTCGCTGCTTTTAGGAATAACTTTTCAGACACTGAGTCGAGACACAGAAACATGCTGAAAGGTGGGTCCCCAGGCGGGGACAGGGAATGGGGAGGATTGCAGGGGAAAGCGAGGCCCGGTGGAGAGGAGCTGGAGCTGCGGAGGGGATGCAAGGCGATGAGGAATAGTATGGAAGCCCAGGGAGAGGAACGGAATGAGAGCACAGTGGGAGCAAGCGACCTTCACAGAGGAGACACTTGAAATCGCAGCCTCACTTCACTCCCTTCCACAGACAATAGCCAGACTCATGCCCATGCACTTTCTCTGTTTCTTCCCCTACTTTTAATTTTCCTCTAACCGAGGCCCAGACGACTCACTTAGCAGAAGCATCACAAAGCCTGCCCGGTGTGGTGATATTTACCATTTAAACATTGGTAACAACTAGAAAGTCCCCATGGGTGAAGTACATTGGGCACATCATTCATAGGGTATGTGAACAATAATATACACGGAGCCACTTGATAACGGAGCCAGAGCTGCCAGCCCGAGGAACCGCCTTGCACGTCTTAGGCCTGAAAATGTTGGAATGTTCAAAACAGCAAAATAACCTTCGGACAGGGTTTGCAGGGATAACATGAACGCAGATATTTTGACTATTGGACTGATGACTACTGGACAGGAAAATGTATAACATTCTTTAGGATTAGAGTCACTGTGTTGGCTTATCTGCAGCTATAGAAATGCCTGCCTTCTACTGATGTGATCATTCCCCTTCCCTTTCCCATCAGTACCCTGGCCTCGTCTCCTCATGGAACATGACTTGGGCTTCTGCTTGAGTCAGTGCTTCCTGAAATGTCTCAAATGTGTGTGGCCTTTCCCTTTGTCCTCTTACAGTTAGGTTAACCCTTTGAGTGCCAACCAATATCCTAGGAACTAGGCTAAAATTGCCAAGGCATTTTTGCTGGTTTTATAGCAGTTTAGGAAAAAATTATGAATCGCAAGTAAATGAAGTTACATATTCAATATCTTCCACAAAATCATCATCTTCACAGCAAGAATTGACATATTTAGCAATATCATCATCACTAATAAAAGCAGACTTAGAACTGGACACTGCAGGAGGAGCGCAATCGCGCTCCCTGGCACTCTAGGGGGTAACAGATAGTACTCTGTGGATCAAACATGCCATGAAAACTTTTGCTGATGTGAGAAAATGGTCATGAAAACACCGTTACATGGAAAAGCAAGTTACCAATGCATTCATACCACATTTTTACCCAATCTGTTAAAATATATTCATATATGTCTGAAAAAAAGGGAGAGGGAGAGAGACAGAAACATCAATGATGAGAGAGAATCATTGATTGGCTGCCACTTGCATGCCCCACACTGAAGATCGAGCTCAAAACCCGGGCATGTGCCCTGACTGGGAATCAAACCATGACCTCCTGGCTCATAGGCCAACACTCAACCACTGAGCCACGCCGGCCGGGCAAATAATTTTGAAATGAGGTAACAAGTCAAAGGTCCGAGTTCATGCTCTGCCCCTCGGAACTTGGGTGAGACAGCCCCCTCACTGTCAGTTCCCCCACCTATAACAGAGGGCATAGCTGCTTTTCTGTTCACCTCACGGGATTAGTATTGGGTCCAAAGAACCCCACATTACATGGAAAGTACGGTAGGGCCGTTCTCTCAAAAATACAGTCAAAACTCTTTTCAACATAGGGGATCTTTTACTAGAAAGCTGGGGGCAGGCTGGTTCTGATAGATACATCGTAGCCAGGAGCAAACTGCTGGAGACGAGCTGTGAGTCACTCTGTGAGTCACGGAGGCAATGGCAGAGGAGCCAGGAAACATCAGACAGGAGCCCACTAAGGTCTGCGGCGGGAATGCACGTTCAGCCTCTTCCCAAACACAGCGTGGGCTTTGCAGCTAAATATTTTGACTGCTCTGCCATCTGGCAGTATCAGTTAGCAGCCAGCCTGGTTCTGAATCTCTCTTCCATGAGAGATTCCTGGCCATCTCAACACAGAAAAGGGGGAGAACTGGTTTTCTGTTTAGCCAACATTCAGCTTTAGGGTCACAACTAGGCAAACTGCCCCAGTTGCCAGCACTTGAGATCAGCACCCCAAATTTCCCTTTTTTATTGTCCCATCTTTCCTTGACCTACATGCTCTCTTCTTCTCACTTTGAAAATACTTCCTGGTAGTCATTTACACACTAGTAAGAATTTGAATCCCTCCGGCTCCTCTCACAGTAGCATTGTAAGCTCATTTCTTTTGGTACAATGGAAAAGGCTCTATCCAGTGCTAGGAAAACTGAAGATAACAGTGAATCAGATGGAAGGAGGTAAGGAAGGTCAGGTGACTTTAAAGGAAACACAGTCACATCCCCCCAGGGCAGGGGAACCTACTCTCCCATCTTAAAATCTGGTCTTAAAGCAATGTTAATGGTACTTGCTTTGGGGGAACCAATACTAAACTGGAATCTTCGTGGAAATGAGTGGTTGTAGTGCAGAAGGTGTGCCTCGAAGTTCCACAGGGCAGAATAAAAGGCAAACTCTCAACACGGGCCCGGAGCCCCACGTGATCTAGCCGCTACCCACCTCTGTGGGGCCATATCTATGCCTTCCCCCTCCTCTCCTGCAGCCACCCGGGGCTCTTCCTGAACAAGCCAAGCTCGTTTCTGCCTGGGAAGCTTTGCACTTCCTGCTTCCTCTGCTGGAACACTCTGCGTCTCCTTCCCAGGAGGAGGGGGAGCCCCACAGGAGCCACAAGATCAGATCAGAACACCCAGTTCTATTTGCATTTCAGTCAGGTGATTGTTTTTAGTACATGTATGTCCCAAATATTGCATGGGACACACTTATACTGAAAACATACTCGTCGTTTATATGAAACTCAAATTTACCTGGGTCCCATATTTTTATTTGCTAAATCTGTTAGCCCTGCCTGGGAAGTCTTTCCTAATCACCTCATCCAGACACTCTCCCCACCCCAACAGCCTTTCGCTTTCATCTACTCTCTTATCTCCTTACCCTGTTTCATTTTTTTTTTTTTTTTCAGAAAACTAACAGGCACATGACATATATTTCTTTGTTAGCCTCACTCACTAGTCAAATAGAAAGTTCCATGGTTCTATGCACAGAGAAACGTTAGATAACTTGTTCCTGGCTCTCTCTCTGGTACCAGGAATATAATAATTAAAATTTCATTTGGGTGGATGGGTGGATAATGGATGAATGGATGGCGGCTGGATGGCTGGAAGTATAAATGTGTTTTTGCATACATACTTCCTTTTCTTGAGTCTTTTACTTGAGGGAAAAGGCAGATAACTTCCAACATGAGTTTTCAGTTCAGGGTTTTCTGCTTGCTGCCTCCTTAACTCACAGCGCTTCCCTCATCCACCACTTCCCTCATCCGCCTCTTTCTATGATTCTGCCTCTTTCTGAAATGCCCAGCCTGCTTTCCCCGGACTTTCCTGCCCAGCCCCTGGCATCCTTACCCCCCAGAGCGGGCCCCACCCCTCTCACCTAACTTCGCTGGCATCTGAACATGCACAGAGACCCATTACTTTTCCTTTAAGTCTTCAAGATGTGAAGGCTCCCAGGAAGAGAAGTTTGTCCGTTCTCCTTGAAGTGAGTGAAAGATTCCAGGAGCAGGCTTTGGTGAGAAATGAGAGGGGGTGCTCCCAGGGCCCCTGGACTGTGGACAGGAGCCTTGGACAGGAAGCAGCGAAATCGGGGCAAACTTCCACTTTCCGAGGCCAGCGCCTTCTGCCTGCACTAAGCCTTCTCAGCCCTGGGCCGCCTTGAGGATTGGCAGCAGCCCGCTGTCCTGCACCTTCACCATCAGCCCCTGAAGAGAAAAGAGGATGCTTTGGTCCTGATTTCAAACCTTGCTAACTGTCATTGGCCGGCACAGTACAAAGCCCTCTTTGTGAGCAAGGTTAGATCCACATCTCCTTACTGCTCTGGAAACCTGGGGACAGAGAACAATGCCCCCAGGTCAGTCCCAGGCCTGGCGCTGCCCTCAGGTCCCGTGGGGAGTGCCCCGACTGGACCAGCAAAGGAGCCCCGAGTGAAGCAGCCTCACGGGGGCTGAAAAACGAGGCTTGCAGTCCCGTAATCAACCGAATTGCCCTGTAGGGCCTCCTGACCGATTCTGGGCTTCCTTGCGAGCAACTTCGAATTCCTGTGTCATATTTGGGTCAGAGCAAGAGGAGGGACACGCGACTTGCTTTAAAATTAGCCTCCAAACTCATTGTGTAACAGCCCTGGTTTCCACTCAATGGACTGGTGCTTTGAGAGGCAGGCACGGCATTCGTAATGAAGTCTGTCCGGCGAGTTCTCCTGAAGAAAACCCTTCCAATTCACCAAGGCTCAATGTTTCCACCTGTAAAATGGGGTAGGTTTTGTTTGAAAGAAAAGAAATAAAGGCTAGAAAAATAAAAGTAACCAATACATCCAGACCTAGTCCCCCACCCCACACAGAGTTTTTGGGCTTGTCAGCAGGTAAGAACAAGCCCTTCTAGATTAAGGTACAGAATAGTCACAGCATGTAGAGTACAACACGGGGAATATTGTCAATAATATTGTAATAACTATGGTTGGTGCCAGGTGGGCACTAGACTTATGGGAGAGCACTTCTAAGTTATATAATGTCTAACCACTATACTATACACCTGCAACAATTATAATATTGAATGTCAACTGTAATTGGGGGGAAAATCTATATATAAAATTATAGGGGGAAAATTATATATAAAAGGCTAATATGCAAAGTGTCCCCGACCAGGAGACTGGGAGTTCAATCACTCGCTATGACATGCACTGACCACCAGGGGGTGGCCCAGAATGAAGGAAGGCCGCGGTTGGCAGCCAGAAGGCCCGGATCGGCCCTGATCACCAGCCAGGCCTAGGGACCCTACCTGTGCATGAATTTCGTGCACCGGGCCTCTAGTTATAAATAAAAAGCCAGGTGGCGTGGCTCAGTGGTTGGAACCAGGAGGTTCCAGTCAGGGCACATGTCTGGGTTGCAAGCTTAATCCCCAGTGTGGGCCATGCAAGAGGCAGCTGATCAATGATTCTCTCTCATCATTGATGTTTCTATCTCTCCCTCTCCCTTCCTCTCTGAAATCAATTATATATATAAAATGAAATAATTATAAATAAATAAATAGACCAAGCCCTTCTAATCTCCAAGAGAGAAGGCCATCGCCAGCATCCAGCTGATGTTCTGATAACAGTGAGCTCAGAAAACAAATTTTAAGTCTTGGGAAAACAAACTTTTCCTTCTAACCTTTTCTCCCAGGACAGTGAGCTAGTCTTCACACAAATTCAAAATCCGCAGAAACAAAATCCCATCCTGACTACTGCCCTTCCCCAAGGACACAGTTTCTCCAGATTTCTGACTCATCTTGGCAACATCTGCAAATAAAACCGAATGATCCAGAGACCGAGCAGACACAAAGAAGTATGTGTGATTGCGTGTGCCTAACATGTTCCTTCTGACAGAAACGTGTTCCCAGGACCTACTGAGTCAGTCAGAGGAATGGCCGGTTGTAACTTATCTCACTTCAGAGGTGGTGGGAAACTTCTAAGGACCAGGAGAGAGGCTGCTGAAAGAATTGGGCCCCTTTTTAAGTAAGGGACAAAGAACATGTAACAGCTAGAATCCACCAACATGGGGTTGGTCTCTGTGGAGCTGGGTGTATGACTGGGCAGGAGGCCTCTGGTGCTTAAAGGAGATCTTCGAATCAGGCCGACCTGGGTTCAAATCCCAGCTTCCTAGTCATGGCCATGAGTAAGCGACTTGGCTTGTTTGAACCACACTTTGCCCATCTGTGAAATGAGGATAAGAACAGCACCTATCTCATGAGGCTGTTGTGAGGTTTAAATGAGATACTACTTATCAAAAGGGTTTAGCAGAGTGCCTGGCACATAGTCAAGTTCAAAAAGTGCTTAACATTATTAGTAAATATTGTAATTAGCCCTGGTTTCCCAAGGCTGCCATAACAAATTACCCCAAATTTGGTGGCTTAAAGCAACAGAAATGGATTCTGTCACAGTTAGGGGACCAGAAGTCTGAAGTCAAGGTGTTGGCAGGCAATGCTCCCTCTGAAGGCTCTAGGGCAGTGATGGCGAACCTATGACACGCGTGTCAGAGGTGACATGCGAACTCATTTTTTTGGTTGATTTTTGTTTTTTAAATGGCATTTAAATATATAAAATAAATATCAAAAATATAAACTTTGTTTTACTATGGTTGCAAAGATCAAAAAATTTCTATATGTGACACGGCATCAGAGTTAAGTTAGAGTTTTCCAAAATGCTGCCACGCTGAGCTCAAAAGGTTCGCCATCACTGCTCTAGGGGAGAATCCTTCCTTGCCTCTTTCAGCTTCCAGGGCTGCCGGTATTCCTTTGCTGGCGGCTGCAGAACTCCACTCTCTGCCTCCACGTTCCCACGGCCTTCTCCACTTCTGGCTTTGTCTCTCCTCTATCTCTTATAAGGACACTTGCCATTGTATTCCGGGCCCACCCGAATAATCCAGAATGACCTTAAGTCAAGATTCCTAATGTAACACAATTGCAAAGACCCCTTTCCCAAACAGGGTCACATTCACAGGTTCTGGGGCTTAGGATGTAGGCATATCAGTTGGGGGGCACTATTCACCCACAAACTACGTACTATTTACATGCCTACTTGACCAACAGTGCAAAACTGGCTGCAGATGGGACAGGGGTCCTGGGCCCACTTTAGAAGGCCCTGAGGCACATGCAGCTTGCAGCCCCGAGTACCTGTCCATCGGCAGTGACTAACATCATTCAGGTCCCAAGGACTCCTCTGCCTTTTGCCCTGTGTTCTCCAAATGAAAGCTAACAAAGGTGTGAACCAAGGTGTGTAGGGTGTGCTAGAGCTGATGTGAGGTACACACACCTCCTTGGAGAGGGAGGAGGCTGTGGCAGCTGAAGCTCCTCGGAGGGAGGAGAGAGAATTAGCGCTCCAAAACCTCCTCTCCCACGGCCTGCAGGCAATAGATTCTGGTTTCTCCAACTTCCAATGTATGGCCTGGAATTACTCATGAATTAGCACAGTATTCACAACAGTTCATGTTACTCTTTTTTTGTGTGTCAGATTTTAAAATTTTTAAAATTGAATTTTTGAGGGGTGGGGGAGAGAGAGAAACATCAATGTAAGAGCAAAACATGGATTGGCTGCCTCCTGCAGGCTCCCCCACCCCACCCCACCAGGGATCAAGCCCAAAACCCAGAGATGTGCCCTGACTAGGAATCGAACCAGCAACCTTTCGGTGGACAGGATGATGTCCAACCAACTGAGCTGCACTGGCCAGGGCTCATGGTTCTCTTAAATGTTTGTATGTGTAGGTGCACACATAATATGCATGAAGCATGACATCATCTCATTACAATACTATGTGGATCTAGATTTTTTAAAAATATATAGTGTGAAGAGATTTTGAAGATCATGATATACATGATAGTGATTTAGGATAAAATTAAGATATTTGTAACAGTGTCTGTGATGGCAATATAGCCTATGAGATCCAATTACAATGTTTGATATATAAAATCCATGGTCCATTTCCCCAAATTAAAGTTTTACTTTAAGAATTTTATTGATAATTTCAACTACTGCTGCCTCTACAGAGTAATATTTCTACAAACTGAAATTTAAAAAAATAAAACTAAGACTTAAGAAAGGTAATCTTGTTTGGCCTTAACATTAATAGGACCCAATTTATGTGAAAATATAACAACATAAGCAGTGATTTTGCCAAAATTAAAACAAGGAACATTAATTTTATGGATAAGTAAATAATTATACATGAATTGCGTATGTATTTATTTCATTGCTCATTTAAACATGTCAGCCAGTTAACAGAACACCCACAAATGTACAATAATAGTGAAATCCAGTTATTTAAAAATTTTTGCCAACTTTTCAGTTATATAAAGCCATAGGTTTCACTCCCCCCCCCACCCCCGCCCAGCTTTGTTGCTATGAAGATATATTTACCCAAGTACAAGGATGAAGAAATTTTATTTAGATATTGGACATCAGATATGTGGGCCTCCATTCATACTCTTGCCCCGGCCTGCAAATGCCAGGGGTGGGCCCGCTGCTTCAAGGTCTCATCTTTAACAGGGAACACCTGCACTTAATGAGAGTGTTTGTTTGTTTGTCTTACTGATTTTTGAGAGAAAGAGAGAGAGATTGACTTGTTGTTCCACTTATTTATGCATTCATTGGTTGATTCTTGTATGTGCCCTGACCGGAGATGGAACCGTAAACCTTTGCACATTAGGACAACACTCTAACCAACTGAGCTGGGGCCAGAGCCTCATGAGTTTTCTTGATTTGGAATCTCATTCTCTGTCCCTTGGCAGGATGACATCCAGGCCACCTAGGAAGAGGGTCAGTATTGCTGATGTTCCCGGGTCACCGAAGGGAGTCCACGCACGCAGCAAATCAGGATTTGCCTTGGGGAGCAGCATGTCCTAAACTGGAGGCCCAGCTGGGGCCATCAGTGCTGGAAACAGCACCATTTTGCTCTTCCTCCCTTAGAATATGCTAAACCACCTTTTACTCATTCCTACAGAACCTGCTGCCTTTGTTTCTGCCCACGTGTTGTATTGACATGGAAACTTTGCTGGTGAGAAAGTTGAGGGCCTCTCCTAGCTAGGGCTCTCCAGTGGCACCTCTGACCCCAAGGTTTGCATGTGCAAACCTCTGTCTCCCGAGATGTGCGAGATGCAGTGTGACCACCCTGTGAGCTCGACAGGTGCTCAGAGCGCCCGGCTGAGCGGGGCCAGGGCTGCAGGTGAGTGAGGGCCCTCTGCTCTCCTAGCCCTGCACCCAACCACACCCCCGAACCCCACCGGCAGGGGCACCTTTTCTAATTCATCCACCAGGAGTGCACTTTGTCTAGTTTGCATACCCTGGCCTGTATCAGCCTGTGGAGGCCTGTCTCCACAGTCCTTCCTCCCCCCTCTACAAAGCAGTGTTCAGCACTGACAGTTAACCTAGATGAAGCGGAACAAGATATAGGACCCGAGCTGTTTATCCTGCACACAAGCATATCACCTACCCAGGTGAGCTGCCTTCTGAAGCCTTGCATAACAAACGGACAATAGACAGGGTGCAACCCCTGAACAAACTGTCCCTGAGCTCTGCTGACCTGGAGGCTGCCACAGCCAAGTTAGAGACCAACATGCAACCGGGCCTGCCCATCCTGCTGGCTCCCTGCCAGCCCAGAGCTCCTGCAAAAGGCCCATAAAAGGGCCCCTCCTGCCCTGCCCTTGCAGCTGAGTCTCTCTCCAGGCTCCTGGGCTCCACCTGCTGGCTCACGGCTTCCCCTCACCTGTTCTCCGTCTATACCAGCGGTTTTCAACTGGGACGATTTTCCCCTCAGGGGACATTTGACAACGCCTCGGGACATTCTGTTTGTCACAACACGGGGAAGGGGTGCTACTGGCATCAGTGGGAAGAGGCAGGGATGCTGCTAACCTGTCTACAATGCGTTGGACAGCTCCCCCCAGCAAAGCATGATATGGTCCAAAATGCCAAGAGCGTGCCGAGGCTGCGACAGCTCAGGGTGCACCTTCGCTTGGATCCCCGTACCTGGGTCAGGATCTTCCGCAAACTGCCCCTGGGACTGATGCTCCGGCCTCCGACCCAAGCCAGCGCTCAGCAAGGACACAAATGCCCCGTTCCTTTTCGTTCTTCAACCAGGAGCCACCAAACCAAGGCGAGGCTGCCCTCCCTTCACCAGGTTCCTGCCAAATCCTGCAAACATCTTCTGGGGCTCTGCAAGGAATCCGGCTCCCACCACCACCTTCCACCCCGGAACGTCAAGCGAGGCCCTACAGGACCAACTTAGTCAATGCCAATACAATCTTGCTTTTTAAATGGCGTGTGTTAAATTTTTAGTTTCGTTTTTGAGATGGTCTGATATATAACAGAAAAACAACCAAAAAAACCCAAAACAAAACAAAAAAAACAACACCCCAGTAAGCTCTGCTCTTTGCAAAGGATCCATGTGCTTCTAGCACTGTTAACTAGTGTTGTGCTATTTTTGTTGTAACTTATCTCCTTCCTTAGATTGTTTTTTCAGATCCACCCTCTCTACCTCCTTGTGCCTCACGAATTATTACAGCTAATTTCAATTTTTCATCACATCCTTTAGTTTCTCCACACCTGCACTTCTTTTAACAACAGAGCTCATGATATGGTGGTAGGATGATGTCCCCACTCCCATTGTTATCCCCATATTTGTAAATATGCTACTTTACATGGCAAAGGGGGACCCTGCAGATGTGGTTAAATGAAGGCCTCTGAGAGGAGGGAGTAATCCTGGATTATTTGGGTGGCCCCAACCTAATCACATGCTTCTCTAAAAACGGAGGACCTAGCAGTGCAATTTACAATAGCTAAGATTTGGAAACGGACCAGGTGCCCATCAGCAGGTGAGTGGATAAAAAAGCTGTGGTACCTTTCCACAATGGAATACTATACTGCTGTAAAAAAGAAAGAACTCTCACCATTTGCAACAGCATGGATGGACCTGGAGAGCATTATGCTAAGCGAAATAAGCCACTCAGAGAAAGACAAGTATCACATGATCTCATGCATATGTAGAATCTAATGAACAAAATAAACTGATAAACAAAATAGATCCAGAGACAGAAGCATGGAACAGACTGTGGAACCTCAGAAGGAAGGCAGGGAAGGGTAGGTGGGTAGGAAGAGATCAACCAAAGAATTTGTATGCATCTATGCACACAAATGGACAGACAATAGGATGCTGAAGGCCTGGGGCGGGAGGCAGGGTGGGCTAGAAGGGGTCAGTGGGTGAAAAAATCGGACATATGTAATGCTTTCAACAATAAGGATTTTTTTTGAAAAGGGAGGACTGCCATAACAGTGTTTCTCAATGGTTAGAGCATAGGCCTACACACCGAAGGGTCATGGGTTCAATTCCTGGTCAAGGGCATGTACTTGGGTTGCAGATTCCAGCCTCTTGCAGGAGGCAACCAATTGATGTGTCTCTCTCACATCAATGTTTCTCTCTCTCTCTCTGTTCTTTCCTCCCTTCCACTGTCTCTAAAACAATCAAAGGAAAAAATATCCTTGGTAAGAATTTTTTTTTTAAAAGGGGGGGAGGACCTTTCCCAGCTGTGGTTAGAGAGGCAGACATGACAGGGAAAAAAGGTCAGTGAGATGCAATGTTACTGGTTTTTAAAGTGGAGGAAGGGAACCATGAGCCAAGGAATGTGTGGAGCCATTAGAAATTGGAAACGGCGTTCTTGGTTGGGTAGCTCAGTTGGTTAGAGCTTCGTCCTGATACACTAAGGTTCTGGGTTCAATCCCTGGTCAGGGCACATATGAGAAGCAGCCAATGAATGCATGAATAAGTAGAACAACAAACTGAATTTCCTCTCTCACACACTC
>NW_006290147.1:584322-594612 GCF_000327345.1 Myotis davidii | reverse complement strand
CTTTCTTGCTAAAATCAAACAAAAATTTTTTTTGAAGAAAAGAAATTGGAAAAGGCAAGAAAGTAGATTCTCCCCTGGAGCCTCCAGAGTGAATTCGGCTGCCGACGCCTTGGTTGAGCCCGATGAGACCCATGTTGGACCTCTGACCGCCAGAACTTAAGATAGCACTTTTTTTTTTTAAAGCCACCGTGTTTGTGGTATTTTGTTACGGCAGCCAGAGGAAACTAATACAATCCCATATTTCCCATCCTCCATACTCATTAAGATATCTTTCCCCTTAAGACTATTCTTGACTTCTAAAAGCTCTTTAAAAAAAAAAAAATCTTAAACATCCTTCTTTATTTCCTTTGTTTTGTTTTCCGTTAGCAAAGATTTATCCAGACATCCCTTCTCGATGTTTCTAGGAGCTGAGAAGGTGCAGACTTTCAGTCTGTCGGGATGCAGCCTGGTGATCTACAGGTCTCATTTTGCAAACAAGAATGGGAAACTCTCCTCAAAAAACTACAAATGGAACTCCCATTTGACCCTGTGATCCCACTTCTAGGAATATATCCCAAGAAACCAGAAACACCAATCAGAAAGGATATATGCATCCCTATGTTCATAGCAGCACAACTCACCATAGCTAAGATCTGGAAACAGCCTAAGTGCCCATCAGTAATGCATGCATATAAGCATAACCAATGGACATAAGACACTGGGGGATAGGGGAGGCTAGGGCGGGGGGAAAAATGGACACATATGTAATACCCTTTGTAATAAAAAATTAAAAAAAAAAGAATGGGAAACTCCAGAGAGGGCAAGGGCTTGTCAAGTTCACGCCGTTACCCAACAGCAGGCAGGCACCACACCCATGTCCTGACTCACCAGCTGCTCCTATGCTCACTTCCTTCCTCTTAAAAAAATAACAGGACCAGCCCATTGACTCGCAAAGAGTGTGCTTGCATTTTCCACATATGGGGCTCAGAAAACATACTGATTGTTGATACTGTACAGACCATGGTTTCCTGGCAAAAGTCCCAGGGATCTACTAATCCTATATAATAAAAGGCTAATATGCAATTGGCCAAATGGTGGAATGACTGGTTGCTATGACACGCAATGACCACAAGGGGGCAGATGCTCAATGCATGAGCTGCCCCTGGCGGTCAGTGCACTCCCATAGGGGGAGCTCTGCTTAGCCAGAAGCCGGGCTCACGGCTGGCAAGCACAGTGGTGGTGGCAGAAGCCTCTCTGCCTCCTCTCAGACATCCCCCGAGGGGTCCTGGACTGTGAGAGGGCACAGGCCGGGCTGAGGGCTCCCCCTCCCCCCGAGTGCATGAATTTCATGCACTGGGCCTCTAGTAAAGAATAATATTGAATGTAAACTGTAATTGAAAAATTAAAAAAATGGAATAAATAAAATGACATTGATGATTCAAAATAAAACATCATTATTCATTTGTGGGGAGGAAGGAAGTCCCATGGAACTGAGTCTGGGGAGATACTCCAGGAAAGTTTTGGAAAGCTCCGCAGTGAAATAAGCTTGGGAGGCAGCATGACTGCCCCTGCCCGGGGACTTCATTGCACACCTACGCATGATAACCTCCTCAGAAGCCCTGCAGAAGGGCACGAGCCCTCGCCCAGAGCTCGCCCTTTGCGTGTGACACCCATCAGCAGGCAACAGAAATGCTATTGCGATGGCCTTCCCATGTCCTACTGGGCCCTGCACCTGTGGCCTGGTTGGTTTAGCACCTGAACACTCCGCGTCTTCACTGGCGGTCTCCTGGTCCGTTGGCCTTGTCTTACCTAAATAATAATAAAACCTTTATTTAGAACAGAGGACGCGCAGCAGCCTGGGGAGAGGCCCAGGTGGAGAGCGGGGAAGGAGCCGTCCGCGAGGCAGACCCACCCGCCCGCTAAGCCTTCCCGGGACCGCAGCGCCGCCCACACCTGTGCACAGTCTCGCGGGGAGAGAATCAGACCCGGACCGCCCGTCCGAGCAGACCCACATTTGCAGCCACGGAAGCTGAGAGATGCGACATGGTCGTGTTTGCTGTGTTTACTAGTAAGTAAAGTTGTGCCTCAGCACCAACTCCCGAGTGGAGGCCTGGGATTTAACCGGGTCCCTGTAACCCTAAGGTCCAGGGGTTTCCATCGCCTGCCCCGCATGCCCGCGGGCGCCGTATTCAGGTGCTTCGGACTTCTGACTCAAACGGTAGGAAAAAATGTGTTATCTCGCGTCCTAAGATTCCAAGAGCTAGAGAATTCAGTTCCAGGTTTATCAGACAGCTGTGGCGTTTGAGGCACTGCACGCACACACGACAATGTGTGTGTTCCCCAAAGTCTTTCTGTTGACTTCCTGCCATTAGCCAGAACTGCAGCCGTGCCGATTTCTAAACCGATCACTGGAGAGAGCGGTGGGAGAATGAGAGCCGGTGACGGGCTCACACCAGGCAGGGTTTCTCCTTGAGGTTGGGGGCGCTCCTCAACAAAATCAAGGTCCTGGCAACAAGGACTGTGCAGGAGAAGGGTTGGGGTGGCGCTGAATAACTTAGGTACATTAACTTCTACAGGAGCCAGGAGAAGCCAGCTGAACTAGTGAGAAGGGAACACAAAACCCCGAGGGGAGTGGGGAAAAGCAGAAGAAAGAGGCAGGGGCAGGGGGGTCCAGGCCCACCTGAGAGAAGCTGTCCCTAGAACCCTTGTGCCCTTCGGGCACTCTCCTGCCCCAGGAAGGGTTACGTAAGTATTGGCACATCTGACCGCTCTCCCACTTTGCCAGTTTGGGTCGGGGTGGCATAACCCAACTGCCTCCAAAAGCCTCTTGGCCTGTGGGCCTAGAGCAGACTGTGGACATGTGGGTTGGCTGGTGGCTGCTGATTGGAATTCATCTGTATTCTCTGGGATGGAAGGAAGTGTGTATAACCTCCTCTGCCATTAAGACGAGAAAGGGCTATTTGCTTAAATGGTAGTTGGTGTCACCAAGAACATTTGGCCTCCTTTATCTGGGTATGGAATAATCCAACCCAGATAATCAGAGATGTAAGGGGACCGAACGTTTAACTCCTGCCCTGGCCAGTTTGGCTCAGTGGATAGAGCCAAGCAGACTGAAGGGTCCTGGGTTTCATTCCAGTCAAGGGCACATACCTCAGTTGCAGGCTAGGTCCCTAGTCCTGGTCAGGGCATGTGTTGGAGGCAATCAATCGATGTGTTTCTCTCAAGTTGATATTTCTCTCTCTCTCTCTCTCTGAATCTCCCCCTCCCTTCCACTCTCTCTCTCTCAAAGTCAATGGAAAAATATCCTTGGGTGAGGTTTAATAACAACAAAAAGTTCAACTCCTTTATTTGGTAGCTGTGGGATGCCAAGTTCATGTTGAAGTGACTTGGCCGGGGTCACAGAGGCAAAATTGAAACTGAAACTGAATCTTGCCTCTTGCTTCAATGCTCTTTTCCATGATGCCTGTGGAAGAAGATTTCATGCCAGATCTATAACCTTATTTTTGAAACACAAAATTGCTGGGGAAATGTCCTAACAAAATTGCTGGGTTTCATGACCATTTGAAAGTGCAAACTACGCTTGATATCGAGACATGAGTTTTTAATGTGACTAATTAGACTTTCAAGCTCTACCCTTAAGACCTTTTATCTGGTGTTTACCCAAACAGGCCAAAAGTACAGCAAATCATTTTGTTGCTGTTCAATAAATTACATGGAAAATTATCAAGAGTAATTCTTTTCCAAGTGACAGCAAAATTAGGCACTTGAAGTCTCCTGTTCGGGAGTTCACTGGACTCATTATTTCAGAGAGAGTACAAACGAGCTCCCTGCAACGATCTTTCTAATAGAACTCTTCTCTCTGCCAGCCGACTTGCAGAACTGCCGTTGTGCTTGACACAGATGCCTGTCACTGTGGGTGCGATGGGCTTAATGGTGCTGGGAGAACATTCCAAATGTTGCTTCTTAGATTACTGTTGCACTTGGTTTCTTAGTTTGAATGGAGTCAAAGGGGAGCCTCACATAGCAACCGAGTGAGCCTCAGCATCACTGGCCATAGCTTTCCTTTACAAGACCCGTTATGATTTTGGAAATGGGATGACATTGGTCTTAAGGGAATGGAGTAAAGATAGAACCTGCTAAGGTGGCTCTAGGAGAGAGAGGGGGGTAGAGGGAGAGAGAGAGTTGGGGGGACAGGGTGGATGAAGATAAATTTTGGAGTTACAATTATAACAGAACAAGAAAGAAGTGCTTTAACAGCTATCCATAATAAATGTGTTCTTTGTTATTTTTAGCCATTATTGTTATCCCCCCCAAAAGTGATGGAAAGCATTCCTAGGTTACATAAATGATTCACAGAATATAATCTAAGGCAGTCTGTCCAGTAACCATTGTTCCATCCTTCACTAATTTTCAAGCTGCCAAACCACTCTCGGGAAAACATTCTTAGTTAAGCAAACTAAGATTTATTTGTCCTGACCCAGTAGGCACACAGTGAGCAAGTTGATGTGGGCTGAAACAAGATTAGAAACAAATTCTGATTAAATGATTTATTAATCAAATGTACATTGGACACTTTTGTGGGCCAGGTTATGAGCTATGATAAAAGAAATAGTAAATAGAAAAAGACAAAGGGTTTTAATTCGGTTTAATGCCATGATGGTGCCATGGACAGCAGGGTGGAAATGCACCGGGGAGGGACCAATCCTGATTTGAGCAAAGAGATCGTCTGGAAAGTTCTGAGGAAGAGGAGACATCTGAGCTGAATGTGGAAGGATGGGTCAGGGTCAGGCAGGGATGGAGGTAAAGAGAGCAGGAAAAACAAAGACTTGGCGGTGCAAAGAGGGACAAGGCAGGTCCAAGGACCTCAAAGTCGGTATGATGGAGGTGTCAGGAGGGAGGCAGGGAGGGAGGAGGTGGATGGTGCAGAGGGCCCAGGGGCCAGCTCACGCGGACTATAGTGGGAGCAACTGAAAGAACCATTTCAAGCAGGTCAGGTTTATTGGGTGTTTACTGGAGGCTTGGGGAGTGTGTGTTTGTGTGTGTGTGTGTGTGTGTGTGTGAGAGAGAGAGAGAGAGAGAGAGAGAGAGATCTTGTTTAGGAAAGTTTTAAGCTTACTTAGTAAAGGACAATATGAGGCATTTGAGATCAAAGGAACTAGTACATTCTGTCACTCAGTATTGCAACATCCTCTTCACTCACACAGTACATTAGGATGAATGTATTCTCAACAAGTATTTCCTTCGTCTTTAACACAAGAGCACAGACATTTTTTCGTGAGAGTGAGCAAAGAGACACCGAGCTTCGATGACCTCCTTTAAACGTCCCAAGACCTCACTGCACAAGTTCCTCACTGTATTTCAGACTGGCTTCCTCAACCTTTCTTTCATCAAGCCTTAACAACTGTAGTATCAACATATGACCTTAAAAACTGTACAAAAGGCAATTGGGGGGGGGGGCTGTGTTCCTAGGAGAAAAATCTCTCCCTGGCCTCCCCTCCCCCCACCCAGATGTGCCTCTGCCTGAAGTCTTTTCTATTTCAGAGTCTGATGTCTTGTTCTTTAGATCTCTGATACCAATTGTTATTTGCCTGAGCCATACAGAAGAAACCGAGAAATTCTTTTTCGTGATTTGATCACTTGGAACTTTGTAAAGAAGGAATAGTAAGATTACCGGTCAGATTCAGGCTTTGTTTAAAACCTGCTCTAGAGAATTAAAGGACAAGTTACATTTATTTAAAAATTTAATCATTACATCTCAAGAGCCACCATGGCCAGGCTCAGGACAACTTGAAAAGGACTTCCCCCAGTTTTGGCAAGTCACCCAGTGCATTTGTTCTTCCTTGCAAGTTCTAATTCACTTAAGATTGTGCATGTCATCTCAAACATTTTATTTTGGCTCCTTTACTGGTCACCATAGCAACATCTTTTTTAAAAACACACAAATAATGCATTTAATCAGATAACTCAATATTAGGAACTATGTACCGCCCACACAGAGCCTGTCCTTTTGTTTTAAGCACAAAGAGCCCCAAATGTAAGTAGCTGTGAATATTTACAAATTGCTTTAAAATTTTTATCTGAAAGAGGTTCATAGATTTTAACTCAATGGAAAAAAATTATAATTTTTTTGTCTGAATTTTCTTGAAGGTTAGTAAAGGATAATTTAGCAAAAACAAACCATAGAATGCAGCTACATTTTAAAAGTATTTTGTAGATTTGTAAATAAACAGTGACTTCGTCGGCCTATCCTACGGAAGGTCGTGGAAGCTCTAAATAGACTCTCTAAATGCCGAGCTGTGTGCTTTCCTTATCCCTTCCCCAGACGCCATATTTTAATGACATAAGTTGAGAAATGCTATCATCTCTTTGAAGATCCAAAGAAGTTGCCTTTTGAGACACCAGAAGAGTTAAACTGAGCTTGAAACAGTATTAAAGGTTTATCTCACAAGGTTACTGCCTCCCAAACAAGCCATGGTTTTGGAGATCAAATAAAGATGATTTTAGCCCAGCTGGTGTGGCCCAGTGGTTGACCGTCGACCTATGAACCAGGAGGTCATGGTGCAATTCCTAGTCAGGGCACATGCCTGGATTGCCGGCTTGGTCCCCAGTGGGTGGCGTACAGGAGGCAGCCAATCAATGTTTCTCTCTTATCATTGATGTTTCTATCTCTCTCCCTCTCTGAAATCAATAAAAATATTTTTAAAAAACATAATAAAGATGATTGCAGTGGCAGGGCTGGGTGGGAGGAGACAATGGAGAGGGAAGGAGAGAGGAGGCAGACCTCTGAGCCCTCTCTTGGTTGAAAGCACTTCTTCCCAGGAGCAGTTGGAGAGGAAACATGGGTTAACGTGAAGGGAGACAGTAGGAGTTCATCATTCTGGGTACAGGGTGAAAGGAAGGAGGCATTCTAAAAATAATGCCTTCTCCTTCAAAACGGAAGCAGTCTGCAAGAAGCAGAATTGGAGAGCTTATTAGCTGACTCCCGTGCCCTCTGCCACTGACCGTGCCAGTTTCGGTCCTACAATGGCAGTTCGTTCTGCCAAGGTCAAAAGCATGGAGGACACCAAAGAACTTATATCTGGTGTCACAAAACGAGCTGCGATTTCACATTGGTGTGAGGGGCTCCCTGACCTCTCCACTCTTGCTGCTCTCCACCAAGGCAGCTGAAAAAGGAGCTGCTAGGTCGCGTTGTCACTGGTAGGCATCCTGTCCTTCCAGCGCATTGGCCTCTTGCGGTATCAGTTGCTTTGGGAGGAACAAGGGCAGGGGAAAGTTGCCAAGACAGTTGATTGTCCATACCCCTCAATTTCATTTTCTGTGCCCTTTAGGCAAAAGAGGCCCTTGATACAGCTCCTACTTCCTCCTCAAAAGCTGGCCACCCAGACTGATCTCCCTTCTCAACAAATCCTGTACAGTAAATTGTTTGAATTCATATCGCTGACCCCATGACTGGTGTTACGGGATATATCCCTTCCTTATTTCTTCTCCTTCCTGTGTCTTTCCGCCCTCAAGCATTTTTGGGCCCTGACCTAATGCTAAATATATGGTAATGACCAGAACATTCCCTGCCCTTGAATTATTATTCTCAGTCCAGTGAAGGAGACAGAAATTGAGTCTGAAAATTGTGAATAGTACAGCAATTTGTCACAGAGTTCCAGCTCATATGGGAAGTAGAACTATGCCTCCTGACTCATAATGAAGACTTCTGTGCTCATCGCCGCATGCAAAACATGTGCTATTTATAAATGGACAACTTCCATCAATAAATAGATTTATCATTTCAGAAAAGGCTGTTTGTGCCAAGACAGCAGAATTTCAAGTACTGGCTTATCTTCCTCCCACTCCCTAAGCGAAGAATTATTTTGAAAGAATATGTGTGTCCACCACTAGAGAGGCTGCCCAAGAACTCAAGCCTCTCTTGCCCAGTGACTTGGAGCACAAGTGGGAGGTCCTCTCCCTCTTCAAGGGTCCCCTCCCCCTCCCTTCACACACTTACTAGCAGTGGCAATGTGGACAAGGCTCTTACATTTTCTGAGCCTCAGGTTTCATATCTATGACACAGGGATAATACTTCCTTTTTCGTGGGTGGTTGTGATATTTAAAATGGGATACTGGGACACAGTAAGTGCAAGATGTGGAAGTGGTTATTACTCATCCAGAGACTGTCTGCCCACTCCTCTCATCATAAGTCCCCTCCCTGAGAAAGATGGAGAGAGAAGGTCTGGGTAGTAAGTGGTTTCACAGGCCACAACACCCTGCCAGGCCCTTCTTTCTGGAGGGATTCGAGCCCTGCAGGTGTTGTGGCTGGTGATGCACTAGATTAGAAGCAGAGGTTCAGGCCTTCTAGGAAATTCTTTCCTGGGTCTATAACAGAGTGTCCCCTGCACCAGGCTTCTGAGGGTAGCCAGGTAGCAGCACCAGGGAATATGAGTTGAAGAGATGAATGCCAGAGATCAGGAGACATAATAAAAGGGATGAGTAGCTTACAAGTTTATAGATAGGCTGGTGACACAAAACCAGAGAAAGCTTTGGGGTATGTTTACCGGTATTTATTCCCTTCTGAGAACTCTCAAATCCTTTTGCTTTCAGATTCATCCCACCATGACTACACTCATGAATCTCAGAGGAAGCAAGTCTCCATTGTGTGAGTAAATTTTACTTCATCCACTGCCTCTCAACCCCCTCCTACCGCGAACTGCCAGGCCCCTTCCCTGTTCCCCACTTTTCCTAGGGGGTCCAAAAATGTTTCTCTAGAGAACAATTGGAAAACCACTAACATGGTGCCGTGTTGGGATTCTTGTTCATATGCTAAAGCTCAAACATCACTTCTATTTCAAAGATCACTTCCTCAGTGTTTTGGTCAGCTATAGCAATATAACAAACTCCCAAATGATAGTGGCTCAAAACAGCATTGATTTTATTTGCTTGAGGTTCTATGAGACAGGAATTCAGGTGCAGCTCATCTTGGGGTCAGCTTAGGTCATCGATTCAACCTCATTCCCCTGATGGCTGGACTGGAAGGTCCAAGAAGGCTTTGCTCACATGGCTGGTGCCTGGGTACTCCTCCACGTGGCCTCGATCTGGCCACATGCTAACTTGAGCTTCCTCACAACATGGTGGTCTTCAGGCAGTAAGACTTCTTATATGACAGCTACCTTCCAGGGGAAAACATTCCAACCAACAAAAGTAGAAGCTGCAGATCTCTTAGGGCCCAGTCTCAGCAGTTACACGGCCTCACTTCCACTGCACTTGATTGGTCAGAACAAGTTACAGGACCAGGCTAGATGCAGAGGGAGGATAAATAGACCCTCACCTCTCCATGGAGGGAAGGGCAAAGAATTTGAAGCCATCTTTAATCTACACAGTCGGGCGGCCTTCCCAGACCTCCAGTGTAAGCCTCAAATCCCTATAGTTTCTTCTTGCTTCTTGAATTTCGGCTTCATGACATTTATCACAAGTTAGTTATGTGATGAGCTGTCTCCCTCACAGGAGCCTTAGTGCCAGTGAGGGCAGATATGAGGTAAATCTGTGTGCCCACTGCCTAAGGCAGTGCCTCGTGCACTGTAGGCTCTTGAAGAATGTTTCCTTTGAGAACAGAATAAAATGTTATCAAGATAACAAAACAAAGAAAAACCACAGGTAAAGTCAGAACAACATAATGTAGTACATATAATTTAGTTCTTTGGAGGCAAACAGATGAACTAGTGTGCTGAGCCTTTGAAATCTGTCTTTTGTGACACTAAGCCTCTCATTAACCACCTAGAAATCTCATATTTCTGATCTCTTCCACCATGGAAGAAAACGTATGCCAGGTTCTACCTAAGCACTTCTGTATATGCATCTTCAGGACACTCTATTTACCTATCTATCTATCTATCTATCTATCCATATTTTATTTTTATTTTTTTAAATCTTTATTGTTGACAGTATTACATAGGTCCCCTTTCCTCCCACATTAATCTCTTCTAGCCTCCCCCTACCCCCTCTTGCCCCAGATCTTTACCACCCTATTGTCTGTGTCCATGGGTTATGTATATATGCATACAAGTTATTTGGTTGATCTCTCCTATCCACCCACCATCCCCTTCCTTGCCTCTGTAATTCCACAGTCTGTTCCATGCTTCTATGTCTCTGGATCTATTTTGTTCATCAGTTTATTTTGTTCTTTAGATTCCACATATGAGTGAGAGCATGTGATACTTGTCTTTCTCTGACTGGCTTATTTTGCTTAGCATAATACTCTCCAGGTCCCTCCATGTTGTCTCAAAAGGTAAGCAATCCTTTTTTTATTTATTTTTTTGTTTAATCTTT
>NW_006290147.1:581514-583100 GCF_000327345.1 Myotis davidii | reverse complement strand
TCCTTCTTTTTTACTGCTGCATAGCATTCCATGTTGTAAATGTACCACAGCATTTTTTATTCACTCACCTGCTGATGGGCACTGATCTGTTTCCAGATCTTAGCTATTGTAAATTGCATTGCTCTGAACATAGGGGTGAAAGGTTCAGGGTTGGGCTGGGTTCACACAGAACGGACTCAAGGCTCAGTGTAATCAAAATTATAATTTATTCCAGGCACCTGGGTGCAGGTGGTCTGACTCGAGAAAGAGCCAGCGGTGAATTGGGGAGCGAGCAGGCTTTTTATGCTCTCAGGGAGAGCTGCAGACGGGGCTTCGGGCCTTCGGGGCTTCGGCTTGACCCAGGTATCAGGACCACGCCCCATCATAGTTTTATGGCCTTGTCCTTTGTTCTTCTGCTAGCGCCATACATCCTTTCTTGGGGGGGCTGTGCAGGGGTGATGGTCTTCAGGAATTTCTGTAAAATAACTACTCAAGGGGAGCATGTTTGTGCAAGGCTTAGGCTAACAGAATGAGCTTAACTTTTGACATTTGTTAGAATTTGCAAGGCTCAAGCCTCGTGTTCTCCAGTTAACCCTTTCAAGGGGTGCATACATTCTTCCTGATTGGTTTTCAGGTTTTCTTAGGATATATTCCTAGAAGTGGGATCACTGGGTCAAATGGCAGTTCCATATTTAAATTTTTGAGGAAACTCCATAATGTTTCCCATAATGGCTGCACCAGTCTGCATTCCCACCAGCAGTGTACTAGGGTTCCTTTTTCTCCACATCCTCACCAGCACTTGTCATTTATTGATTTGTTAATGGTAGCCATTCTGACAGGTGTGAGGTGATACTTCACTGTTGTTTTAATTTGTATCTGTCTGCTGATCAGTGACTGAGCATTTTTTCATGTCTCTTGGCAAAGTGTCTATTTAGGTCCACATTGGAGAAGTGTCTATTTAGGTCCACTTTGGAGAAGTGTCTATTTAGGTCCTTTGCCCATTTTTAAATTGGATTATTTGTCTTTCTTTTGTTAAGCTGTATGAGTTCCTTATATATTTTGAATATTAACCCTTTATCAGATGTACATTACCAAATATGTTCTCCCATACAGTGGGCTCCTTTTCCATTTTGTTGATAGTTTCTTTTGCTGTGGAGGAACTTTATATTTTGATTTAGTCCCATTTGTTTATTTTCTCCTTAGTTTCCTTTGCCTTAGAAGATGTATCCATAAACATATTGCTATGAGATATGTCTGAGATTTTGCTGCCTATGGTTTCTTTTAGGATTTTTATGGTTCCCCAACTTACATTTAAGTCTTTTGTCCATTTTGAGTTTATTCTTGTGTATGGTTTAAGTTGGTGGTCTAGTTTCATTTTTGTGTGTGTATCTGTCCAATTTTCCTAAGACCATTTATTGAAGAGACTGTCTTGACTCCATTGTATGCTCTTGCCTCCTTTGTCAAAAATTAATTGAACATAATTGGGTCTATTTCTGGGATCTCAATGCTGTTCCATTGATCTATATGCCTGTTCTTGTGCCAGTGCCAGGCTGTTTTGAATACAGTGGCTTTGTAGTATAACTTGATATCTGGTATTATGATTCCAC
>NW_006290147.1:575870-581484 GCF_000327345.1 Myotis davidii | reverse complement strand
GAAATTGCATTGAATCTGTAGATTTCTTTGGTTTAATGATTTTGATTCTACCAATCCATGATTATAGTATATTCTCCCCCTTGTTTATATATTCCTCTATCTCTTTTTTCAACGTCCTGTGGTTTTCCAAGTACAAGTCTTTTACCTCGTTGGTTAAGTTTATTTCTAAGTATTTTACTTTTTTTGTTGTTGCAATGGTAAATGGGATTGTTTGTTTAGTTTGTCTTTCAAATGAGAATTCATTGTTGGTATATAAAAATGCCATCGATTTCTGGGTGTTAATTTTGTATCCTGCTACCTTGCCAAATTTATTTATTAAATCTAGCAGTTTTTTGGTTCTCTGATTGAGTGATTTTTTTCTACTCTGTCTTCTAATTTACTAATCTGATCTTCAGTTTCCTTTAATCTGCCGTGTATTCTTTCAATGTGTTCTTCATTAGTGCTATGTAATTATTTCTGACTGTTCTTTTTTCATAGATACTATATTTTTTCTCATGCTGTTGAGCATCCTTGCCAACATTATTCTGAACTCTATGTCTGATAAATTTCTTATCTCCATTTTGTTTAGCTCTTCTTTTGGAGAATTCTCTGGTTCTTCCATTTGGGGGATTAGTTGTTTTGTCTCCCCATTTTGGCTATCTGTTTGGGTTGGTATCTATGTATTAGGTAGATCTGCTATGACTCCCAATCTCTAGTGTAGGACAATGTCAGATCCTGTTTTTGACTGGCCCTGAGTACCCTGTTTGGAGCTATCAGCAATCCACAGCTTGTGACTCCCTCTGCTGGGGCTGGGTGCCTTTGGAAAGGAGCAAGATGTGGACCAGGGTCTGCTTTTCCTAGACCCGGGCCCAGAAGGAGATCAGGCAAAGATTCAAAGCTTCCAGAAAGCCACCTCTGCCTGCAGTCCAGTACACACTCAGTCTTGACTAGCCTCAAGCAACGAACCACAAGGTGGGACAAGAGGTCTTCCAACAGGTTGTTGCCATTTTATTTATATATTTTTTTTTATCTGACCCTCAATTCTAAATGAGAGTTTTGCTGGGTAGAGTAATCTTGATTATAGGTCCCTACTATTTATCACTTTGAATATTTCTCACACTCCCTGCAAAGTTTCTGTTGAGAAATCAGCTGATAGTCATATGGGCGCTCCCTTGTACGTAACCACCAACCTGTTGCTATTGCCTTCTTTAACTCATTCAAGGACACTAAAATGTGTCCGAATTTATATGAGAGTTTTGCTGGGTAGAGTAATCTTGATTATAGGTCCCTACTATTTATCACTTTGAATATTTCTCACACTCCCTGCAAAGTTTCTGTTGAGAAATCAGCTGATAGTCATATGGGCGCTCCCTTGTACGTAACCACCAACCTGTTGCTATTGCCTTCTTTAACTCATTCAAGGACACTAAAATGTGTCCGAATTTATTTGTAGTTGGCAGCAAAATGCTTGCCTTAAAGATGACTGCTAACCTATCCTCTAAGCCAGTGGTTCTCAACCTTCTTAATGCCGTGACCCTTTAATACAGTTCCTCATGTTGTGGTGATCCCCAATTTCATTGTTACCAATTAAACATAATTAAAGCATAGACATTAGTCACAAAAACAATATGTAATTATATATGTGTTTTCTGATAGTCTTAGGCGGCCCCTGTGAAAGGGTCGTTCAACCCCCAAAGGGGTCGTGGCCCACAGGTTGAGAATCACTGCTATAGGCAAAAATTTATGGAACTCATTGCAAAATGAAAATGCAGAGTTCCTTGTTAAAAAATTAAGAATTTAAAGAAATCAAAAGCAAAGCATCAGAACAAGTGGTTAGCCCTATGCAACAGCAAAGACTGCAGACCCATGATGCTGACCCTGCCTATACTAAAAGTGCTTTTCCAGAAAAAAATACTGCCTTATAATTTCAGCCTGTGTCTGAAACCCTGATTTTCGTAAACCACTATACTGGTTATTAACTGAAATTTCTCAATGTACACATAAGCCCATAATCCTAACAAAAAATATTTTCATTTTTCAATGTCCCTTTCTAGCTCTCTCGGGCATTTCTGGTCAAAAAGACATGGTGTTGCCTTCTTTACCCTCTACATAGGAGAATTTCACACAATATCATTAAGATCACCCCCTTGCCACTGCTTCAGGAATAAGCCATTTCTCCAAGCCTGCCCTGAAGCTTTAGTAAGAGGTCTGAGGGCAAGGGAGTATCTTCTTCAAACCTACTCTCAGAACTTGTTTCTTTTCTTCTCTGGCCCTGATGCTTCCTTGAAGGAGACAGAGAAACTGGGGATGACTCTCTCAGCAGCTTGATCTGCCATTATTACAGAGCTAGTTATTGGCAATCTCAGAATTAGATAATATCGTAACGTAGCTATCCTTTTCAATATGGTTTGAGGTAATGAATTCCCATCAAAGCTTGATGAAAGTAAGTTCTTCATTATGAATCTTGACTTTAATCTAGGCACTTCACTGGACTACACTCAACTCAAAAGAGTTGACGGTAGTTGCTGTATTCACATCCTCATTCCCATTTTCTCTCAATCCACTCCCGTCAGCTTTCCATACCCTCTCCTCTACCAAATGGCTTTTATTGAGGTCACCAGTGACCTAATTCTTGCCAAAGCCAGTGGTCTATTCTTTGTCCTTATCTTACTGGGCCAGTCAATAACACTTGGCAAGACTGGACACCCCCTCCTCTGCAAACTCTTTCTTCTCTAGGCTTCAGTGAACTTCCTCCCCGGTGTCCTCTCTTCCTGTTTCTATTCTTGCTCTCCTGACAGCCCCTCCCTTAGATGGCAATCTGAGGGATGTTTTATAGACATTTGCTAAATCAACCACTACCCTTCCAGTGGTTTTCTGAGTATGTGTTTGTGATATACAACCCCTTAGCATGACCTATGGTTTGACTCTGCCTTCTGTTCCCAAATCACCGAGGAAGTAGGGACCCTCTTTTGTGCTCACCTACTATTCTCCAGCCACACTGTCCTCCTGCGATCCCTCAAGCTCTCCAGGGGCTTTCTAATTGTCGTGCCTTCTCCTTGGAATGCTCTTTTCACAATCCTCACGCCGCTGCCAACTCTTTACTTGGGTCTCAGCCAAATGTCAGTTTGTCAAGAAACCTATAAAACATGAGTAAAGTAGCCTCTAACTTCAAGTCACATTTTATCCTGTTTTCCTCTTATATAATCTGCAATTCTCTTGTTTACTAGGACGTTAGTTCATTAAGTTGATTTATCTTGTCACAGTGTCCCTAGTACTGAGAACAGTACATAGTAGCCCCTCAATAAATATTTGTAGACTGCCTAGCTGACTGTTAATTATTTTGCTATCCAAAGTTCAGTGGCCCATTCTGCTCATTATGTCTGGAATGTATTTTTATGCTTAACAGACATTAGAATGCCTCCAGTTTTTTAGGGTCCCTGCACTAGAATCAATTAACTCCAAGGAGCGCTGAAAGATAAACGTAATGGATGCAAGTTTATTTCTACATAAATGCTTCTAATCTGTAGGGCAATAATCATGTTGGTTCAAGACAAGACTCAAAAGGAGAAGCATTCCCCTGCCTCTTTCAATATTGCTCACTTCAGTTCATCCTGATATATGTGTGCCTACTATGTATCAGGCACTGTGCTAGGCACTGGTAAATACAATATAAGACAGCTATTGACCTTGACTTTACACTCTGATTAGGCAAACAAGCATGTGAATAGGCCAGTCAATATAATGTGGATCATGCTTGGGAGAGCCATGTCTATGTTCCTGATAGAGGAACACAGAAATGGTCATTTGTCTAGCCAGGCACACAGGGGATGCTTCCACAGGAGACCACACTGTGTATGGTCCCTCTTAGATGCATCCCATTCTTGACACTGTTCTTGTGTTTTATAGTATTTATGAACTACCGATCTTTTTTTCTGTTCTTTTAAAGCAAGAGGTCCCGGCTGGTGTGGCTGAGTGATTAAGCATCGACCTATGAAACAGGAGGTCATGGTTCAATTTGTGGTCAGGGCACATGCCCAGGTTGTGGGTTCAATTCCTCAGAGTGGGGCATGCAGGAGGCAGCCAATTGATGATTCTCTTTTATCACTGATGTTTCTCTCTCTCTCTTCCTCTCCTTTCCTCTCTGAAATGAATATATATTAAATAAAGCAAGAGGAATCTGCTGGGTTTTAATGTGCCAAAGGCTTTAGCTATACTTCCAAATATGTTGATACATGTGATATCATATATGTAGAGGATGATGTTAAGAATCTTTTCTTCTGGACAGTGTTTCCTTTTTATCTATATAACTAGAGGCCTGGTGCACAAATTTGTGCACTGGTGGGGTCTGGCCAGCCCACCCCAAACGGGGCTGATTGGGCCAGGCTGGCCAGGAGGAGAGGATGCAGGAGGTTGGCCAGCCAGCCCCACCCCTGATCGGGGTGGGGGGCTGATCGAGGGCAGGGTTGGCTGGGGGAGAGGCCACGGGCAGTGGGTGGGCCGGCCCCAGCCCCTGGTCAAACTCACAGTCGAACTCTTGGTCGAGGGGACAATTTGCATATTAGCCTTTGATTATATAGGATTAGATTTTCTGCCTGGAGACCTTTGTGGATCTTGTTGACAGTTCATTAATTGGTATCATTTTTTTTAGGCTTCTCCCCCTTAGACCTTCTGGGCTGAGCCTTGTGTTACCCAGATTGGAGATGCTCTAGGTCAGTATATTTAGAAATGACAGTGACCCTCTTAGGATTTCACTGAGCTATAATGAATCTATCAGTCAAAAATGAGCTTTTAATCATCACCTAAGACTAGATCCTTTTCATTCTAATTTTCCAAACTGTTGATCATCTGCCTCTTTTTATTCTGCCTTAGACATGATTAAATCGCCTTCTCAAAAAAATGTTTTGCCTTGCTGTCCTTTTCAACTGCTGTCTGTCCTCCTTTCATTTCAGATTTATTTTCTCTGTGAGGTTTTTCAAAAACATTTAACTCCATATAAGCTGGCTCTCTACTTTCCATCTGTTGCTCCATTGGCCTTCATGAAATTGTCCTGGTTCAGAGAAGTGTAGCTTGTTAGTCAGTTCCTGTCATCTATAACCAAGGATGCTAGGTCACATTGTGGACCTCACTCTGACCATTGTCTTCACATTTAAGTTACTTCTCAGCTTCTGTGATTTCGTTCCCTCCCAGTTCTTAACCAAACTACTAAGTGCTTTCCAAGTGACAGAACTGCAATGACCTTGGGGACAGGACTGAGAAAATGTAGAAAGAGAATAAGGGAGTGGTGGGGGTGGGAGTGGGGATTCTGAGGGAGCTGCAGCCTGGGAGAAATCGGACAAAACACTGGGAAAATGCAAACACAAAGAGCCCCAGAGTCTAAGTAATGTCCTAAAAAGGGAAAACTATTTTCAGGCATAATTTTAGGATAACACAAATAAACATATACTTGACCACAAGACTCATGGGACTGGTCTCTCTCCGTAACCACACACACACACACTCATGCTCACACGCATGCACAAACGCACGTGCATACACCCCTCACTCAAGCTCACACATATCTCTGACCCTGTCTCTCACCCTCCCCTTGCTCACTCTGCTGGAGATGGGACAGGGCTGCCACCCATTGGGGCCTTTG
>NW_006290147.1:574924-575793 GCF_000327345.1 Myotis davidii | reverse complement strand
CTCTTTCCCCCCACAAATCCCAGGGGTGAAACTCCTTTCTTTGAGTCTTTGTTAAATACCATGTTTCTATGGAGGCCTACCTGACAATTACCTTTAAAAGTACATTTTTTCCCTCTCAAACAGTGGCTTTCAGAGAATATGAGAGAAACACCCTAGTAATAAGGCAAAGCTAAGTGTATTTTTACCACAATAAGAGAAGAGGAGTGTATACTATGATGACTGAGTCCTGGAGCTCCGAGGGTGATGACGCTGGGGTATGGATGCGGTCTGGGAATTGGGTGGAAGGCAGGTCTCTCATTGCAGAGGCTTGATTAGAGTTGCATGAAGATCATGAAATATTTTAGAAGTGGTGGACACAGCAAGGAGAGAATTTGAGATGACTGTTTTAAAGAGCCTTGAGAAGGAAGCCATCATTTGATCAGACTGATCATTCAAATATGTTTCTAGAACAGTGGTCAGCAAACTGCGGCTCTCGAGCCACATGCCGCTCTTTGGCCCCTTGAGTGTGGCTCTTCCACAAAATAACAACTTCAGCGCATGGGCCACGAAGTTTCAATCGCACTGTACATGCGCACCCGCACGTGGTATTTTGTTTATGCAGGTGCAAATGTAAGGAACCTCTGGGACAACTTCAGGCATACCAACATCTGAATGATGGGAGTGCCAGAAGAAGAGAAAGAGCAAGATATTGAAAACCTATTTGAAGAAATAATGACAGAAAACTTCCCCTACCTGGTGAAAGAAATAGACTTCCAAGTCCAGGAAGCGCAGAGAACCCCAAACAAAAGGAATCCAAAGAGGACCACACCAAGACACATCATAATTAAAATGCCAAGAGCAAAAGACAAAGAGAGAATCCTAAAATTCCC
>NW_006290147.1:568517-574752 GCF_000327345.1 Myotis davidii | reverse complement strand
AAGGGGAAAATCATACACCTATGGATGAGGACAGTGGGGATGGGAGGTAAGGGCAGAGGGTGGGGTGGGAACTGAGTGGAGGGGAGCTATAGGGAGAAAAAAAGAGAAACAACTGTAATAATCTGAACAATAAAGATTTAATTTTTAAAAAAAAGAGTCAAAAAAGATTGTGATAATGTTTGTTTATGCAGGTGCAAGTGATCTTTCCATTTTCATGTTCATAAAACTTCCCTGGAAAGGTTTATGGTTGGTTTACCCTTTTCTTTTTTTTAATCCTCATCTAAAGATGCATATATTGATTTTAGAGAGAGAGGAAGGGGGAAAGGAGAGAGACAGGGACAAAGACAAGAGAGTGAGACATTGATATGAGAGAGAAACATCAATCCATTGCCTCCTATAAGTGCCCCAACTGGGGATTGAACCTGTGACCTTCAGTGCACAGGACAATGCTCTAATTGTTAGGATGCACTAACCTTGGCCTCTCCTGTTTGGACATGTTTTCTGAATATATTGTTAGAATGTTTTTTTTCCATAGCTTGAAGCAAATGGCCTGCACCTGCAGAAGATAAGATACACTCACCAACTGACCCGGGTGCTCCCCTCCACCTGTGCGCCCACCAGATATCCTTCTATCTTCCAAGGACGTCCTGTTGTTCAGGCCGCTATCCCAGCTGGCTGGTGCAACTCTGACCCAGTCCCTATATAAAAGAATATAAACAGATGCTCTAGCCCAGCCAGTGTGGCTCAATTGGTTGGGCATCATTCCATGCACCAGGAGGTCCCCAGTTTGATTCCCAGTCGGAGAACATGCCCAGGATTTAGGCTTGATCCCCAGTAGGGAGCATGCAGGAGGCAGTTGATCAATGTTTCTCTTTCATCATTGATGTTTCTATCTCTCCCTCTTTTCTTTGTCTCTCTGAAATAAATAAAAACATATTTTTTTTAAAAAGATGTTCTATATCATATGCCATCAGGGAAATACATATTAAAACAACAATGAAATACTACTACACACCTATTAAAATACAGAACACTGACAACAGTGAGGATATGAAGCAACAGGAACTCTCAGTGTTGGTGGGAATGCAAAATGGTACAGCCATTTTTGAAGAGTTTGTGAGTTTCTTCTAAAATTAAACATACAATCTTACCATATGTTCTAGCAATTGTATTTCTTGGTATTTACCTAAATAAATTGAAAACACATCCACACAATAGCAGCTTTATTCATAGTTGCCAAAACTTGGAAGCAACCAAGATGTGATTCAGTATGTGAATGATGAATAAACTGTGATACATTTAGGCAATGGAATATAATGAACACTAAAAAGAAATGAGCTAGAACTAATAAACAAATTTAATAAAGTTTCAGGATATAAAATCAATATACAAAAATTAGTTGTGGCCCAGCCAGTGTGATTCAGTGTTTGATCATCGCCCTATGAACCAGGAGGTCACGGTTCAATTCCTGGTCAAGGCATATGCCCCAGTTGCAGACTCGGCCCCCAGTAGGAGGTGGGCAGGAGGCAGTCAATCAATGATTCTCTCTCATCATTGACTAGAGGCCAGGTGCACAAACTTCGTGCATTCAACAGGGTCCCTCAGCCCAGCCTGCACCCTCTCGCAGTCCAGGAGCCCTCGGGGGATGTCTGACTGATGGCTTAGGGAACAGGGAGCCAGCCTAAACCGGCAGTTGGACATCCTTAGTGCTGCTGCAGAGGCAGGAGAGGCTCCAGCCACCACTGCTGTGCTCGCCAGCCATGAGCCGGGCTTCTGGCTGAGCAGCACTCCCGCTATGGGAGTTCACTGACCACCAAGAGGCAGCTCTTGCGTTGAGCGTCTGCCCCCTGGTGGTCAATGCACATCATAGCGACCGGTTGTTCTGCTGTTCAGTCAACTTGCATATTAGCCTTTTATTATATAGGATCTTTCTATCTCTCCCTTCCTCTCTGAAATCAATAAAAATATATTTTTAAAAAATTAATTGTGTTTCTATACACAAACAATATAGTAAGAGAAATTAAGAAAACAATTCTACTTATAATTGCATTAGAACAAATAAAATACCTAGGAATTAATTTAACTAAGCTGATGAAAATGAAAGATTGATAAAAGAAATTGAAAAACACAAATAAATGGAAAGCTATTTTGTGTTCATGGGTCAGAAATACTAATAATTTTTTAAATGTCCTTAGTACCTAAAGTGAGCTCAAGATTCAATGCAACCCTATAAAAATGTAAAGTCAAACTCATAGAAACAGAAGGTGAAGAAGTCGTTGTCAGGGGCTGGGTGGTGGTGGGATAAATGAGTTAATGAGCCATAAAAAGACAAGGAAGAATCTTAAATGCACATTAGTTAGTAAAAGAAGCCAATTTAAAAAGGCTGTTACATTTCATATAGTTGTATGATTCCAACTATATGACATTCTGGAAAAGGCAGTAAAAGAAGTCAGTGGCTGCCAGGGGATAGTGGGAGGGAGGGATGAATAGGCAGAACACAGAATACTTTGAGGGCAATGAACCTATTCAGTATAACACTATAACAATGGGTACATGTGTTTATATGTTTGCCATAGTATGCACCACACGAACAGTGAACCCTAATGTAAACGACAGAATGTAGGTGATAACAATTTATCACTGTAGGATCATCCATTATAACAAATGTATTGCTCTGATGTGGAATACTGATGGGGACTGGAGGTTGTGCATGTGTGTGGACAAGGTTTATATGGAAACTTTGTACTTTCAATTTTGCTGTGAACCTAAAACTCCTCTAAAAATAGTGTCTATTTAAAGGCCAAAAAAAGTCAATGAATTTAGAAGAACAGGCTTCTGATGGTATACATTACTAGCTTGTCTCAATATAGCATAAAACAACCAAGACCATATTTTGTTCCATAGTCAAGAATCAAATACACTGAGCCTGTAAAGGTGTTCTGTTCAACTATTATTCACACAGAATTGTGAATTTTTGCCAACTTGGGCATAGATAGGAGAGGGGTGTTAGGAAGTTCTGTATACAGGCATTTTTAAATGCTGGGAGGCTTAAGTAAGAAACCCTTGAGAACTTAGAAATGAAGGAGAAAGATTGTGTTCATAGAGTTAAATGATTAGTAGCACACAGATATACAAAATGAGCTGAAAAAGAGAGACTGTCATCCAGACTGGAAAGATTATGTATCTGTGGAAAATAACTACAAAATTTATGAAGGAAAGATGTCAGAGTGGACTGTCGGCTAGAGAAGCATCATTATTCTCTCCCTCCTCCTTCTCTTCGTCCTCTTCTTCTTTATTGTCAAAACAATGGGTACTCTTTGTTGAGCTCAAATTTAGGATAAATATCCTTAATTATCATAGTAATCTGTTGAGAGAGTTGTCATCTTGCCCATGATGTTTAGAAGGAAATTCAAACTCCAGATAACGTATTGTCTCTACAACCTGCATTCTAACAATCATGATGTATAATAGGAATTGGCCAACTTTCTCTGTAACAGGTCAGATAGTAAATATTTTAGATTTTGTAGTTTATATGGTCTCTGTTGAATTCTCAGCTCTACTCTTGGAATGAAGACTATAGCTGTGTTCCATACAGTGGTTCTCAACCTTCCTAATGCCACAACCCTTTAATACAGTTCCTCATGTTGTGGTGACCCCAACCATAAAATTATTTTCGTTGCTTCTTCATAACTGTAATTTTGCTACTGTTATGAATTGTAATGTAAATATCTGATATGCAGGATGTGTTTTCATTGTTCACGACCCACAGGTTGAAAACTGCTGCTTAAAACTTTATTGATGGATGTTGAAATTTGAATTGCATATATTTTACATGTGTTATAAAATATTTTCATTTTTTTCCAAATATTTAAAAGTGTAAACTCTATTCTTAACTCGAAGATTTACAAAAACAGGCATCAGGAACGGTTTGCCCTGGGCAGCAATGTTTGCAGACCTCTGATGTACTAAGACTCAACTTTGAAATAGCAGTCAGTGTCCCAAACTGGTAGTCTTTCCACTTGCAGTCCCCACAAATCTTGCCCACTGGGCTCGAGTCTATGTGGAGATGAACGCATTAATACTAATATGGATATTTATTGGAGACTAACCCTACGTCTAGGTACTGTACTTTACTTGGAATATTTCAAGTAATCTTCATAGTAGTTACTTATAACTTCCCCCTCTTTATAGGTGAAGAAATTGAGTCATAAAGAAGTTAAGTAGTGTGTCCAAGGTCACACAGCTAGCTTGTGGTTGGGTGGGGATTAGAATTCAGGAAACCTAACTCTAAAGCCTTTGCATTTGACTATTACACTGAGCTGCCTACAATTAAACATTTAATCTTAGTTCCTCTCTCTTTTTCATTCTCACTTCCAACCCCACAGGCCTTCACTCATTCCTCTAAAAGGCCCACTTTAGTCTGTTTTGCATCAACATTGCCCAGTACTTTGATTGCTTTCCCATAGACCTTACCCTGGGTCCTCTTCATCATTCAAGGTCTTAAATGTCACCTCCTTAAAGAGGCCTTCCCTGATCACACAGTGAAAAGAAGCAACAGACAACACACACACACACACACACACACACACACAATACCACATTCTAGGTTTTTTTTTATTGGGTCTCCCATTAGATTGCAAGCTCTTGACCTTGTTCTTTGCCATCATATACCAGTGTCTACAGTGCCTGACACCTAGTAGGTGTTTAATAAGTATTTGTTCTAACTCCATGTTCTGATATTTTCATTTACCAAGTAACTTTCAAATTCCACTCTAATCACATTTCCTTGGGAGAGACTGCAGTTATAACAGGTAAGCTGATGCACAATAAGAATTTTAAGAGTTTATTTGAGCAAAAATGGGTACTAATAGCCCCCAACTGGAAGTAGTTAGGAGCTCTCCACGCTGGGGAAAGAGAAAGGAAATAATGTGATTGGCTATAGCATAAGCAGTTGCCTTATTGGGGAAAACCTAGGAATTGGCTGTTTCTGGTTGGTTGTCCTTAGGTTTCAATTTCTTAACCTTAAGCCAGGGGTGGGCAAACTTTTTGACTTGAGGGCCACAATGGGTTCTTAAACTGAACCGGAGGGCCGGAACAAAAGCGTGGATGGAGTGTTTGTGTGAACTAATATAAATTCAAAGTAAACATCATTACATAAAAGGGTACAGTCTTTTTTTTCAATAGTTTTATTCATTTCAAACGGGCTGGGGCTGTAGTTTGCCCACGGCTGCCTTAAGCCTTAGGTTCTGGTTTGTTTACAAAGCCTACTAAGGCATTGAAGCCACCTCACTCTAATGGCCTTCATGTTTAATTAACTTAACACTTGCTATTGTATGAAAACTTCTGGTCCCTGCATAGGGTGAATTATTTCAGTGGATCAAAAAAATGATTATTCTACTTGTGATGTGACTTCCAAGGCGTTTTGACCACAGAGTAGGACTTTCGGACCGTACCCTTCAAGTACTTGCAGCCTATGAGTTACATTTTGTCTTCTAAGTGAAATACATAGGCTTTCTGTTGTCCACTCCAGTTCTCATATCTATTTTAATTATTCCTCATCTTCTCCAGAAGGTGTCACTGGTCCTTGAAAATGGAAGTTCAGCCCTAGCCGGCTTGGCTCAGTGGATAGAGCGTCAGCCTGTGGACTGACGGGTCCCAGGTTCGATTCTGGCCAAGGGCACATGCCTGGGTTGCGGGCTTGATCCCCAGTAGGGGGTGTGCAGGAAGCAGCCGATCAATGATTCTCTCTCATCATTGATGTTTCTATCTCTCTCTCCTCCCTTCCTCTCTGAAATCAATAAAGAAATATTTTTTTTTTAAAAAAAAATGGAAGGTCATATCTGGCCATTAGGCAATTGATAGATTTTCCTTCAAATAATTCCTATGGGCGTCAACTTGCTTAACACACTTAGGAAATGGTGCCCCTGACATTCTCCCATCTGCCTTGCCTTTCCTTTTCCTTTTCCTTTTCTTTCCCTTTTCCTTTTCCTTTCCTTTATGTTTTTATTGTTTTTCAGAGAGAGAGAGAAACGGGGAGGGATAGAAAGATAGAAACATCAATGAGAGAAACTCATTGATCAGCTGCCTCCTGCACACCCCCAACTGGGGATTGAGCTTGCAACCCGGGCACGTGCCCTGACCAGGCATCAAACCAGTGATCTCTTGGTTCCTGGGTCAATGCTCAACCACTGAGCCAAGTCAGGCGGGCCCATCTGCCTTTTCTATCTCTTTTCCT
>NW_006290147.1:561791-568461 GCF_000327345.1 Myotis davidii | reverse complement strand
CTTTCCCTTCTCCCATTTTCCAATACTGACCCTGGGCAGTCACCTTCTAATTTAGTAATCCCCCTCTTAGCCTATCAGACATGACTGCCATGTCTCTTATGTCCCAGGGATCCTACTCCCAGAGACCCTTCCCAGTAAACACTCAAGTGAGAACAGGATTATATATATTTGTGAGTGGAAGGTTTATACCTTTCACTTTTTTCTTTCCCTGTTTCCTGAACTTTTTCTGAATTGGTTACATTATTTTATAATTTAAATTAATTTTTTAAAGTTAAACTAAGTTATTACTGGTTCAGAGATGACATAATTCTATGCTCAGTCATTTGCACACGGCCTTCTCAATTTTGCCATTATTGAGTACCACCTCTGCTGTTATTTACTTAATTGCCTTTTTTAGATTTATTCACTTTTTTTAAAAGTTAAATAAATATTCCAAAAGAAAATTTCATGTGACAGCATAAAACAGAATCACATTTGCCACAAATATAAAGTAACTGTAAAAATAAAAACAACAGCCCTGCCCAACTGGCTTGGTTTGGTGGTTGAGTGCCAACCTATGAACCAGGAGGTTCACAATTCGATTCCTGGTCGGGGCACATGCCTGGGTTGTGGGCTTGATCCCCAGTATGGGGCATGTGGGAGGCAGCCATTCAATGATTCTCTCTCATCATTCATGTTTCTATCTCTCTCTCCCTCTCCCTTCCTCTCTGAAATAAATGAAAATATATTTTAAAAATAACAACTGCCCTGACCGGTTTGGATCAGTGGATAGAGCGTCGGCCTGCAGACTGAAGGGTCCCAGGTTCGATTTTGGCCAAGGGCACATGCCTGGGTTGTGGGCTCGATACCCAGCAGGGGGTGTGCAGGAGATAGCTGAGCGATGTTTCTCTCTCATCAATGTTTCTAACTCTCTATCCCTCTCCCTTCCTCTCTATAAAAAATCAATAAAATATATATTTTTTAAAAATAACAACAGCCCTGGCTGGTTTGATTCAGTGGATAGCATCGGCCTGCAGACTGAAAGGTCTCAGTTCGATTCCAATCAAGGTCAGGCCCAATAGGGTGGGGGAGCCGTAGGCAATCAATTAATGTTTTTCTCTCTGTGTGTCTCTTCCCCTCCCTTCCACTCTCTCTAAAAACCAATGGAAAAAAATATCCTCAGATGATATAAAACAATATTCTCAAACCTAATTTAATACTGTTATCTGATAAAAGCTGGGAACCTTTGTTAAAAGGATGATTAACAAGTGTTAGCGATCTTCTCCTGGACTTAATCAGAACCATTGGAGTAGCACTGAGTCATTGTTAATTAGGACAATGGTCTCATATCTCTTTGAGGGTCCATTTGCACTTTAATGAAGTAATCCAGGAGACAACACCTTGGCCGAAGGGAAAGAATGCTCTCTGAGTTGTATTTCAAGGGTATTTGATGGGGCTGGGAGAGCTATGTGTGTGCACATCTTGTGGTTAGGTTTGACTGAGCAGGTGGCCTTGAACACGGCCCCACAGGCAGGATTCAGGGACTCATGTCCAGTCCCAGATCACTAGAGTCATCTACCTGGGCTCCATAGCTACGGATGCAGATATTCAGGGAGGGGAAAGCATGCTTTTCTCTCCTTTCTACTGGAAACATCTATCATAGACAGGAAGTGGGAGGGGGAATGCAGCCACACCAAGAGCGAAGTAAGTACTGTAGAAGCAGCCTCCCTGCAGAACTGGCCTTGCAGCTTTTCCCTTCTCCGTCCACTGGTCCAGCTGCTGTCACTAACTGCAACTGAAGCTCTGAAGAGCAGACACAGCTATTAACACTATGAGGTTCTAGAAAGAGCCCTAGGGTTGGAGGCAGGAAACCTGAAATCTGATCCTCTTTTGACACTTTGCTGTTTGATTATAATGAACATTTATCCCATCGCCTGCTATTTATCAGTTTCCAATAAATCTTCAGTTCTCTCCCTGTTATTTGAGTGGCTTAGCGGCTGAGGGCTGCAATGAGCTCTTCTGTAAAATGAGCACAACAATATCTCACCCCTTGTGGAAGGCCAAGGACTGGACCAGATAGTCTCTTGTATCCACCAGTTTGAATTAGAGAAAACCAGCTGTTCACTGATGCCTCATTCCTGAGCATGAAGCGATTATAAGATACAGCAATATTGGAGCAAGTGGCAGCCAACAGGACAAACAGTTATTCCTAGACAGGCAACTATGCACAAGAAGGATGACGAAGACAAGTAAATGTTACTGAGCATTTACTCCTCACAACAGCCCCATTAATTTGTTTCTATTACCATCCCATCTTTAAAAGCATAGGAACCGAGGCATGGAGAACCCAAGCCGTCTGTCCACGGCACAGTCAGGAAGCAGTGGAAGTGGATTGGAACAGAGGCAGCCTGACTCAGAGCTGTGGTCTCAGGACTGACATCAGACCACTTAGGGAAACAGGAATGAGAAGATACTTAAACTACCGCCCTGTCCTCGAAACCTTGCACCCTAAAGGGAGTGGACTCAAACACAAGCCATAAGCCAGGTAGAATGCAGTCAGAGCCAAACAATGCTGCTAAGAGAAAAGTTCCCCTGGGTGGTGATGTGTGGGTGGGAGCAAAGAGCTGGGGGCCCAGGCAGGCACATTTGTAACAGCAGCTCCCTGGGAGGGAGCCATGAGGGTCCATCAAGTAGAGTAGCATGAGTATGCCTTTTTCAAAGATGGCTGGTGCTCTCTTCCATGCCTGAGCTGCCTGGTATGTTCTGACATGATCAAGCATCACGAATAGGGGACAGCAGATGCGGGGCTCCTGATTTGATGAAACATGAATCCCATTGCCCGACCTATAAAGGAGTCTTAAATGAGAAGGCCATTAGACCGAGGTGGCGCTGATGCTGTGGCAGTCTTCATAAGCAAACCAAAATCTAAGCCTATCAATGCCTCAAGGTTATAAAGTCAAACCCTAAGGACAGCCAATCACAAACAGCCAACTAGGCTTTAAGCTGTAGCCCAGTGATGGTGAACCTATGACACTCGTGTCAGAGGTGACACGCGAACTCATTTTTTTGGTTGATTTTTCTTTGTTAAATGGCATTTAAATATATAAAATAAATATCAAAAATATATTTGTTTTACTATGGTTACAAATATCAAAAAATTTCTATATGTGACATGGCACCAGAGTTAATTAAGTTAGGGTTTTTCAAAATGCTGACACGCCGAGCTCAATAGGTTCGCCATCACTGCTGTAGCCAATCAATAATTTCCTTGCCTCACTTCTACCCTTTCTGTATAAAAATCTCTCCCCCCTCCTGTTGGTGAACTGCTCCTAGCCACTTCCAGTTTGGCACTGTCCTATTTGGAATGGATTTTGGCTTAAATAAACTCTTACAATTTTTAATATTCTTCAATTTACTTTTTAATACCTCAACAATCTACTAGTATGTCCTCAGAGTTAACATGCATGAAATGCACGACATAGAGAAAAAAGTTAAGGAAAACAGACCTGTTTTCTGTAGTCAATGACATGGAGCTCAAAGGAGAGGAGACTGTTAGATGAAAACACTAAAGAGACAAAACCACCTCATGTAATACAGATCTTAATTCAGAGAAACCAGCTGTAGCCCTGGCCAGGTAGCTTGTTGGTTAGAGCATCGTCCAGCTATGGCAAGGTTACAGGTTCATTCTGCAGTCAGGGCACATATAAGAATTAACCAGTGAATGTATTAACAAGTGGAAGAAAACTCATGTTTCTCTCTCTAAAAATCAATCAATAAACTTAAAAAAATAAACCAATTATGAAAAGGTTTTTTTGAGATAATCAGAGAAGTCTGGATATGAGCGATGTAGTGGATAACACCGAGAAAAAGTCATTAAGTTAGGGGTGATAGTGGCATTGTGGTTGAATAAGAAAATATCATTGTGCTTTTAGAGTGTTGACATGATTTCAAGCAAATACTTTAAAATATTTTAGCAAAACCCTGACTGATTTGGCTCAGTGGATAAAGCGTCGGCCTGCGGACTCAAGGGTCCCAGGTTCGATTCCGGTCAATGGCATGTACCTTGGTTGCAGGCACATCCCCAGTAGCGGGTGTGCAGGAGGCAGCTGATCGATGTTTCTCTCTCATCATTGTTTCTAACTCTCTATCCATCTCCCTTCCTCTCTGTAAAAAATCGATAAAATATATTTTAAAAATATATGTATTTTTTAGCAAAAAAGAAAAAAGGGATAGATAAAGAAGACATGGCCCAATTTTGATATTGTAAGTTTCAACAATAGGTGCGTATGGGGTCACACTCCACTTTTACGTATGCTTGCGTATTTATAACAAATTAGGAGTGTATGGAAACCTGTTTGCAAACATTTCTAACAGTCTTATTCATAATCACCCCAAACTGGAAACAACCCAAATGTAACACATGGATGAATTATGAAAGTATTATGCTTAATGAAAGAAGCCAGGTTCAAAAGGTCATATACTCCATGGTTCCATTTATATGTCATGCTGAAAAAGACAGAGAATTGACCAGTGGTTGACAGGGCCTAATATGGGAGGTTGGGATTGATTACAAAGAAGCAAGGGGAGCCCCGACAATGTGGCTCAGTGGCTCAACCAGGAGGTAACAGTTCAATTCCCGGTCAGAGCATATGCCCAGATTGTAGGCTCGATCCCTAGTGGGGAGCGTGCAGGAGGCAGCCGATCAATGATTCCCTCTCATCATTGATGCTTCTATCTCTCTCTCTCTCTCTCCCTTCCTCTCTGAAATCAATAAAAATATATATTAAAGCAAGGGGAATTTTGGAGGGGGAGTGATGGGAAAGTTCTCTGTCTTTCTGGGAACACTCTATATCTTATTAACTGTACACATTTGTCAAAATTCATAGACCTATACACCAAAAAAGTGAACTTTATACCATGTAAAGTATACATTAATAAGCCTGATTTTAAAAAATAAAAACAAAGCCCAGGGTGAAACCAAGAGCTAAGAAAGAGGGGGAGGGAGGGAGGAAAAGAGAGAGAAGGGAGGATGCTCTGCAGAACAGGCTTGGCACCTAGAGGCCAAGAAAAACTTGCAAACACTGATTAGGGCAAGATCATAAGTAATCTTGAGAAATATAGTCACATCTTGGGAACCATGGCCTCCCTGTGTCTGATTCCACAGCCTCCGGGGGGAAAAAACAACAAAGAGATACATTCTGCTCCTCTTTTTCTTTCCTGTTTTCTCTGCTGTGCTTCTCAGAGCCAGCAGTTTCTCTGCTGCAGCCCCTGCTCTTCTCTCTCGTGCTCGCTTATGAAGGCAGTCTCATCTGTTCCTGTGGACTCAGTGCTGGCTGCCGGAAGCAGGGCCAAAACATTTGATATCACCTTGATTAAACTAGAACAGCCTGTTCTGGGGACAGAACAAGCAGTGACCCAGAGATTTTGTTCAAGAATCTGACTGCATTGATCCAAGTTAAATGAAAAAATAGACAAGTTATTTTTATGGCCAGCAGTCTGACTAAGAATTGATGGGAAAACATTCAGGAAGTGTTAAATAGCAAACAATAGCGTTTCCTGGCCAGCACCCTTCCTAGCTGGTAGAGAATGCAGGCTTCCATTTTGGCAAATGTGTCAAAGATCTCACATCTCATCCTCTGCTACACCCAGGACACCTCTTAGACAAGGAGACTTACCTAATCACAAGCTGTTTATTTCATCCTAAGTCTTTTGCTGTGCTGTCATTTTCATGAGATCAAAGTAAATTTGTTAAAGATTTGAAGTGATTGATGAACAAAATAATAAACTGTTCCATCTTTCTATATGCATCTTCTTTTCTTAATGAAGCATTGGCTCTTATAACCCAAATCTTGCTGACCACCAATAATCAAACTATTAGAATTTTAGAAGAATATTATTTTCATTTCACATCTTAAAATTTATTTTTTATTTGATTTTATTATAATTTTTAATCTTTATTGTTGAGAGTATTACAGATGTCCCCCTTTCCCTCCCATTGCCCCCTCCACCCGGTTTATGCCATGACCCAGGCCTTCACCACCCTATTGTCTATGTACGTAGGTAATGCATTTTTGCATTTAAATCCTTTGGTTAATCTCTTCCTGCCTCCCCTGTCACCTTCCCTCAGAGATTCGTTAGTCTGTTCCATGTATCCATGCCGCTATATCATTCATCAGTTTATTTTGTTCATTAGATTCCTTGTTCCTTTATTTTGACTTTTAGATTCAGTTGTTGATAGATATGTATTTATTGCCCTTTTATTGTTCATATTTGTTATTTCTTGTTATTGTTCTTCTCCTCCTCTTCCTTCTCCTCTTCTTCCTCCTCCTCCTCCTCCTCTTCCTCCTCCTCCTCTTCCTTTTTCTCCTTTTTAAAAAAAAATTAAATTCTTTATTGTTTAAAGTATTACATAAGTCTCCCTTTTTCCCCCATTGACCTCTCCCCGGCCGCTCCCATCCCCCAGTACATACCCTCACCCCTCTACTGTCTGTGTCCATTGGTTATGCTCATATGCATGCATACAAGTCCTTTGATTGGTCTCTTACCCCCCACCTCCTGCCTTCCCTCATAGGTTGGACAGTCCGTTTGATGCTTCTATGTCTCTGGTTCTATTTTTGTTCATCAGTTTATGTTGTTCATCCTCCTTCTTCTTTTTCTTCCCCTTCTTCTTCCTAACAGCTTTCCCTTGCTG
>NW_006290147.1:531722-561610 GCF_000327345.1 Myotis davidii | reverse complement strand
CATTGAGCTCTTTTCCTGGAAATTTCTCTTGCTCTTTCATTTAGGGCAAGTTCTTTGTCTCATTTTGGCTGCTTCCCTGTGTTTGTTTCTATGTATTAGGAAGAGATGCTATATCTCCTGGAATTGGTAGAGTAACCTTGTGTAGTAGGGGTGCTGCAGAGCCCAGTGACTCAGCCTCCCCAGTCACCTGAGGTAGATACTCTAGATGCACCCCTGTGTGGGTTATGTGCACAGTCTTATTATAGTTGAGTCTTGATTGGTTGGCATCACTGGGAGGAATTGACCTCCAGGCCAATTGGCTGTGAGGACGAGCTGCATCTACAATTGAAGAGCTGCTGTGCAGGCAGGAACCATCCATATGGAGCAGGACTAGCTTCAGTGGGACTTTGGTGCACACTGAGTCTGCCACTTTGAGTATATCACTCATGGATGTGTAGAGTTGTAATGTGGTATGGTCTGAAACTGTCCCACCAGGTGCACTGGCTCTGGCAGGAGCTACAGAGTAATCTGCACATGGCTACTACTTGTGTTGGGCTTGGACGTGCCCAGGTGAGGTCAAGCTTCTTAGGCCTCTTATTGGTAGGTATAGGGCATGCTGATGGAAGCTGCTGCTTGTTTGAGAGATTTTAAGAAAGTCTGATGCATGAGGGGGCCATTCATATGGAAAAGCTACTGCAAATGGTTTAACTGAGGCTATAAATTGGATGGGGCAGGGTCTCAGGGAATCACAAAGGTGGAATGAACAGTGTGAGCCAGGCTGATGGAAACTCAGATATGGCTGCCAGTCAGCTCTGTGACAGGCAATGTCTCAGCACAGGAATAATGGCCCCTGCAAACACCCCCATCTGGGATAAAGTAGTCCCCGAGTTCTTGCTCTGATGCCAGACAATCTAGTTCTTCCCCGCATGTCCCTGGATTCCCCCAAGCTGTTGCCCCAGAGCTGGAGCTCAGAGGGAGCAAGTTTGTGTAAGTCTGTATGCTGACCCTTTAAGAGGAACTGCCTGAGTCTCCAGCAGACTCCCTGTCACTTAACCACAGTCCCCACTGGTTTTTACAGCCTGAAGGTACAGGGACTTCTCTTCATAGCTCTGCAACCCTGGGCTGGGTATCTGGTGTGGGTCTGGAACACTTTGCTTCTCACAAGAAGTCTCCGAAGCTGAGTTATTCCTCCCGATTTAAAACACTGTGTCTGACTAGCCTATTCTGCACCTCCTCCCAACCCCTCAGGCTCTGTGCTTTCTTCTTCTTTTTTAAAATATATTTTTATTTATTTCAGAGAGAAAGGTAGGGGGAGAGAGAGATAGAAACATTAGTGATGAGAGAGAATCACTGCTTGGCTGCCTCCTGCATACCACCTACTGGGGATCAAGCCCCCAACCCAGGCATGTGACCTTGACCAGAATCAAACCTGGGACAACTTTAGTCTGCAGGCTGATGCTCTATTCACTGAGCCACACTGGCCAGGCCTGTGCTTTCTTCTTTACTTTTCTAGTTGTAGGCCTTCTATTCAGCCAGATTTCAGGCAATTCTGAATGATGCTTGTTCTGTATTTTAGTTGTAATTTTGATGTGGTTGTGGGAGGATGTGAGTACCGTGTTTATCTATACCACCATCTTGGTTCCTCCTATTTTTGTATTTTAGAGTTTATTTTTTAAATGTTGGAATCAGTAGTCCATTCCTATGGCTCAAAATTTTGGAAAAAATTAGGGTATCATTTCCTATCTTCATTGCCCAACACCCTCTCCCTAAAACAAGGTGGTTTCTTCCCCCCAAGGACTTCAATGCATATGAATAAGAATATTTACTTACCCCACTTTTTAAATGTAAACTTTTTATTAAAGTATAATGCCTGGAGAAAGAAGTGCACAAATCATAAGTGATCAGCTCAATATTTTTTCTCAAAGTAAATATATTCATGTTACCCTAAATCAAGAAAGAAAATTTGACTAGAATCTCAAAGGCCATATACAGTCATTAATCAGCCCACTGGCTCCCTCACCTCCCCCATCATCCTAATTTCTAATACCATAGATTAATTTTGCCTGCTTTTGAACTTTACATAATACAATATATAGGTATGTATTCCAATGTGCCTAGATCTTTCTCTCAACATTGTGTTTGTGAGATTCAACAATGTTGTTATACATGTTGATTTATGCTTTTCACTAAATAATATTTAATTGTATAAATAATATATCACATTTTGTTTATCTATTCTACAATCTATGACTTTTAGATTATTCCAGTTTGGGGCTAGAGTGAATAGTGCTGCCGCAATAGTTCTTGTCTTTTGGTGAATATATGTAAGCATTTCTGTTGCATACCTAGGAGTGGATTGCTGAATTAGATGGATTGCTAAATTCAGCTTTAGTACGTACTGGCAGGCAGTTTTCCAATACGTATCTCTTCAGGCTATATGAGTTCTAGTTGTTCTAAATCCTTGACAACTCTTGATATTGACTATCATTTCTTGATATTCATTTTTCTGAGTGGTTTTCACAGAGATTTTCTTTAAAAATAATAGTGGGACAACTTGTCATATGTTTACTGGTCATTTGGAGAGCTTCTTAGCAAACAGGCATTCAGGCCTTTTGCCCATTTCAAAATACCTGTTGTCTGATTTTTACTAATTGGTAGTTGTTCTTTACACTTATGGCTATGAGTCTTTTGTTTATTCTTTGTATTACAAGTAGGTTTTCCTCTTTGTGGCTTCCCTTTTACCCTCTTAATAGAGGTCTTTAGTTTTAATGTTGTCCAATTTATAAATATCACTGTGTTTCTTTTTTGTTAATCCTTGCCCAAGGATATTTTTTTCTTTGATTTTTAGAAAAAGTGGAAAAGAGAAGGAAAGACAGAAACATCCATGTGAAAGAAACACCTTGATTGGTTGCCTCCTGCACAAACCCTGACCAGGGCCCAGACCAAGGAGTCTGCAACCTACTTATATGCCTTTGACCAGAATGGAACTCAGGACTCTGGTCCGCAGGCCGATCGATGCTCTATCCACTGAGCCATACCAACTAGGGCTATTTTACTGTTTTTATGTTAGCACTTTTTGTGTCCTGGTTGAGACAGTTTTGCCTCCCTAAGTTCATGAAGATAATCTTCTATATTTCTTCTGTTAGCTGAATTGTTTTATGCTTTTAGATCTCCAATTCACGAGAATTGATTTTAGTGTATATTGATGGGGTCAAGATTCATTTTTTTCCATATGTATATTCAGTTGACGTAGCACAATTTTTTGAAAGGACTATCTTTTCCTACCCCACTTCAATAACACCTTTTTATGAGTCAGTTGATCATATAGGTATGCTTCCAGATTCTTTTTTGTTTTATTGGGCTATTTGCCTTTTGTTGCACCAATACCACACTGACTTAACTACTAGAGCTTTCTAATAAGTCCTCTCTTTCCCCAGCTTTTTAAAGGTATCATTGACAAATAAAATGGTAACATTAAAAGTGTACAATGTGATCATTTGATGTAATATACATTGCAAAAGAATTCCCCCCAATAAGTTTAATTAGCACATCCATCACCTCTCATATTGACCTTCTATTTGTGAGAACATTTAAGTTCTACTCTCTTAGCAAATTTCAATTATACAACACTGTGTTATAGAGTCACTGTGTTACACATGAGACCCTCAGACTTTATTTATATTATAACTGAAAGTTTGTACTCTTTTACCAGCCTCTTCCTATTCCCCCCACTTCCCAGCCCCTAGCAACCACCTTTCCACTCTGTTTCTATAAGTTTTTTTTTGTTTTGTTTTTTTGTTTTGTTTTATATTTTATTGATTTTTTACAGAGAGGAAGGGAGAGAGAGAGTCAGAAACAGCGATGAGCGAGAAACATCGATCAGCCACCTCCTGCACATCCCCCACCGGGGATGTGCCCGCAACCAAGGTACATGCCCTTGACCGGAATCGAACCTGGGACCCTTGAGTCCGCAGGCTGACGCTCTATCCACTGAGCCAAACCGGTTTTGGCTGTTTCTATAAGTTTGACCTTTTTTCCTCATAATAAGTTTTGACATCTGGTAGTGGAGGTCCTTAAGCTTAGTTCTACTTCTGGATTGCCTTGGCTATCCTTGGTTCTTTGCATTTCCATATAAATTTTAGAAACATTAACATAATGGAATACTACTCAGCTATAAAAAAGAAGAAAGTCTTACCTTTTATTATTAGGGCCAGGAATAGAATATTGGGGAGTAACTATAGTTATAAGAAATATTAATCGTGCTCTGTTAACCATGATTGCCTTGATCTGATTAAAGAAAGGCCATTTTAACCTGGCTGGGGAGTTGCATGCACTCTTGGAGTCAACCTTGAACCTGGGAGTCAACCTTGGAATGCAGTCCATTATCATGGAAAGATTAACAACCTTGTTGCCCAAACAGTGGAGTCCTGCTGCATGGCCGATAACCTGTAACCATTATACCCATTCTTATTCCTTTTGCCTACTTCCCCATGTAATCTTTGTCTTACCCAATATAAGCAGTTGGCTTATGTGGAGGTGCAGAGCAGATTTTCATGGATGACCTGCTACTTTCCCATACTGTTAGCATTATTGGAATAAACACTCATCTATAATTCAACCCTGTCTCTGCTTACTTGGCTCCAGTAGTGACAGGCAGCCTGAACCCATTGGTTGTCCAGTTTCAGTATGAAAGCATGGATGGACCTGGAGAATACTATGCTAAGTGAAATAAGCCAGTCAGAGAAACACAAGTACCATATGGTTTCATTTATATGTGGAATCTATTGAACAAAATAAACTAACAAAATGAAAACAGACTCGTTAGATACAGAGAACAGACCGACGACTGTCAGGGGATTGGGGTCTGGGTGACAAAGATTAAGGAATTAAGCAAAAAACAACTCATAGACAGACAATAGTATGGTCATCATCAGAGGGTAAGGGAGGTAGGGAAGGTAGAAGAGGGTAAAGGGGAGATAAAAGGTGTAGGAAGGAGTCTTGAGTTGGGGTGGTGGACACACAACAATATACAGATGGTGTATTCTAGAATTGTTAACACCTGAAACCTATATATTTTTATTATTTTTGTTAACCCTCACCCGAGGATATTTTTCCATTGATTTTTAGGGAGAGTGGAAGAGAGAGGGCAAGACACAGAGAAACTTCGATATGAGAGAGACACATTGATTGGTTGTCTCCTGCAAGAGCCCCGACCAGGGCCTGGACTGGGAGAAGCCCGAAAACTAGGTACATGCTCTTGACCGGAATCGAACTTGGGACCGTTTAGTCTGTAGGCTGAATTTTTCCATTGATTCTTAGAGAGTGTGGAAGGAAGGGGGAGACACAAAGAGAGAAACATCAATGTGAGAGAGACACATTGATTGGTTGCCTCCCACACGTGTCCCGACTCAGGCAGGGGACTGAGCCTGAAGCTGAGGTATGTGCCCTTAACTGGAATCGAACCCAGGACCTTTCAGTCTGAGGGCCAATGCTCTATCCACTGAGCCAAGCAGGCTAAGGCACAATCCCCCTTTTAAAAAAATCTAAATAGTGATATGTCACACCTAGAAATCTGCATCTTGCTTTTTTCATTTAACACATCAGAGATCTTCATGTCACTATTCCTAAAGAGCTTCCTTCCCTGTTTTTTTTTTGTTTTTTTTTAATATGAAGCATGCTTCTTTTTTAAAAAAAAATACATTTGTATTGATTTTTAGAGAGGAAGGGAGAGTGATGAGAGGAACATCATTGATCAGTTGCTTCCTGCAGACCCCCTCCTGGGGACTGAGCCCACAACCCCAGCATGTGCCCTGACTGGGAATCGAAACGGTGACCTCTTGGTTCCTGAGTGGACACTCAACCACTGAGCCACACCAGCCGGGCCCTATTTTATTTTTTGAAAGCTGAATAGTATTCTATAAGATGGAGAAGCCATAACTTATTTTACCAGCCTCTTTATGGGCAATTAGGTTTATTCCAATCATTTGCTCTTATTCATGTCTCCAACGAAGATATTAAGGCTTGACATAAATTGTTTCCTTTGAAAGTCATAAATGGAAATTGAAATACATTAGTAAATTTTTTCCTATTGTCCATCTCCTAGAAATATATAAAATATAACAGTACAGAATGTGATTAAAAAGAAATTTTGAGGTATATGGTTTTTGGTCAATATTAGCCATTTGGGCAATAACAGTAGTTGATGTGAAAATTAGTTAATGTATGTACAGAGCTTAGAATCAATAAAGTTATTCCACCTACATTAGTCTCACCAATGAGGTCAGCATTACTATCATTTCCATTTTACAGATGAAATGCAAAAAGGTTAACTGCCTTGTCCAAGAATTACAGGAAGTAAATGGGGTAGCAGAATTTGAATTCTAGTTGAGTACCTGACGTGATGTTTAGCACTAAGGCAGCCGAGCGGCTATGTTTTTAGCTATATAACCCATTAGTGCTCACTCCATCCTGCAAGCTCCAGGCTATCATCTTTTAGATTAGTTGCTCAGGCTTTCCAGGGGCAATAACTTAATTTGCTAAATAGAATCATGACTCAGGAAAGTTATATTTTAGGTCTGTCTTCCTAACTTGAGTTAGGTTAGCACACTTTGAATGAAATGTTTTACAAAAATATTCTATTCATCTACTGTGGATTGATGTAAAGACATTTGCTAAGGATCTGATTCAATTACTATCTTCCACATCAGGTATAGAGTGGGCCAGAACCTAGTTCTTAGATTACTACCCATTTGTTTCACTAAATAAGTGGTTCTTAACCTGTGGGTCGCGACACCTTTGGGGGTCGAACGACCCTTTCACAGGGGTCGCCTAAGACCATCGAAAAACACATATATAATTACATATTGTTTTTGTGATTAATCACTGTGCTTTAATTATGTTCAATTTGTAACAATGAAAATATATCCTGCATGTCAGATTTTTACATTACGATTCATAACAGTAGCAAAATTACTGTTATGAAGTAGCAACGAAAGTAATTTTATGGTTGGGAGTCACCACATGAGGAACTGTATTAAAGGGTCGCGGCATTAGGAAGGTTGAGAACCACTGCACTAAATGAATATTTAATTATACTCAGTGCATATGTTACTTACGGTGTCCACTAGGTGCAGAAGTAGGAGCTGTGGCTCTCGCCTTGGGTAACTTACATTTTTTAAAAAACAGACCAGACACTCCAGGACAGGGGTGGGCAAACTTTTTGACTCAAGGGCCACAATGGGTTCTTAACCTGGACCGGAGGGCCGGAACAAAAGCATGGATGGAGTGTTTGTGTGAACTAATATAAATTCAGAGTAAACATCATTACATAAAAGGGTACGGTCTCTTTTTTTGTTTTAGTTTTATTCATTTCAAACGGGCCAGATCCGGCCCGCGGGCCGTAGTTTGCCCACGGCTGCTCCAGGATCATAGTTCCTGGGGCTTTGGCGGCACTACACCTTGGTTGAAGGAGTCCCACAGGCCTCTCTCTCTTCCGCAGCTGACTCCTGGACAGGGAGGAGTTTTGAGGTTGGCATTGTTAGTAAGAGTCCCAGGCTCATTTTCCTGGGTAAGGCATCTGGGGAATCAATCTGGGACCGACATTGAAATGTGCTTCGATTCTTTTTCAGAATTTCTGTATTTAACAATTCCAAGGAGTCCTTTAAATACAATTTTCTTGAGCAGGAAGGGAAGTTCAGTCTAAATGGCTGTGGGCCCACACCCTCGTATCACATTGGGTTACGTGGCTATTCTTGTTCTGTACAAAACAGAAGGGAGGAATCTGCAGGCCCTCTTCTAGCTGTCTTTTAAGTGTTCTAGCTGTCTTTTCCACATTGCATTGTTAATGTTAATGCAGTGACGGTGCTTACCTAGTTAACTGCAGCATATGATTTATAAAAATGCGTAATACTAATATTGCAAGATTGATTCTTTTTAAAAAATCATTTTTATTTATTTCAGAGAGAAAGGGAGAGGGAAAGAGATTTCAGAAAGGAAGGGAGAGGGAGAGAGATAGAAACATCAATGATGAGAGGGAATCATTGATTGGCTGCCTTCTGAATGCCTTCAACTGGGGATTGAGCCAGCAACCCAGGCATATGCCCTTGGTGGGAATCGAACCTGGGACCCTTCAGTCCACAGGCCGGCACTCAATCCATTGAGCCAAACAAGCTAGGGCTATGCTTCGTTTTTATTTTAATCCCCACCCGAGGACATTTTTCCATTGATTTTTAGAGAGAGTGGAAAAGACCGGGAAAGACAGAGAGAAATATTGATGTGACAGAAACACATCGACTGGCTGCCTCCTGTACGCGCCTAGACCAGAGGAGCCTGCAACCGAGGTATATACCCCTTGACCGGAATTGAACCCGGGACCCTTCAGTATGCAGAGCCGATGCTCTATCCACTGAACCATACTGGCCAGGGCAAGATAGATGCTTCTTGTGTTCAATTATTAACTTGTAGAGATTACGCAGTTTTTAAAATATATATATTTTATTGATTTTTTACAGAGAGGAAGGGAGAGGGATAGAGTTAGAAATATTGATCAGCTGCCTCCTGCACGCCCCCTACTGGGGATGTGCCCGCAACCAAGGTACATGCCCTTGACTGGAATCAAACCTGGGACCCTTCAGTCCACAGGCTGATGCTCTATCCATTGAGCCAAACCGGTTAGGGTGAGATTATGCAGTTTTAATATTGATTTTAAATGAGAATTAATGGTGACATAAAATTGTCCCTCTCCCCTCTTCCTACGAATCTTAGGGCCAACGCCAACCATCCCCACAATTGGAGGCATGCCTGTACCTTTTATGCAGTTTGGTTTTCAATTTACCAGGTTCCCAGGTGTCCCTTCTCCAAAGCTTCTGATGCAAATGAGAGGGCTTCCCCCCACCCTCTGTGGAAGTGGGAGGAGCTTGAGTTTTGACTTGAAAAGCCCAGGAATGAGAGGCAGTACCTTTTTTCCCTCTGGTTTTGTCCTGGGTGTGTCTTGTACGTTAAAGATATCGGTTTGGAGATAGTGCTTGGTTCTCCTGAAGGCAAAAGACAAGAGAAAGGTTCTCTGAGATTATCAGCTCTCGTGTCCTAGGGAATATAATATCATCCTGAGATTATCAGCTCTCGTGTCCTAGGGAATATCATGTCTCAAAAAGTGCTATTTAGGTAGCATTTTCTCTCTATTTTTTTCCATTTTCCAACACCTTTTTTTTCTCACCTGAGGATGTTTTTATTGATTTTTTTATTTTTTTAGAGCAAGAGAGAAACATTGATGTGGAAGAGAAACGCTGATGTGAGAGAAACATCAATAGACTGCCTACCCCAGGCGTCCCGACACCTGGTATATGTGCCCTCATCGGTAATCAAACCCAAGACCTTTTGGTGTTCGGGATGATGCTCCCACCAACTGAGCCCCTCAGCAGGGTTCCTCCACTCTTTTTTAGTTCTACATTGCTTTCGGGTCCCCAAAACCTCTAATCAGCTCTCACCAAGTTCATCGCGATTCTATTCAACCACAACTGCATCAAGGAAATCGTTAAACCTGACCAAAGTAAGTGCTTTGTTCCATGTTTACTTCGCGTATTTTTAAAAGATTTCTACCCACTTAAATGCTTTTAAATTTGTATGTTATTTTTTCATATTTTTTAAAATTTTTATTGATGAAAGTCTTAAATAGGTCCTCCTTTTAAATTTGTTATTTTAGGAACAAATGAAAACCCTTAACTTTTCTTGCTATTATTTTGACGTACAGAAATTGGCTTTACTGGTGGACGACAAAAGTGCGTCTTTGGCACCAGTGGATTTGGCATTCCTCCTGTTCTCTCGCACAGGAACACGGAGGCAGCCGTACAGAAGGCTGAAAAAACAATATTTCAGGGTTTAAAAAAAGACCACGATCCTCAATTTCACTGTTCAACTTAACGTATAATTTGTGCAAGTTGCTTAAGTTTATTAATGGTTGTTGTACTTATAGGTTTTTAAAAGATGAACTGAGGGGAACTAAAAATAGGAAGAATTTATTTGAGCAAAAATCAAATTGAATCAGGCAGCACAATTGTAAGTAGTGAGGAGCTGCCTGCTGCCAGGAGCCAGGTAAAAGATTCCTATGGAGAAGGTGGCAAGCACAGAAAGTGAATTATTTGGCTACAGCTTACAGCCCAATTGGGTGTTTGTGATTGGTTATCTTTAAGTTTTAATATCTGTTTAAAAAATATATTTTTGTTGATTTCACAGAGGAAGGGGGTGGGAGAGATAGAAACATCAATGATGAGAGAGTATCGTTGACCAGTTGCCCCTCTCCTCGGCTGCCCCCAAGCCTACAACCGGGGTGTGTGTCCTGACCAGGAATCGAACCATGACCTCCTGGTTCATAGGTCCACACTCAACCCTGAGCTGTGCTGGCTGGGCTAGGTTTTGATTTCTTAACCTTAAGGCAGCAGTGCCGGGGCGCACTGGTGTACCGCGGCGGCGGCGGACTGGTATACCCGTGGCCGCGGCAGCACACCGGTGTACCCGGGCGCACTGGTGTACCGTGGCAGCGGTGGCGGAGGTGGTGGCGCACTGGACCGCCTCACTGGTCTATCGTGGCCGCGGTGGCACACTGGTGTACCCGGACGCCCTAGTCTACCGTGGCCGCTGCAGCACACTGGTGTACCCGTGACCGCGGCAGCGTACCAGTGTACCCGGGCGCACTGGTCTACCGCAACGGCGGCCGCGGTGGCGCACTGGTATACCCGGGCGCACTGGTCTCAAATTGAATCAGGCAGCACAATTGTAAGTAGTGAGGAGCTGCCTGCTGCCAGGAGCCAGGTAAAAGATTCCTATGGAGAAGGTGGCAAGCACAGAAAGTGAATTATTTGGCTACAGCTTACAGCCCAATTGGGTGTTTGTGATTGGTTATCTTTAAGTTTTAATATCTGTTTAAAAAATATATTTTTGTTGATTTCACAGAGGAAGGGGGTGGGAGAGATAGAAACATCAATGATGAGAGAGTATCGTTGACCAGTTGCCCCTCTCCTCGGCTGCCCCCAAGCCTACAACCGGGGTGTGTGTCCTGACCAGGAATCGAACCATGACCTCCTGGTTCATAGGTCCACACTCAACCCTGAGCTGTGCTGGCTGGGCTAGGTTTTGATTTCTTAACCTTAAGGCAGCAGTGCCGGGGCGCACTGGTGTACCGCGGCGGCGGCGGACTGGTATACCCGTGGCCGCGGCAGCACACCGGTGTACCCGGGCGCACTGGTCTACCGTGGCCATGGCGGCGCACTGCTATACCGTGGCTGCGGCGGCGCACCGGTGTATCTGGGCACACTGGTCTACCATGGCCGCGGTGGCGGTGCCGGCACACTGGTGTACCCTGGTGGCGGCGGGGTGGCGGTGCACTGGTGTACTGCGGCGGAGGTGGCGGCACACTGGTGTACCCTGGTGGCGGCGGGGTGGCGGTGCACTGGTGTACTGCGGCGGCGGCAGTGCACTGGTGTACCCTGGCGGCGGCACACTGGTATATCCCTGCAGCATGCCGAAGCCAAAGCACCTTGGTGTGCCGCAAAAATTTTTAAAACATGCGATACCTGACTATTTAGTCAGGGGCACTGACCTCTTTATCCTTAAATTGTCAAATAAAAAAATGACAACAGCCAACACAGCAATAGCTGTCCGATATGAATGAATCAAAAGTATACCTATTTTTTGTCAGATTGGCAAGAAATATGTACTTTTGTTGTGCCACAAAATTTTAGTAATTAATTTGTGTGTGCTGTGAGATGACAAAGCAGAGATGAAAATCACTGCTTTAAGGCATTGCAGGCGTGGGTTTAGGTTTGCTCCTGTAGGTCACCAAAGCATTAAAGCTACTTCAGTCCACTGGTGTCCTTATTCAATTAATTCAACAAAGTAAATCGGAGCCCTAGCTGATCTGGCTCAATGGACAGAGCCTCAGCCTGCGGACTGAAGGGTCCCGGGTTCAATTCCAGCCAAGGGCACATGCCTGGGTTGCGGGCTCGATCCCCAGTAGGGGGCATGCAGGAGGCAGCCAATCAGTGATTCTCTCTCATCATCGATGTTTCTCTCCCTTCCTCTCTAAAATCAATAAAATATATTTTAAAAAAAGTAAAACGGAGATAGCAGATACTCTCAAGATTATTGAAAACTAAGTTAAGAAAAGGCAAATTCATTAGCAAGTAGACATTTAATTTTTTCATTCAATTCTTGAGCACTTTTTAGTTTCAAACACTTGGAACTCAATAATCAAAGTGACAAATATTTGGCTTGTGGAGTCAACATAATGGTAAATAGCACAGTCGGTAGGATGTGTTAGAGGTTGACAGAGCGATGTCATACAGTAGAGCAGAACTGGGGGATCAGGAGGGTAAAGTAGGTCACAATGAAAGGACATCTCAGATCTGAAGGTGACAGAGGCTAACCATGAAGATGTCTGGGGAAAGCCTTCCAGGTAGAAGGAACAACAACCAGCACAAAGGCCCCAGGTGGGAGCAGGCCTGTCGTCCTGAAAGCACAGCAGTCCAGTGAGCTGTGCCCAGGGAGTTACGGGGAGACAACAGGAGATGGATTAAAAGGTGAGGGGTGGGGAGGCAGCAAGCCAGATCAAGGAGAGCCTCGTAGGCGATTAAAGGACTTTGGCTTTTGCTCTGACTTCCTTTTAAAAGTATTTCTCTGGCTGCGGGGTGGAGAGACTATAAGGCAAGGGAGGAATCGGGGAGAACTGCTGGGAGAGGGTTTCGGTAATCTGGGTGAGCGAGGATGAGGTGAAGTGGGGTCAGGTGAGTAATGGTTAGTTGCTGTGTAAATTGTGAACAGAGAACCAACAGACTTCCCAGCCAGACTACGTGGAACGTGAAAGAAAAGAGAGTGGTCAAGAATGATCACAAAGAGTTTGGCCTGAAAAGGAAGGATACCATTGCCAGTAATGGAGGGAGGGGAGAAAGGTTGGGTGTGGAGAGGAGCTTGAAGGTTAGTTCAGACTGGTGTTTGGGCTGGAAGGTTGAGTTTGCAATGTCTATTAGGTGCTCACATGTGATGCCAGGTAGGCAGTTGGATAAAATGCAGCGCGACCTCAGGAGAGAGGCCTGAGCTGGGGTGTAAACGTGGGAGTCATGAGCATGAGAGGTGGCTCTTCACGCTGCAGGACTGAAGGAGAGAGCAGGAGTGAGAGAGGAGGTCCGGAGGCCCTCTTGCGATAAGAGGAGAGAAAGAGGAACCAGGAGAAAAGGCCTAGGAGGAAGCATCCGGTCGGTAGGAGACAAATCAAGGGGTGTGGTATCTCGGAAGCCAAGTGAAAACAGAGCTTTGAGGCAGAGTGAGCCCCTGAGTCATGCTGCCCAGGGATCAGGTAAGATGAGAATGAGCATTGGCCGAGGAGTGCAGCTTCGCAGAGGCCATCGGTAGCTGATGCAAGCCGTCTGTGTAGAGTGATGGGGATGGTTAAGAGGAATTTGGGGAAAAACTGTGGCCCTCAAGTGCATATTACTCTTGAGGGATTTTGCTGCAAATGAGAGCAGTAACCGGTAGAGACAGAGGGGAGACAAGGAAGGGGAGTTTGCTTGTTTGTTTAAGATTGGAGAAATAACAGCTTTTTGGTACACTAATAGGAGTAATTTAGTAGTGGATGGGGAAAAGCTGATGCAGAATTGGGTAGAAAGCAGGGTAATATTCTTGAGTAGGGGAGAAGGAATGGATTAAGTGACTTTGGACTAGAGCACAGATAGACGAAGGGTCGGCACACTTTTCTGCAAAGGACCGATGGCAAATATGTTTTTTCGTCACAACTATTCTGCTGAGGCTCTGAAACCACCATAGATAATACCTGAATGAAGGGGCAATGCAACTTCATTTAGGCTCACTAAAATTTTTATTTTATATAATTTTCGCAGTGGGATAGATTTGGACCATGGCCCTCATTTGCCGACCCCCCAATTTATGTAATAGACAAGAAGTTAACATCAATGGGTACAACTAAATTAAATATAAGTAATGAGAGGACTCTGGGACTTCTCCTGAGTACTGAGAGTGTGAGAGAAGGCATAGAAGATTTTAGGAGAGAGGCAAAGGCATAAAATACAAAGCATGCATTGACTAGGTATATATATATATATAGAGAGAGAGTATATATATATATATATATAGAGAGAGAGAGAGAGAGAGAGAGAGAGAGAGAGAGAGAGAGAATGATTTTTCATGTCGCATTAAGACCCTTTTGGAGGTTTTCGGTCATGAACATGAAGCGAGCTCTGTTCAGTGGGGCTGTGTTTTTCTCCAGCACAATCAGCTGCACAGATGGGGGTGCAGAATTGTCAGAACATTGGACTTTTTAAAAATATGTTTTTGTTGATTTCAGGGAGGAGAGAGAGATGGAAACATTAATGATGAGAGAGAATCATTGATTGATGCTTCCTGCATGCCCCCTATATGGGGATTGAGCCCACAACCCAGGCAGGTGCTCTGACTGGGAATCGAACTGTGACCTCCTGGTTCATGGGTTGACGCGCAACCACTGAACTGGGCAAAAAGTTGGGCTTTAACACGCTATGGTTTTGTCAGGAAGCTGCAAGGAGGAGACCAAAGGAGTTGAGAGTTTATATTAGAGTGGTTAAAGATACCAAGAACTTATCTGCATATATGCATAACACCTGGACATGGACAGTAGTGCCTTGAAGGCCTGGGAGGGGAGTAGTGGGGCGGGAGGGGTCAATGGCCGGGGGGTGGGAATGGAGACATCGATAATACTTTTACCAATAAAGATAAATTTTAAAAATATAGGAGGCCTGGTTAAATCTGAACTTAACATAAACAACATCTGATTTTTTAAGAATAAGAATATTCCATGATTAGGAGGAAGAGAAAACATAACACAGTCAGGGAGCTTTTCACATTGGGAGCACCAATAGGTCAGAGGTTTTGCGGGGGAAAGCGTGTTGGAGAGGGCTACCAGAAAGGGTGAGATAGAGCTGAATCCTTGACATCGAGACAGATTATGAACAGTTGCAGCCACCAGTCATGACAAGGCTGAGGGTTCGATCACTGAGATAAATCAGCGGCACTGGGTGGAAGACAGTGGTCTTTCCATAAGGAATTGACTGTTCAAGGGTATCATCCACAACAGCAGCATATTTACATGCCATGAGATGGCTGAAGTAATTGCATGCTTGCCCTGTGTCCATGGGCCCCCAGGACTGTGTAGGGACATAAAATAAAGGTGAATCAGAGTGTTCCATTGTAGAGTGATATGGAAAGTTCATCTAGAACTAGATCAGAGAGGCTTTTAAATGTCACATTAAGATATTTAGGAACACTAGTTTAATATCCCTCTCTTCCCCTGTGAAGTAGCAAAATCAATGAAATCAGTAAACCTAGTCCTATTTGACATACCTGAATATGAACGCATTTTAAATACTTGAAACACATTATGTTATGTTATCACATAAACTAGGGTTGGGTAAATTGCAGGGTCGTTGTTGTTGTTGTTGTTGTTTTAAGCTTTCGTAATCTTCTAGTTACTTTTTAAATGAAAGTAATTTAGAAAATGTTTTCAGGTTGCCTGGAACAAATGAGTAAAACCAAACTGAATAAAGAGGAAGGTTGAGCATGGGATGGCTGTAGCTGGCACTGAGGTTGGAGGCTGCCCGTAGGAGGGGTTAGGGAGGGGCCAGCAAGAGAGCAAGAGCTGGGTGAGGCGGAGGTGAAGTTCAGACCCTTGAGAGAAAGTGTTTTTTTTGGGGGGGGGGGGGGATTCATTGTTTGCTAATGAATGTCTCTGCTCTGTATGCTCACATTACTGCCCCCCTCATCATATATATACACAGGTTGTAACTGGGATTTGGGAACAAACTAGAAGGCAAAGGAGACAGAAAGAGTTGTTTGGTTTTTGAATTATTGCCCACCCTGCAAGATGCTGGCTACCCTATGTGGCCACTTGAGAAAGAGTAAGCTCTGCATCATTGTCCAATCAGAACTGGAAAATGACCAGGTGATTTGCATAACTATGATGTAACAAGTTCGGGAAAACCTGCAGAGTCTACAGAGCAGCAACAAGCCAGCATCTACAGAGATCCTTACTGGGGCCTGGAGAGCAGAGATGTAGTGAAAGGGGCAGGTGATGGTTACAAACCTTCTAACAGAACCCCAGGGACTAAGTTCACAGAGGGCAGAGTTGGGGGTTGTGCACAGCTCTGTGGTCAATTCCTAGCAGAGCTCCTGGCACAGGATGGAGCGATCGATCAATATTGAATGAATGAGTGAGTCTGGAACTGTGGTAGAAAACCCTTGGAATCCCCTAGGCCCATGGTCGGCAAACCGCGGCTCGCGAGCCACACGCGGCTCTTTGGCCCCTTGAGTGGCTCTTCCTAAGCCTTAAGAGTGCCCTAATTAAGTTAATAACAATGTACCTACCTATATAGTTTAAGTTTAAAGAATTTGGCTCTCAAAAGAAATTTCAATTCTTGTACTGTTGATATTTGGCTCTGTTGACTAATGAGTTTGCTGACCATGGACGCGTGGTCGGCAAACTGCGGCTCGCGAGCCACATGTGGCTCGTTGGCCCCTTGAGTAAGGCTCTTCCACAAAATACCACGTGGGGGCGCGCACGTACAGTGCGATTGAAACTTCGTGGCCCATGCGCAGAAGTCGGTATTTTGTGGAAGAGCCTAGGGCAGTGATGGCGAACGGTTATCTGAAATAAATTTTGAGAACCGCTGCTCTAGAGTCTAGAGCAGTGATGGTGAACCTATGACACGCGTGTCAGAGGTGACACGCGAACTCATTTTTTTGGTTGATCTTTCTTTGTTAAATGGCATTTAAATATATAAAATAAATATCAACAATATAAGTCTTTGTTTTGCTATGGTTGCAAATATCAAAAAATTTCTGTATGTGACACGGCACCAGAGTTAAGTTAGGGTTTTTCAAAATGCTGACACGTGGAGCTCAAAAGTTTCACCACCACTGGCCTAGGGCCTAGGCTACCTTTGGCCATTTAACCCATTGAGTGCCAACCAATATCCTAGGAACTAGGCTAAAATTGCCAAGGCATTTTTGCTGATTTTACAGCAGTTTAGGAAAGAAATTATGAATCGAAAGTAAATGAAGTTACATATTCAATATCTTCCACAAAATCGTCATCTTCACAGAAAGAATTGACATATTTTGTTAGGAACAGATTTTTAGAAACAGAACTTAAATCTCAGGAATAGTTATTTCTAGATTTGTGGCGATAGTTAGACTTCTCAAGACAGTCCAATTCATTGTCTATAGTGCAGATTATTCATAAGTTCTTTCCAAAAGGTTGAAATTGTTCTCTGTCAATCCCTCTTTGGCACTGGCTTAAATCCAGGCCTGAAGGACATGGAGCATGTCCTTATGATGATCATGGCATTACTGCTCCCCACAGCTGTCCGCACAGTGGACACTCGGAAAAAATGCTTGTGGCATTGAGCCTCGCCTGGCCTTGTCTTTCAGTGATTGCCAACAGATGAGATAGCTCTCATTACAATCCCTCCAAGGTCCCCACTGCTGTTGCACTCCGCGAGACACTGGCTCCGAGCCCTGACCCGAACAACCTCGTGGGAAGATAGATTTAGGTTCTCATTCATTCATTCTGTCAAGAAGCATTTATTGAGTGACCACTCTAGGCCGGACAGTGTTGTAAATGCTGGGAACACACCACAGACCAAAATAGGCACCTCCCTTGTGGAGCTTATGGTCTCATGTGAGAAAATAGAGAGTACATGGTGAGGATACGATCTTTTATTTTTATTTTTTAAAAATATATTTTTATTGATTTCAGAGAGATAGGAAGAGGGAGAGAGAGATAGAATCATGGATTGGCTGCCATGCTCTACTGGGGCTTGAGCCTGAAACCCAGGCATGTGCTCTTGACCAGAATCGAACCTGGGCCCCTTCAGTCCACAGGCTGACGCTCTATCCACTGAGCCAAACCAACCAGGGCAATGATCATCTAGAAGGTCATAAACTTGAAGCAGGTAAAAGGAATTGGGAGTGTCAGGATGGGAAGTGTGCTGGTTTCAATTTAAATAGGATGGCCATGTATCGGGATGATAACCTCAGGGTGGGGCGAGGGCAGAGGGAACAGGCTGTGCAAAGATCACATGGCCTGCCCAGTGGCCTGGACCTGTGAGCAAGGCAGAGGGAACAGGAGGCCGATCAGAGAGATGTGGGTTTGAGCTGCACAGTCCACCTCTAGCCACACTTAGCTGTTGAGCTATTGACATGTGACTAGTCCACAAGGAATGTGCTGTATGACTAACTGACATACATTTTGAAGACTTGGAATGAAAACAAGAATGTAAAATTTCTCAATTCTCAAGACTTCGCCATTGAAATGATAGTATTTCAGCGATACCGTGTTAAAGAAAGTAAACACCCAAAATTTATTTTCCTTTATGGCTACCAGGAAATTTAAAATGTCAGAAATGGCTCCTGTTATATTTCTTTTGGACAGTGAGGTTTAGAGTCATGCATACCTTCCTAAGGAGTTTGGCTTTTTTTTTCCTAATTGAAATGGGGCCCTCAAGAGAGTTTAGAGCTGGAATCACATGAGCTGGCTTTTTGAAAAGGGATTACTCTGGCCTGGCTGGTGTGGCTCAGTGGTTGAGCATCAACCTATGAACCAGAAAGTCATGGTTCAATTCCTGGTCCAGGTACATGCCCGAGTTGCCAGCTTCATCCCCACAGGAGGGTGTGCAGGAGGCAGCCAATCAATGGTTCTCTCTCATCCTTGATGTTTCTATCTCTTTCCTTCTCCCTTCCTGTCTTAAATCAATAAAATAAAATAAAATGGATTACTCTGGTTGCTGTGTTGAGATTAAATTGTGGGAGCTCACGCTGGAAGCAGGGAGACCTTCCAGGGAGAGATGATGGTGGCCTAACCCAGAGTGGTAGTATACAGATGGTGAGCTGTGGTTGGACTCCAGATATACTTTGAATGTAGAGTCCACAAGATGTCCTGCAGAATTAGACATGGGATGTGAGAGAAAGGAAGGGATCAAATATGCCTGCAATGATCTTTGCCTAAGAAACTGGAGGAGTGTAATTGCCATTAGGAAGACTGGACAGAGCAGTGGAATATCAGGATATCGTATGGGGTGTCCACTCAGTGGTGATGGCAGATGGTGAGTACAGTACTGAGGGGGAGAAGTCTGAGCTAGAAGTATATGCTTGAGGATTGTAATATTTAAATGGTATAAAGTCATGAGAGTGGAGGAGCTCACCAAGGGAGGGAGATTATGTTTAGGAAAAGAATTGAAGGACTGAGTTTAGGAATAAAAGATTGGGGAGAAAAGGTAGAATCAGCAAAGAACTAAGGGAGGAGGTGAAGCCAGATGGTGGTTACCTGGGAGCTCATGTATTTCCAAGAGCAGCAATAAATCAACTAGTGTCTAGTGCAGCCGTGGGCAAACTACGGCCCACGGGCCGGATCCGGCCCGTTTGAAATGAATAAAACTAAAAAAAAAAAAAAGACCGTACCCTTTTATGTAATGATGTTTACTTTGAATTTATATTAGTTCACACAAACACTCCATCCATGCTTTTGTTCCGGCCCTCCGGTCCAGTTTAAGAACCCATTGTGGCCCTCGAGTCAAAAAGTTTGCCCACCTCTGCTCTAGTGCTTTCTATAGATAAAGTTAAGATGAGGACAAAGAATTGACCCTTGGATGTAGGTGATGGTGGAGGCCAGGAGGAGGTTCATGGCCTGAGCAAAAGCCTCATAGCAGTGGGTTTAACCAAGAATCACAGGAAAGGCTGGAGACAGCAAGTATCAGCCAGAAAAGGAAGGAGAGAGATGAGGCCACAGATGATGGGTAATTGGGGCCAAAGAGGGATTATAAATAAGGATGGGATAGATAATAGCAAGTTTATGTGTTAATTAGAATAACAGAGTAGAGAGAGGAAAATGAGAGATGTGGGAGGAAAAGGTGGAAGATTGCTGGAGCCCTGTTCCCATGGCGATGAGCAGGGATTCACCGAGGGCACTGGCTGGGTTGCCCTTCGGAGCCAGGGAACTTCATTTCCAGTGACAATCATCAGTGCCAACTCGACTGTAAGGGGGTGGATGTTGGTGCGGGCTCCAGGCCGTTCTCTTCAGCTGCTTCAGTTTCTCAGCGAAGTGGGAGGCAAGCCCATTAGCACAGTGAGGGGTTGGAGCTCTGCAGAGTGAGCTAAACGTGCGAAAAGATTATCGAGGAGGGGGCGTGGGAGTGAGTGCCCTGGGAAAATACAGGATGAATAAGGGCCCAGATGTGATACTTATGCACACGGTTTACAGTGACAGCAGTCAGCATGGTGTTTGCTCTGGCCCTGTTGCTGCAAGGGGGCAGGAGTAGGGTAAGCTGAGAGGGGAATGACCCAGGCCTGTGGGACCTGCAAAGGTGCTGGTGTTTTCAAGGGAGTGATCTTCATGATTGGCCATAGAGTTGACTTTGTTCAAACAAATATCTGCTGACTGCTCGCTGTAATCACAGCAGCAATGTCGTAAAAATGCTTTTTGTGGCTCCGAGTTGTCAAGCCTCTGCGGTGGCCCTGCTTGCTCTGCACTGCACACCCCTCCTCCCCCAGGACCCCTGCAGGAAGCAGGCACCAGATAAGACCAGCCTGCCACCTTCTGGCCAGTGGCTGCTACTGCAAACCTGAGAGGCCCATATCTGCAGCCAGTTTCTCACTGTCCCTCTGAGCTAGTGGCAAAAACAATGACCCCATCAAAGGCTGATCCTCTGGGGCCACCACCTCTGCCTTTCCCCACCCCTTAATTTTCCATTCTCACTCTCAGTAGGAAGCAAAGTAAGAAACACTCCTTCCACAGAAAGGTTTCCTTCTTAGTAGACAACTTCAATGATCAAAAAGCTCTCAAGAGCCAAGGAAATGCAAGTCACTGAATTTCAAGCATCTGTGAAAAAGCAATGCAGGAAATATTTTAGACACGAGGGTCTGCCCTGTGTCCCCCACTTCCTGCCCCACCCCCATACTTCCACATAGATGGGGCACTATCCTCTGAGCAATCCTGTGCATGGGTTTTTGTGCTCTTTCTCACAATTCATGTTAGATGTGTACTGAGACCCCATACTGCCCTAGGCCTCACATAATGAACTCATCGCCCAGTGGTTGGTTTGAGAAACCTTGAATGTTCCTCATACTGCACACATATTCCCGTCTTCATTAAAATTTTTACAAGCAGTCCTTTTAGCACAGGGGTGGGGAATGTCCCTCCCATGGGCTGTATCCTCAGAATCATTTGGTCTGGCCCTGCCATGGCAACCGCAGGTGGGACTCAGAATTCAATAAATCTAGGAGCTTTCTTCATAGCAACACACATTTATATTAAGTGAATTCTATTAGGTGAATGATGTTATAAATATCCAAATGACCTTGGTAGAGAAAAGGGTCTCAACCCCTGTTCTAGTATAATAGTATTGAAACTCTTTTAAAATTGCTGATAGGATTGGACAATATATCTTAGGCTTTATTTTATTAATATATCAGATTAGTTATCTAGCAGCTGGGCCCAGAACAGATAGAGCTGCAAGTGGGCAAATATTTTCCAGTTAATTTTAATATTTATCAAAGTAATAACTGAGTGTAAAGTCAAATTACAAAAAAGGCTAACAGCAAAACTGCAAATAGCTTATCTGCCTTTCCTATCTCCTACCCCTATACCTGAGGGAAATTACCCTGGTCTTTTTTTTTTAATTTAATACATTTCTTATTGATTTCAGAGAGAGGAAGGGAGAGGGAGAGAATCATTGATCAGCTGCCTCCTGCATGCTCCCCCAATGGGGACTGAGCATGCAACCAGGGCATGTACCCTGACCTCCTGATTCATGGGGTGACACTCAACCACTAAGCAACACCAGCTGGGTTACCCTGGTCCTTTTGGAAGTTTCTCTGAACATTTATCTTTGTTCCTAAATGATATGTTTATATTGTATTTTTCATTTATCAGTTTTAGATATTGCTAATTCATTTCCCTCTCCCCAGATAATTATATAAATATTTTGGCTAGTCACTGGTAGGCATTTGCATTACTTTGACAAATATTGTTCATTGCTGAGGTACAATCCTTTGTTTTTCCTGGATTTCATAATTGCCTCATGTTTTTCATTTGCCTGATTTTCTATGTGCCCATAGTTAGTGTATTTTACTGAATCTGCCACACACTGATCAATAGTACTTTCCATACTTGCCAAAGCATTGCTTCTCCTTTTTCCTGTAGACCTCTGTATGTGTTAGCGTTCTCCAGAGAAACAGAACTAATAAGATGTGTATATATACACACAAAGAGAAGGTTTTGTTTTAAGGAATTGGATCACATGACTGTGGAAACGGGCAAATCCAAAATTTGCAGGGTAGGCTGGCAGAGTGGCGACCCAGGAGCTGGCTATTGCAGCTGAGGCAGTCTGGGTACAGAACCCCCTGTTCCTCAGGGTGCATCAGTAGATTTTCTCTGAAGGCCTTCACCTGATTGGATGAGGTCCACCTATGTTATGGAGGATACTCTGCTGGGGTCCAACCCCAGCGGGTCCAGGGATCCCCAAAGGTGTGGACGGAGTCGGCAAAGAAGGAATGACACGGAGACAGCGTTCAGTTGATCAGCAGCCTTGCCAGGATCTCTAGCCACAATCTCCAGCCAATTAGCCAGGTTCTGTCCAGGATCTTTTGCCATGCCAGCGAAGTTCTTCTGCCTCTCGGTTCTGTCTTCTAAGTTCTGTCTCTTGTTGTCTTGTTACATCTGTATTTATACCAGTTGATTCAATCCTATCAATCTCTATTCCAAAGGTTAGGGCGTTTCTTATCTCCATTCCAGGGAGTAAAGATTATGTAGCTTAAGCATGATTGTTCGTAGTTAAAGAGATTAATTACCCGCCTGGCACTTAGTGAAGGGGTTTTATTCCCTCCCTAACTTCAGGGGAAAATCTCTACCTCGGGAAACAACCTTTCTCGGAGAGGTGACCTTGGTTTAAACACATAGTGCCAAGAAGGTGAGCAAACATATTAAGAACAGTATGACATATATGCCAGGTCCCCTGAAACAGCAAGGATGGACCGGCTCCCGGCAGTACTCCACTTTCCTCAAATCTATTGATTTAAATGTCAATCTCACCTAAAAAAATAATAGCACAGCAACATCTAGACTGGAGTTTGCCCAAATATCTAGGGATCTTGGCCTAGCCAAGTTGATATACATACACACACAAAATGAACCATCATGATCTTTCTCCCAGAATCCTCTGCTTTCCTGCCCTGCTGGAACTTCCTTATACCATCATCCCAGACTTTTCTTTATTGCCATCTGGAGCCCTTTCTTCTCTCTCTGTTACCCTTATTCTGGTGAACATATCCTCCTGAGGCTTCCAGTGCACAGGAAATAAAATTTTAAAGCCCTTGCATGTTTTTTAAATATTTTTGTTCTTCTCTCACATTTGACTAATGTGGCTCACCTAGAATTCTGGGTTGAAGATGCTTTTCTCTTGGAATTTTGGGAGCATTAGTCCATCTTCTGGTTTTCTGAAGTTGGGGCCTTTGAACAATCCAGCGAAATTCTGATTTCCTGTCTTTTGCATGTAACCAGCTATTGGTTTGTTTGTCCTTAAGCTTTCAATAATATGTCAAGGGCAGGTCTTTTTCATTATTATGTTGAGCTTTCAGTAGAACTCTCAGTCTATAGCAGCGGTTCTCAACCTGTGGGTTGCGACACCTTTGGGGGTCGAACGACCCTTTCACAGGGGTCGCCTAAGACCATTGGAAAACACATGTATAATTATATTTTTTTGTGTTTAATCACTATGCTTTAATTATGTTCAATTTGTAACAATGAAATTGGGGGTCACCACAACATGAGGAACTGTATTAAAAGGTCGCAGCATCAGGAAGGTTGAAAACCACTGACTGGTCTATAGTCTCATGTCTTTCAATTTTGGGAAAATTTCTTGTATCATTTTGTTATTTTTCTCTTTTCCACTTCAAATATTTCTTCTTCTGGCACCTTTTAATTTTAACTGGGTGAACTTTCTAGTCTGATCCTCTAAGTTTATTTCCTGCGTTTGTTCTCTTTGACTTTTGGGTTAACTCTCTGGTTGGTAGGTTTCCCTGATTTCAATTTCCTACTTTTTATAAATTTTTCATTCTGACTTTTATAATTTCCCAGAGCCCTTTTTTTATTTTTATTTTTTTCTGTAGCATCTTGGCTGTTCTACCCACAGGGATTTTTTTTTTTTAATATATTTCATCGAACTTTCACAGAGAGGAAGGGAGAGAGATAGAGAGCCAGAAACATCGATCAGCTGCCTCCTGCACATCCCCCACCGGGGACGTGCCCGCAACCCAGGCACATGCCCCTGACCAGAATCGAACCTGGGACCCCCCAGTCCGCAGGCCAACGCTCTATCCACTGAGCCAAACCGGTTTCGGCTACCCACAGGGATTTTAGTGGCATAGTTAGAGCATCATCCTGCACCCTTCTTCCCCCAAGGCTTGGTTAGTTGGTTGATTTCAAAATCTCCCTTCCTTCCTTCCTTCCTTCCTTCCTTCCTTCCTTCCTTCCTTCCTTCCATTTCCAGGTGGTTAGAATTTTTAAAAAATATGTCTCTATTAATTCTTAGAGATAGAAATATCAATGGGAGAGAAACATCGATTGACTACCTCCTACATGCCCCCTACTGGGGGTTGAGCCCACAACCCTGGCATGTGCCCTGATTGGGAATCAAACCAGCGACTTCTTGGTGCATGGAACAATGCTCAACCACTGAGCCACACTGGCCAGGCTAAAATCTCTCCCTTTCATCTTGGAGGCTTTTCCCAAATGTGTAGTCATCTTTGACTATTTTTTTTCATATTTAAGTGTGAGATTACTTTTTTTAAAGCTGATTTGAGCCTAGCTGGTATGGCTCAGTTGGTTGAGCATCAGCCCAGGTACCAGGAGGTCACCGGTTGAATGCCTGGTCAGGGCACATGCCTGAGTTGCAGGCTCCATCCCCAGTAGGGGCACGTAGATGTTTCTATCGCTTCCTCTCTCCCTCTCCCTCTCATTTCCTCCCTCTAAAAATCAATAAAAACATTTTTTAAAAAAGCTGATTTGAAGCTCTATGTGTGTAGATAAAGCTTGTTGACGGGTGGGTTCTATTTAAGGGAATTGATCGTTGAGCTGTCCGTTTTACTATGGAATCCCAAACTATTTGCACTTCGTTTTTCTAAGGCTTTTCATTTCTTCAGAAAAGAAGGGTCACCCATTTCTTACAGTCAGAATGAAGTTAACGAATAGGCCTCACTGCTGACCTGCAGGCAGAGTGGGGGAAAGGGCTGAGGTCTCCACAGTTAATTTGTAGAGTTTTGTTTAATCATGTTCATTGCAGCCTGGAGTTCATTGCAACCTTTTCTTGTTCTGTATGTCCCCAGATTCCAAATTTCTCCAAATCTAAAGCTTGGATTATTCCATTTCCCAAGAGAACAAATGTCAGCTGTCCTGTTGGCTGGGAGGGATTATTGTCTGTTTAGTGCAGTGATCAGCAAACTGCGGCTCGCGAGCCACATGCGGCTCTTTGACACCCTTGAGTGTGGCTCTTCCTAAACCTTAGGAGTACCCTAATTAAGTTAATAACAATGTGCCTACCTATATAGTTTAAGTTTAAAAAATTTGGCTCTCAAAAGATATTTCAATCGTTGCACTGTTGATATTTGGCTCTGTTGACTGATGAGTTTGCTGACCACTGGTTGAGTGGATGGGGAGAATGGCCCAATGTTCAGTCATTCACTAATGCTAGTGCTCACTCAGGTCTGGCTGTTCCTGGTCCCTGGGGTCTCCAGCACTAAGCCTGTGAGCCAGCTGGCTCTTTTCCCTTCAATATCCACCTCCACTTAGGTTGGGACATTCTCCCCTTCATGAGTTGGTTCCTCTGATGTTTGCTTTGTTTTCCAAAAATTCATCGAAATCTATGTCCTTGCTCTGTTTCTCTTTAAAAAAATAAAATAAGATAAAATAATTATTTTTTATTTTTTTGCCCTAACACCATTTTAAAGACCTTTACAATTATTCTAATGGTTTTGGGGGGGGGGGGGGAATAAATGTCTATGGGCATTCTGCCTTTTTTAACCAGAAGTTTTAAATGGGCAAGTTTTGATGGGAAACAGGAAAAACAGGCAGAGAATGGGGCATTATCTGAAAAGGGGGCTCATGGTGCAGGGCAGGGCTGGACATACAGTACAGTCTGAGGGCCAAGTGAGCTGAGAAAGGAGCAAGCCGAAGGCCCTCAGAGAGGACACCCACACAAGCCGGGGCACTCAGGGGCAGTTAATTTGACCATTTCATAGCTTTGCTCTAGGCCAGTGATGGCAAACCTATGATACGTGTGTCAGAGGTGACACGTGAACTCATTTTTTTGGTTGATTTTTCTTTGTTAAATGGCATTAAATATATAAAATAAATATCAAAAATATAAGTCTTTGTTTTGCTATGGTTGCAAATATCAAAAAATGTCTATATGTGACACGGCACCAGAGTTAAGTTAGGGTTTTTCAAAATGCTGACATGCCGAGCTCAAAAGGTTCACCATCACTGCTCTAGGCCAACCATTGTACATTTAATCAACTTCATACCTACGTCTTCTAAACTAAGCATGAGGATCAAAGAGCAAAGCTCTTTCTACCCAAATGGCACAACTCTACCTTCCCCAATCACTCTTTGCTGATTTTCTCTCACCATTATAGAATCTCTAATAGAACTTGGGATGATTTCACTATTACCTAAATATATATGTTTATAGGCGTAATCTCATACAGACAGACACATGTCTTCTGCCATTAGCTCTATTTTGTTTTTGTTTTTTTTGCCTCTGTAGTTCCTCTAATCTTTAAACAACGGCTTGAACAGCTTAAATGCAGTGAAAACAACCCAGATGTTCATCAGCAGATAAATGAATAAACGAAACATGGTATAAACATGTGATGGGATATTATTCAGCCTTAAAAAAAGGGGGGGAAATTCTGGCACTTGCTACAACAAGGATGAACCTTGGGAATATTATGCTAAATGGAATAAGCCAGGCACAAAGGAGAAATACCGTGTGATTCCACTTATATGAGGTAGTGAGAGTAGTCAAATGCATAGACACACAACGTAGAATGGTGGTTGCCAGGCCTGGAAGAAAAGGGGAGTTATTTAATGGGTACAAAGTCTCAGTTTTACAGGATGAAAAGAGTTTTAGGGGATGTATGATAGTGACAGTTGCACAACAGTGAATGTATTTAATGCCACTGACTGTGCACTTAAAAATGGTAAATTTTATGTTTTGTATATTTCACCACAATCAAAAACTGGGAAAAATAAAGCAGCTTCAGTGCATCATAAATGAGTAAATCCAGGCACATACCCAGAAATAAAATCAGGGGCCCATGATTCTTTAGGCAGTGGTTCTCAACCTTCCTAATGCCGCGACCCTTTAATACAGTTCCTCATGTTGTGGTGACCCCCAATTTCACTGTTACACATTGAACATCATGAAAGCATAGTGATTAATCACAAAAACAATATGTAATTATATATGTGTTTTCCGATGGTCGTAGGTAACCCCTGTGAAAGGGTCGTTCGACCCCCAAAGGGGTCGCGACCCACAGCTTGAGAACCACTGCTTTAGAGTCTTAGACACCTGCCGCACATCAGTGGACATCCTATACATTTGTGGGGCTTGTTGAATTGTGCTGGATTTCTGCATATCGACTTTTCAAGTGATTTCAATGAATTGTTCTCAAGGCTGAGTTTCCTGGACAAACTTTGAAGGAGATCTAAGGAAGATGATGGAAATAGCTTTCAATAAATACAAAGTTCCGAATATTATGTTAGAGAAAAAGGGAGGATTATAGGAGCTATATTTTCAAAAGGCAAGTCCGCTTCAAATGAATTCTGTTCTCAGGCTTCGACATGACTGGGATTTCTTGTAAATGACAGTCTTTGCACTAGCAGGGAGCTTGGGCAATCATCTGGTCCAGCCCATACCTTCAGGCAGGTGAGATATCATTCCATTTTTGAGGCATACCTGGTGCCCACGGAGGTAGAGAAAATGGTCTCAGGTCACACAATCAGTGGAGAAGGGGCTTCCAGGACTCAGGGCTTCTGTCTCCCAAGACCTGTGCTTATTTCTGTATGTCATGCTCTGTTTTAGGGAACTTCCCTGGGTCTCCATTTCCCTACCAAATTCTAGAGTCAAAATACTAACCCTGGTAATTACTGTGTAAAAATTCTTTGAGTGACCCAGGCTGTTGCTTATCTGGGAAAAGGTAGGTGGTTCAAAGGCTTTTGCAGAGTTGATGTGGTAGTTATCTGGAATCCAGCCCTGGCTGTGGAGTCTGAAGGCAGGAATCTGCACATGTGATCTCCGATGCATTGGTTAACCTCTCTGAATGTCAGATTCCTCATCTGTTTGAAAACATGCCCGGTTCACAGCGCTTTCGTGAGCGTCAAGTGAGATTTGTTTGTGACTGTGTCTTGTAGGAGGTAAAGAAAATGGTTTTCAAAGTGTGGTCCAGAGAGTTTTGGGGGGTCCCCCAGACCTTTTCAGGAGGTTTATCAGATCAAAGCAATTTTCATAATGTGAAGATATTATTTGCCTTTCTTCATTGTGAATCACAGTGTGCAGTGGCATTCCCAGAGCTAATATAATAAGCTCAAACATAACAGATTGAATGCAGAAGCATGAATAAGATTTCCAACCGTCTTCTATTAGGTTAGATATTAAAGAGATTTGCAAAAATGGTAAACAATTAGACTTTTCTCATTAATTTCTGTTTTGATACAGTTATTTTTCAGAAACTTATTTAAGTTAAAATTTAATGGTATTATTAATAATGCAATTATTAATAATACTATTATTTTAGGTTGATAGTTTAAAAAATTTCAGTTCTAATCTTTAATATGGTGAATATTGACAAACCACGTAAATAAAAGCTCTTCGAGATTCTCATTATTTCCTAAGGGTGCAAAAACTCATCCTGAGACTCAACAGTTTGAGAACTGCTGCTATAAAGTATGTACAAACAGTAGATAGTTTTTACTTTATATCATTGGCCTTTTAAAAAAAAGTATCACATGATAAAAAGGATGCATGCTTCTTATGAAAAATTTAGGAAATTATAGATAAATATAAAGAAGGAAATAAACATAATCAATGATCCCATAATGCAAAGAACAACTGTTACTATTTTTCTCAGTACAGTGGGGCCTTGACTTACGAGTTTAGTTCCGTGACGGAATTTGTAACTCAAATTACTCGAATGTCAAATCTTAAAGTGAATGAGTGAGACACGTGATGCTGGGCTGATGTTGTGGCGTTCACTGCGAAGTTTGCTGCACCAGCTAGCGGTGGGGTATCTGAAGCTGGCTCGTAACCCGAATTTTAGCTCGCAACTCAAAGCAAAAAATCGGCCGAGAGATGGCTCATATCTCGAAAAACTCGTTACTCGGGACACTCGAAGTCAAGGCCCCACTGTATTACTTACAATTTAATATTTACAATATTTTCAATTTTGTAAAAGTATTTTGATTTTTCCCAGCTTCAGAGTTTACACTGGGGAGACTTGAGACATTTTAGGCTGTTATTGGCTGGCCCTTGGACCCACCTTCAGGATCTCAGCCCAGGCCCAGTTATCAATGGCTGTGTCTTCTGCAGGGATGTCTCGTGTGCACTCAACCCTGAGTCTTCTCAGTCCCCACAGATGTTACCTCCTCCCCTGCCCTGCAGCTGCTAAGGTCTCCACAGCCTCCTGCAGAGGATGCCTCAGTTGCCCTGGTCACCCATTTCCAAATGGGCTCTGCTAGGTGCCTCCACCTTTGCGGGTGGCCTCCCCCGAGTGGCCTCCACTTTTGCTGGGTGGCCTCCACTACCGCTGAGCCAGCTGGGGCA
>NW_006290147.1:528857-531612 GCF_000327345.1 Myotis davidii | reverse complement strand
GGGTCCTGGGTGCTGAAAAGCCTTGCTGGGAGCAGGGCCTCCTTCTTCAAACGGTTGCTTGTCCTATGGGCTCACTAATGTGCAGTTTTACGGAAAGGACCTCTCTTTTCTCCTCATCCTCCTCCCTGCCGCCCCCCCCCGCCCCCGATTCCTGCCATCTTTCTAGCCCTGAGCCATGAGCCCCTGAAGCGGGAAAATGGGCAGCTTCCATGCTGAGAGCCAGATTCACCAGGAACAGTCTCCCCATGACCACCCAGGGTCAGCGCTTCGGACTTGGTGCTTATAAAAATAATCATAAAATTTTGTGTTTTTTATGAAAAAAAAAATGTGGTTCCTCGCTCTCTGGAAACGGTGGGGTCATATTCCTGCTTTCTTTGACCTGTAGTTCTTAGATTTTAAAAAGTTGGTGTTGATTTACTAATTTCCAACATTAAACAGAAGAGTCTTCCCGATTCTGACTTTACTCACATTGTTATCAACCTGCAGAACATCCATTTGTTGGCTTTCAGCACGAAAAGAATAGCAACACATTTGTAAGAAATGGGGAGCAATCCACCACTCACCGTGAGAGTCTGTTTTATCCTTTGTCAGGAGATTGACACGTGGGTCCATGGCTATGACTTTGATACTACAGATACCTATGTTGGTCATAGTTTCCATGGCTAAGACAGATTTCAAGCCTCATGGTGAAATATTTCTAAATCACACCCAGTATTTCTTAACGAGCCTCACCATGTTCCAGGGCTTTCCCACTGAACTACCAACCAACTAGGGATGGTTGTGGGGGTTTGAGGTTATGGCTGACTTTGTGACTCGGGGGAGTCGTTGGCATTCGGGGCCTGGGAACGCGGTGCTTTGGACAGTCCTACACCAAGAAGACATCTTCTTCCTAAAATGCCTAAAGCAGCACCACTGATGAACGATTTCAGTAGGCAGGCCCCAGAGTGACAGGGGACGTAAGAGCAGAGATATTGAGAAATCCAAGCCTCCGTGGTTGAGGTCAGACACCAAGCAACAGGGCCTCTAGCCACCTGGCTGTGGGCAGGATTCCTGTCGTCAGGGAGGAGGCCGAGACGGGAAAAATGACATGGGGCTCGGAGTTCACAGGACCCGAGAAAAAGGCTCCAGATACGGAACAGCCTGGGGCAGTTCCTGCAGGACCGAGGCCGACTCCCTTCTGGGTCCTACCCCAGCTCTGCCGCCTCAATGCTGTGCAGTGTCCTTTCTCTGAGCCTCGATGTCCGCCTCTGTAAAGGCATCATTAACCTCATAGGGATGCTGTCAGGACCAGTGTTTATCAGGGCACCTGGCACATGATAAGTGTTCTGATGAGGATGGCTGCTGTGGTTATTGTTGTTATTAACAATTGGAGGGATCTAACTTGAAGAACATGGGTAGGATGTTGGGACCGTAGCCTTAAGAAGGCAGCGGTGCTGTTATCAGTTGGAATATCTGCTCGGTCTCATCACAGCGCAGAGCGTGCAGCCAGAGAGCTCGGTTCCCTCCTGCGGCAGAGGAGGGCTTGTTCTTGGGACCAGGATGGGTCGGATGTTGCAGCTGGGACTCCAGCAGGTCCTTCTGTGAGGAGAAGGGACGCGGGGGATAACAAACATTGCCAGGAGGACCAGCAGCTTAGCTGGGGAACCAGGCCTAACCCTTAGGACCAGTTAAAAAAGCAGTCACATATACAGTCTAAATACAGTTATGCAAAGTAATACCTCTGCTTGCTGGTATATTAGGGAATAACAAAAATATGCAAGGACATAACCAAAATGTTAATGTGGAAATCTTTGGGAGATGAGGCCATGACATTTTTAAAAAATATATCATAAATCGCCCTAATGGGTTTGGCTCAGTGGATAGAGTGTTGGCCTGTGGACTGAAGGGTCCTGGGTTCGATTCCGGTCAAGGGCATGCACCTTGGTTTTGGGCACATCCCCTATAGGAGGTGTGCAGGAAGCAGCTGATCAATGTTTCTCTTCATCGATGTTTCTAACTCTCTATCCCTCTCCCTTCCTCTCTGTGAAAAACCAATAAAATATATATTGAAAAAATCATAAATTTATTTTATAATTAGAAAAAAGGAGTGCGTTCTAACTTATATAAGGCAGAGTCTGTTTCGGAGGGAAGAGTGCTGGAACCACACAGAAGCGAGAAATCCTGTTATAGAATCGCAGGGAAGGTCCCAGGAGGAGCTGGCCTGGGGGGCGTTCCTGAAGGATGGGTTGGGGATACATGGAGGGAAGAAGACATTCTCAGGAGAAGTCCCAAACACGTGGGCAATCATGACACGTGTACCAGTGGCTCTCACATCCACTCTTTGCCCTGCTTCGCGGTTCTGGAGCTGGACACGGTCGACATTCCTCCTCTGCCAGCTGGCACAGCTGTAGGCCTTGTCCTGCTCAGATATGTTCGGAGGATGGAGAAAGAACATCCCGGTGAAGGGAGGGACTGCAAAGAGCAGGCCCGGAGTAGCCAGCGAAAGCCGAGGCAAATCAGGTGGGGTCTCAGACTCCAGTGAAACATGCTTCACTGCGTGTTCTACTAACAAGCACATTTCATCTGCAAAATGGCTCGTTTTTCCTCAGTGGAACACTTTGAACTCATTTCTACCTTAATTGGTAAATCTCCTTTAACCAACGGTACTTAGAAACTAGAGCAGAATGTCTCAGGGGAAGAAATGCAGTTCGCACAAACATGTTTGACGATCTATTGTTTACATACTACCCTTTAATCAAAGTACAGTGAGAATTTT
>NW_006290147.1:525980-528833 GCF_000327345.1 Myotis davidii | reverse complement strand
TGGGATGGCTCAAGGTAAAGTTCATTTATGGACTGGCCGATGGGTGGAAAATCTTCTGGGCATTGCCAAAGGTCACGCCGGGTCTGCCCGACAACCTGCGAAGCCTCCCAAGTATTTTGCCTTCTGGCCTGCTCATTCCTTCCTTCGCAGCCTGTCTCTGACGACTTGCGCCTTCCTGGCAGGCACTGACTTCTCGTGATGCCGTGCACGCCACCCTTTTCATACCTCTCCACCTTTTCCCACGACATGGCCACAACCCGGAGCAGCCTTTCCATTTCTCGATGCCTCGACAAAGATCTGTTTGTCTTTTAAAGGGCTGATCAGGCATCATTTTTGTGAAACAAGTTTCCCCCGATTCTCTTCTCTCCAGATTAATCATTTCTCTTCCTACACTCCTTCTAGGCTGCCTCTATTCTGTGCATCAAGTTACCTGGGTGCTCATTTCGTGTCTTTTTTCATCTTTTCCCCTAGACTGAACTTTTTTATTAAAAAAAAATTTTTTTTCAATTATAGTTTACATTCAATATTATATTATTATTTCAGGTGTACAGCACAGTGATTAAACAGTCATACTTTACAACGTGTTCCCCTGACACTTCCAGGACCCACCTGGTAGACTGAGCTTCTTACCAGCTGTAATTCTCCCTGTACCTCCAGCGCCTAGCAGACTGCCTGGAACATAGCAGATGAACGCAACTGATTTTGGGCTGTTGCCCAGACTGCTGAGGACGTGTCTAGAAAGGAGAATTATGTTATTTTGGGAGATTGGAACACTCGGAATTATTCGGGCATCATTGTTAGTGGTTCGGTTAGCATTTTGGTGTTTCTGGTTTAGGAGCTGTTGGCTATCCAAATCTATTCCAATAAATTCCCTCAGTGCAATGTCTGTTCTCTCTCTCTCTCTCTCTCTCTCTCTCTCTCTCTCTCTCTTTCACACACACACACACACACACACACACACACACACACACACATACACACACAGGGTTCAGTGGTGGGAGAATTAGAATTTACTGTCAATTCTGCCTGGAGCTCAACCTATGACATTCCTGGAGGAAAACATCTGTGCTTCCTCTAGGGTTCTCATGCATTTTCGTTACAGGGCCCTCTTACTATGAAGGAGGGGAAAGTTCAGAGGCACATCATAAAATATTCATCACATTGCTGGCATTCTGCAGAGAATTGAGCTGGTTAAGTGGCTCCCTGCTCGCTCTTACCTACCCTGAGCCGGGAGCATCTAGATTTTGATTGGACTATTGCCAGAGCTCATTAGCATAGTGTACCTTGACCTGGGTTAGGGAACAGCGGCTTCTGCCTAGAAAATGACCAGAGCCTGCTGGGACCTGAACCAGGGATGAGATTTTTATAATACAGTATTGCCTGCATCTCCATACGAAGTCAAAAGGTAAGGAAGCCAGAAATCCCAAGAAAATGCAAACATAAGGGATGCAGTAATGGCCACCCCATTCTTACAGGGTTCCATCTTTCTAGTTAGTTTTTTGGTAGAAATGATGAAAATTGAATACACTTTGGCCCGAGTTGCTTTAAAAAGAGAAAGTCTTGACAAATTTAGACTTTTTAATCCTGGAGAAAAGCTCAGTTTGTTTATGTCTTAAGGGCGGCAAATAGTCTTTTCTTCTTTTCTATGATTAGCTCCTATCCTTTGGTGAAATATTAAATTAATATTTATTTATTTGGCAAAAATTTATTTCAGAAAAAAATTAAAAGACAATCTAGTTATTCTGTAGCAAGATATTTGATTCCCCTCTTCTTAATTTAAAAACAAAAGAAGTGTGTCTATATTAATTAGGCTTAAAACAGTGTTTTTCCTTTCGGGAAATGTGAATCTTGTTATTCATTTGTTTTGTTTTTTTAGAAAAAAAGTTCAATCTATCCCAATTAGCGATAACAAATTTTAGACCACTTGAATCACTGTTGCTAACTTTCAAAGAGGTAAGTACATAAATCTGTCCCTATCACATTTTCACTTGGTATTTGTGTCTAATATACTTGTTACTAAAGTCTTCTAAATTAAAGTCAACCTGTGGCATCATTTCTTAATTAACTTGGTGTTTATTTTCCAAACATAGAATTTGATTTGAAACTCACGGGAATTTCATTTTGCATGCCAGCGTTTGAAATGGGAAGTGGGGACTTCATGCTCTTTGAGTCTGTGAACACTAAGTGATGGGCGAGTGTGGGTAGACAGGGTCGGGAGGTCTCTTCAATTCCGTTTAGCTTGTTATTTAATGGCCAGACTTCATTTATACGCTCAGGTCAACAGTCTTCTCTATCCATACACTTGGATACTTGTCAGTGATTGACAAGTGTTAGGGTTAGATAAAGTCACATAACTAAGGGACAAGGCTCATGGGACCATTAATCAGCTTGTGGTTTGAGTTTGCTGTTGAAGAGTTCTACATAACACCATCATGTCCTTTGTTTTTATAAGAACACCAGCAAATGATAATGATATAGATCTATGGTTGGGGCTTTGTGCACGCAGAGGGCTGACTTAAGTTGTACTCAGATTTCCGACTACGTGCGGTATTGGCACCCCTTACCTCCACATTGTTCAAAGGTCAACTATACACGCAAACATGTTTCACTTCGTATTCTACTAACAAGCACATTTCAGCTGCAAAGTGATTCATTTTTCCTCAGTAGAACACTTCGAACTAACATGTTTTCTTAATTTGTAAATCTCCTTTAACAGATTATAATTAGAAACTAGAGCAGTATTCTTCATGGGGAAGAAATGCAGTTTGCACCAAAAATTTTTGAATATCGATTGCTTACATAAAACAATTTAATCAAAGTAAGGTGAGACAGAATTTTCTTGTGCAACAGGAA
>NW_006290147.1:520971-525961 GCF_000327345.1 Myotis davidii | reverse complement strand
CTGAAGATGAAGTCACAAAGTCCTGAAGTGAAATGATAAGAAACATGATGTTAGAGCAGTGCTCATACAATCCCCCCAGGGGACCTTGGGAAATGTCTCTAGACATTTTTTTGTTGTCACAACAAAGAAGGGTGGTTTGCTACTAGCACCTAATGGGCAGCGATTAAGGATGCTGCCGAACAGCCGGCAGTGCACAAGATAAGGCCGCACAACAAAGAATGATCGGGTCCAAATTGTCAGCAACACCAAGGTTTTAGAGGAATCTCATATGAGCATGTCATTTGACCATATTTGAAGATATAAAGTGCACACTGGATTTATCAAGGAGCCCAACATTAACCTCTGTAGCAATTTAGCTTTAAAAAATACTATAGAGACACGACTGGTCATGATGTTCCCCTCCTAGAATTTCATCCACATATGAGCTAATTTATGAAGGCATTTCCGTGGAAACAGCTCCAAGCCAGCCCTCCCCGTCAAACACGGGCATACATTTGGAGGAAAAGACCCTAACCATTGGCTACAGGTGACAGCCATTCCTGCTAGAACCTTCGCAAGCTGGGACTAGCAAGGACCCAGGGGTTAGTGCATGATCACCACACTTCTGATTCCCACTGGCCAAGCTTTCTTTCAGCAAGATCTCTTAACGGCTTCTACCTTCTATTTCTAGCTGTACGTTGGTGATTGCAAAAATGTCAACAAAACAGGTTTTTCAGTTAGACAAGCACTGATTTGTATCTCTTTAATGGTCAGTATTATTATCATTTTTTTTTTTAGCATCAGAAAATAGTCTCTTGGTCTAAGCTGCTTGAGTGGACTGATCCAACTATAATTACGAGCAAAATCCTGAAGCACTGCTAACGGGAGTGAAATACACAGAAACTGGTGGCTGACCTGACTTTGCCATGGAACCTGAGGATTTTGATTCTGAGGACAAAGAGATATTAAGCTGGGATATCAATGATGTAAAACTGCCGCAGGTATGTACTGGCTGTAAGAATCTGCCTTCAATACAGGGTGGGGTGGGGCAAAAGTAGGATTACGGTTGCTTGTATGGAAAATTATACAGTAATTGATAAGTAGTAATACAAGAATAAAGTCTGTGTTTCATGCCCTCACAACTGCAAACCTACATTTGCCGCACCCGGCATTTGGCTATGGGGCCTTGACTATTAGGTTGCTAAGACTTGGAAGGAAATCGGTGGAGGTTCCTACTGGGTCAACTCCTGTCCTCCGGAGCTTCAGCTGGACACCAGGGTCAGGAATTTTAAAATATATTTTATTGCTTTTGGGGGGTTTTTTACAGAGAGGAAGGGAGAGGGATAGTTAGAAACATCGATTAGAGAGAAACATCGATCAGCTGCCTCCTGCACACCCCCTACTGGGGATGTGCCCACAACCAAGGTACATGCCCTTGACTGGAATCGAACCTGGGACCCTTCAGTCCGCAGGGCGACGCTCTGTCCACTGAGCCAAACCGGTCAGGGCTGGGTCAGGAATTTTAAAAGGAGATGCCCAAACCTATGATTTGAGTGGGTCTTTACTTACCAATCCCCCAACCCACTCTTTTCTCGCCGCTCCCCCACCCCCACCCCCATAGACTGAAGCAAAGAAAATGCTACTCCCCTTCTCATTCAATAGTGGCTCAGGTTGCACCCTCCCTGGCTACCTAGAGGCATAAAATCCATGCAAGGTATTTGCCCATAAGTAGACTCTTCATAATGCACACGTCCCCCCACAGCCTCATTTGCTATAGTGATGGTTTGAAACAAAATCTGTAACTGGAATGTCCAAATGGGAGTGCCCATGTGGGGGCAGCATGCTCTTCTAGGACTTTTGTAAATAATACACACACGGTGCTGCTTTCCAGCCATAGAATGACTTCGATTGTATGTTTCTTTGGCCTTCATCTTAACTCTTAATTTGGTGGAAAGCATTGATTAAAACGGGCTCCCCCACCTCCCTCTCTGCTAGTTGAAGGGTGCTTCACTGCGAGTCATTTGGAAAGGTGACTAGGAAAGCTAAGACGGAGACCAGCACTGCCAAGTACTGAAAAGGTCGAGCTGGTCTACCTGATTCTGGGGAACAAGAAACTTGAATTATCCAAGCAGCGGAGAGGGAAGGGAGATTCCACAGTCCTGATTCCTAGCCATTCCAGATTTTCACTCTAGTGAAGACTTCCAGATCTTTTCACATTTTACACTAATTTTCTGTTGTTTCTCTTTATGTTTAAATATTTTTTAAAGATTTCTTTTGTTTCTCTTTAAATTCCTCCCTACATTCTCTCTTGGTAGATCTTGGAAAAGTGGAGGATAGGAAGTGTGCCCTACTTTTCATTCATTTAAGAATGATTAAATAATCCACAGCTAAGTCATAATATCTATTTTAGGGATTTGTCTTTGTAGTAGTCACCATTGGTTTATGATTATTGCAGCTGCAGCTGTGTTAGGGAAAACTTTAAGATACATTTTAGTTACTCCTGGCTCAAGGACCTGTATTTCTGCCTATTCCTAATTTCATGATTACAACTCCCCAATGTAAGCCAGGCATCCTCCAAATCAAGAGCCGAAGTACGCAGGACCATAGCTGATTCTGCAGTGTCACATCCCAGAGCAGGAGCTTTTGCGGGGTCTGAGAATCCCTGAAATGACAGGCCGCACTGCATACTGACATCCATTGTTTTCTGGAAGAGGATCCATATCACCCCTCAGATCAGACAAAAGAAAGAACCACCTCCCTGGAGGAAGTCTCAGGGCTCATTAAAGTACATGTCCCAACACGAATTCTCAGCATAAAAGCATTCTCCGCTACCTAAGACATTGAACTGAAAAATTTACCACAAAAATACACATTCAATTTTGGAAATGTACCATTTACAGTTCATAGAAAAAGTATGATTCCTCGTGGAAATAGCTTCAATTTGTTAAACATGCCACAGAAAGAATTAAGAGTATAAAGATCCCTTAACGGTGTCTAAGCAGAGACAACAGCATCCCCAGCTGGGTGTTTGCTGGCTCTGGAACTGTATCAAGAACCAGGTGAGATGAAAATAAAAGGCCTTGGAAGGATTTCCAGGCATACCGGGTTTATGTTTTGTGAGCAAATCTGGAGGCTGAATGGTGACTGAGAAGCAGGAGACAAAGCCCTCGCATTGAATGCCAGTTCTGCTCTTTTTATTTGTAGAGCCTTGGGGCGGTGTTTACCTTTTCCCAGGCTCCCTTTCTTCTGAAAAGGAGGGGGTTGCACTAAATGGTCTCTTATGTACCCTTTTAGTTCTAATAGTCTAGATGGCATGACCTGAGATTTGGGAGGTGGCCTGCCATTCTAGCCGGCCCAGGCCTACCATGAGGCCTGGTACATATTAATCAACAAGTGACAAACATGGAATTTATTAATGGATGACTTCATTGTTTTTATTCTGTGTGACTCTAAACAAGTCGATTTCCTGAAGTCTTAGTTACCTCCTGGGTAAAATGAAGACAGCAATTCCTATATACCCTGCTTAAAGCTCTAAGCTGTTCAGAGCAGTGTTTCCCAAAGTGTGTTCAGTAGAGTATAAGTTACAAGGGATTTGTTGTTGTTAATCCCCACCCAAGGATAGTTTTCCATTGATTTTTAGAGAATGGAAAGGACAGGAGAGTGGGGGGCGGGGTGGGGGGGAAGAGAGAGAGAAAGAAACATCAGTGTGAGAGAGACGCATCAATTAATTGCCTTCCCACACTTCTGACCGAGGCACATGCCCTTGACCGAAATCGAACCTGGGTCGTCCACAGGCCAACGTTCTATCCACTGAGCCAAACCAGCCAGGGCAACTTGCAAAGAATTTTAATGGGTGTTGTGAAGAAAGAAAAAGAGAAATACTAGGTTCAGCGAAGTTAAAGATTTCTTTACAGCAGGCTCGGAGCCTTTCTAACTACCCTGTGCATGGGTGGCTCTCACAGGAGGAAGCCCTGTTAGGCAGTGTTGCCCTCACCTATTTTTTTAAATATATTTTTATTGATTTTAGAGAGGGAGAGAGAGAGAGAAACATCACTGATGAGAGGGAATCATTGGCTGCCTTTGTACGCCCCCTTCTGGGGATTGGGCCCACAACCCGAGCATGTGCACTTGACCAGAATCAAACCCAGGGCACTTCAGTCCACAGGCCAATGCTCTGTCCACTGAGCTAAACGGCTAGGGCACCTTCACCTATTTTTGACCATGGAGCCCCTTTTTCATGGAGTTTCTCAGGTGGTTACTCTTCCTCAGACCACCTGTTTAGAAGTTTTTTTAAAAAAGTTATTTAAAGGATCAAATGCAATGGTTTGTTATTATTAATTTCCCCACTTTCATTCTCTGTACCACCCATACAAAGAATTTCTACTTTATTTTTCATGATATTATATTCTTACCAGAGTTGTACTTCTGCAACCCATGGGCAAATTCCTGCAACTTGTAAAACAAATTCCTTTCCTGTTAATCCACTCACGTGCTTCAAGTTTCACAGTGGTCACCTGAGTGAATCCTGACTGTATCAGGTCCTGGAAACTCTGTATCACTTTATGTATCTCAGATTTATGGGCTCACTTTTTTTTTTAATATTTTTTATTAATTTTTTTTTTTTTTTTTACAGAGAGGAAGGGAGAGGGATAGAGAGTTAGAAACATTGATGAGAGAGAAACATTGGATCAGCTGCCTCCTGCACACCCCCCACTGGGGATGTGCCCGCAACCAAGGTACATGCCCATGACCAGAATCGAACCTGGGACCCTTCAGTCCGCAGGCCAACACTCTATCCACCAAGCCAAACCGGTTAGGGCTATGGGCTCACTTTTGACAACTGTTACCAGGACATCAGACATTTTTTGAGTGACTATAATGTGCCAGACACTGTAGCAGGCTCAGGGCCACAGGGGTCATTGACCTGAACTAAGGGAACAAGATTAGTGCCCAAATAGAGAATCAAAGCCATGTTGAAAAATGCTTGCAGTGCTTAAAGGAAAGTATGTAA
>NW_006290147.1:520104-520938 GCF_000327345.1 Myotis davidii | reverse complement strand
CAGGACTTGGGCATGGAAAGCAAGGTAGGGCACCTGGCAAAGGGCTTTCCCCAGGGAAGGGCATTGTAAAACGAGGGTGGATTAGGGCAAGTGAAGAAAGCAATCAAGACAAGAAAGGCATGAATGCATAGAAGAGACTGACAGATCTCAGAGGGGAAAGGGATGATAGGGACAGGAAGAGACTAACCAAGTCTTCATTCGAGGGAGCTTATGCATGGTGCGCAGCAAGGAGATTGGGGAGGCTGGGGACTGGAGAGGTGGTTTGAGCAGGAAGAGGACTGGGTTATTTTACAGGCAGTAGGAAGCATCGCCATCAGGTTTGGATTTAGAAAGACTACTTGCCCTCAATATATCATCCCTCCCCAGTTTGTTTCTTCCTTCTTTCAGCTGCACATGTGTCTTAACAAACCTTCATTTCACTTGTTTCTGGTCACTCCTCTAACTTGTGATTATTTTGATACCATCTCTCTTTAACCTAGTCCGCAAGGAGCCAGCCCAGAAGGGCAGGCACTTAAATTACTCAAAACCATCATTGGTAAAAGTCTGTTTTTCCAGGCTAATCTAATAACACCAGTTTTGCATTTTGAAGGTTCAAAAAAGAATTGCTGTAGGCTTTCCTTGGTGCAAGCAGCAAATGTCCGGTGCTGGTTTAGTTTTACTTCGTTAAAAAATGTTCATCGCATGGTCTCTGAGAGGGTCACACGCTCATTAGTACGGATTGTAATACTTGAGAGCTTTGAATCCCTAAGAAATTCCCCCCCCCTTTTTTTTTTCAGGTTGAAAATTGAGAAGAGAATCAGTTCCCTTTTCTCCTAAACAGTACCCACTTCAGCA
>NW_006290147.1:511601-519986 GCF_000327345.1 Myotis davidii | reverse complement strand
CAGCAGGAAGATGAGAGTAGCTACTCCGTTCTTAGCACCAGCCAGTTTCTCTAAGCGAAAGTACAGGGTGTTCCAGCAATACCACAGCAGACAAATACCTGGAATCATTTTGTTCCTAAGCATGAGCAGTTTTCAGATTAAACCCATGGCCAAAGCCACACTGAGTCATTAACTCCAAAATTCCAAGGCCGAAGTACATGTTTTATAGACAGAAAACAATGAGGACATACATAGGTTAAGTAGAAATGCAGACCAACCTAAAAGCTGATGAGCCAACTACAAAGAGGTCGCATCTCCGATTAGTTAATTCCTGGATCATGATTTTAGCCAGCAAAGTTTCTTTGGCATTTGTAGGAGATGAGTGAAAACTTATTAGCCAACGTGAATGTCGGAGCTCTATCTGTGAATTCATGTGACTAAATGTGATCAGAAGGAGCCAGCTGTAGCAATCATTGTATCTTGGTGTTGGGGAGGGAAGTAACAGGTCCCAGATTCTGGGTTTCTGGTCAATTATTATCTGGCTGCATGATCAGGTCACATTGACGCAGATACCCATGACTTTGTCCTCTTTATCCAGTTTTCTTGGTATCGGGAAACTCGCTGGGGCAGAGCAACCTATGTGGGCTTTCATGTTCATTGTCTCCCCTGTGATTGGGGCCAGAATTCTGCTGCCCTGTGTTTCCGGTGTGAAGGGCTTGGCCCCATTACTGCACTCGTAGTAGCAGAGCTCTCTCTGAGCACCTGTCAGGGATCCCTTGCTTAGTGGGGTGGAGTGGGGAAGGGAAGGGAGAAGTAGGTGACAGAGATTAAAAGCTGGGCCACACTGGGTCACCTTAGTCTGAGTAAGTTAGGTGCTTTTTGTCTGAGTCTCGACCCCTTAACGAAGGAAGGAAATGGCAGGTTTAGCCTAAGCAGGAATTCCTGACTCAAACGCATTTGTTGAATAGAATTTATCTTTTTGAGAACCCTTGGAGTTTGTTTTCATTTGGCTCAGAAGAGATAAATTCTTGAAAAGTTGTGTGTAAATCAAAATGCTGGTGGAATTGTTTTTCCATAAGTGACATCTAATTTTCCCTTCTATCTCATTTGCTTTAAGATGTATCTGTTTGCTATTCCTGTTTTACTTGGAAACATTTATTTTTAAGGACTTAATAAGCTGTTATAATGAAAGAAAACCTGGTAGATAATTACTTTATCTGCGACTAGACTATATTCCAAATGAAAATCAGTTTTAATATAATAACCTAGTCAGGTAGATATTTTTGATGCCTCATTTCAGAATGTTGATTTTAATTTGTTGTTTTACATAATAGCATATTCTTAATTCTTAAGGTACTCTGTTAAAACTTCAGTAGTTAAATAAATTAGAATGAGGAGATGATGAAGGGTGATCTATGATCATATAGAGTTTCAAGGATTTTGAGAGTTGGAGGATTAAGTCTTTTAGTGAAAAATCACACAGAGAAATCATAAAAACATTCATGAAGCTCCCAATGTATTACCAATGAGATTATAAAATATAAATTAGTTAGATTTACATACATGTTGGGAACCTTAAGAATATTCTCTTAAATTATAAACTTCTTAACCAAGAGGAAAAACAAAGAGTTACTCATGAAAGTTAGAAATTAAAATAAACAAAAGATCTGAAAAAAAAAAAAAGAAGAAAATATTTTGCAGGAATTTGCTAAACACAATTAAGAAATGATTATTCTTTCTTTTTACATTTTACCTCTCCTGTGCCTTAAATTTAAAAGGCTTTCAAAAGTCACTATCATTCATTTGACACCTGGGTTCCTTTGCATTGTTGTGATCTGGCTTTCCCTTAATTTCAATGTCAAAAGAGCTAGAAGATTCCACAAAGCATTCAGGTCAAAAAACTGGGCATAAATTAATAGCCAAGAGAATAGCTTGAGTCCTTTTACTCCTAGTTATTTCCTCAAGTCCATATGTTGTCAAAATTGTTGCATTATCAGTGATACTGGAAACCTAGGGTGCCAGTGGATGGGCTGTGGGGGGAAAAAAGCTGAAAAGACAGTAGAATGTAGATCATATTGTGATCCTTCACACAAATCTCAAGAATATTAAAATAATAAAAAACACAGAGTATATTCTCCAATTACAATGGAATCAAACTAGAAAATGGCAAAAGACAACAGGAAAATCTTCCAACACATGGAAACTAAACTATATATTTCTAAATAAGCCATAGGTCAAAGAGGAAGCCTCAGGAGAGATAAAAATACACACTAAACTGAGAAAAATGGAAAAGAGAGAGACAGGGTAGAGATCATTTTCTTTCCTCTGAGAACAGGGCGTCTTCTTTAACCAGAACATCTGAGCCGCTCTCATAAATACCTTCCCCTCCTCCTGGCTCATGGGATTTATGCCAGTGACCAGCCTAAAGGGCCACTCAACTTTAAAACGTGAAAATCTCAGCTTCTCTAAGTCCCCCTCTCCCCTGTCTCTGCTACCCTGACAACTGTGCTTTGTAAATGCGTAATTGGGATCCACCAGTAGATTTGTACAGTCCAAACTGTTAGACAGAGGTACACATTTTAACCTGCATTTTGATTATTTCAGAAGGTAAAATGTTATGCTTTCTGTAGCACTTCTGCGACAGGAAACAAGAGAGCCTTATTTGGCGCTTAGGCCAAAAGGGAGAGGAGAGAGGTGGGTGGAGAAAGCAGGAGATCATGAGGCTGCCTGAGCTGTTTCTCTCCCTCTGGGACATTGAATTTCATCCCGTTCAGAAGTACCCTTCACCCCTTTCTTCAGGGATAGCCTCCCCTTCCCAAAACACAGGAGTTCCTCGAAGGGCCCGCTGTGGTCACTGCCCTGAGAAGGAAGCGGGTAGAACCAGAGTTGCAACAATGAAGCTTTGTTGTGTAGGCGCTTGGACTTGCAGTAGGCTTGGCGAGGTTTAAGGCATGCAGTGGCCCCTCCGTGGGCCCTTTCTCCCTGAAAGCTGCGGGCTGCTACAGTCACATTGGCTGGCCGGTGTGGCCCCAGGTCTAGTAGATAGCAGCCAACGCTGATGTGGAACTTGCTGTGGCCAGTTATAAACATTTTGCGTATGTCAGATGATTCCATCCTCAGAACATCCCTGTGAAGTAGATGCTCTTGTTACAGAGCAGGAAACAGGCACTGAGAGGGGGCGGAGCTTGTTAAGACTCACACCCAGGTCATCTGCCTCCGTTGGCCATGCTCTTAGCCAGGAATTGGCTAACTTCCTGTAAAGGGCCAATTACATTGTATACATTTAGGCTTTTCGGGCCATCCAGTCTCTGCCAGAACTGCTTAACTTTGCCATAATGGCATGAAAGTATTCATGGGCAACAGTCAAGTGCATGGAACACGGTTGTGTTCCAATAAAACTTTATTTACAAAAGCGGAGAGTGGGTTGGATTTGGCCCATGTGTCAAGTTTGCAGGCCTTAGCTCTTAACCACTAACCGCTCAAGTGCATAGAACCTCTCATATTTCCTCAGACCTATCTCAGCTCCCGTGACATTCCACTCAAACAACTCTCATCATATACAGCTTACAGATCTGCTCGTTACAGTACTGTCTGAAGTGTGCTTTTATCAATGTTCCCGTTTCAGAGAAGAGCAAAGTGAGGCTTCGGAGACAAAACCCCTTACTCAGAGTCTCCTGTTACACAGTTCTTTGTCATTTTCTAAACTTGAAATCTAACTCAATGAACACCAGTCCCCTGATCACTCCTTCTGGGCCTTCTGGAATCTTCTAGTCTGATCTTCCAGACTCTTCTTATACCATGGCGGGTCTCTGGGAGCTGTGGGGATGGACACAGCCCAAGTTTGACTCCTGAGACTGTTTAATAATTCTCACACTAAGCACCAGCTGGGACTGTCTGATGGGGCTTCTGTGGACTAAAGTGGGGCCTGAGGAAGGTACTCCAGGCTGTGCTAAGTATTTTTGTATATTATCGTATTTAATTCTCAGAACTACTTTTGAGGTAGACAAGTCCTGTTATCCCTATTACACAGATAAGGAAACAGAGACACAGAAAGCCAAATACCTAATGCTCACGATGGAGTGTCTTTGTTTAGTTAGAGCTTCAGCACAGGGAATAGTGCCAATCCTGAGCAAGAAGATAGAAGCTTCTGGTCAAAGCAATCTCCTCCTTACTCCTCTCCCTGTTTGAGGCACATGAATATGGGAGTGGAGAAAAAGGAGACCTCCATAAGGGCGGGAACGGCTCTCAGACTCCTCCTGCGCCCGGGCTCTCCAGTCCTCCCTCCACCTGTGCCCAGGCTCTCCAGTCCTCCCTCCGCCGATGACTTTGCCTTAGCCTTACCGGGCTTAATATGGTAACTGCACGGTGGTATGAGTTATGACCTCACTATCCTGCCACAAGGGTGTTTCCGCATTAATTGTGTCAACACAATAACGTTACTTCACCCTCAAAAATTCTTAGTGAGAAGTGGTCATAACTCTTATCACCAAGGGCCAGAGAAGCCGCCATCGGGTAGAACTCAGAGGGCTGAGTCACAGCTCCTTTTGGTCCAGGGACCAAAGGTGCAGGAGACACAGCTGCTGCTGCATGGCCTTCTCAGAAATCACCGTCTCCGGGGGAGCCAGGTTGGTCTCTGCCAAGGGTCCCTGGCCTGGCTCTTGGGCGTCAGAACCACCTTCCTGTCTATGGCCTCCACGGTGATGGACAGTCGGGCCTTCTAGCTTAAAATATAATGGTATTCTTTGTGTTTCTGTAAGGATGTGAAAAAGATAGACTGGTTCCAAGAATGGCCGGATTCCTACGAGAAGTACATCTACAGCTCGGAGGACAGGAGCGCGCAGAGGCACCTGAGCAGCTGGGCCATGCGCAACACCAACAACCACAACTCGCGCATCCTCAAGAAGTCCTGCCTGGGCGTGGTGGTGTGCAGCCGCGACTGCTCTGCCAAGGAGGGCCGCAAGATCTACCTGAGGCCTGCGATCTGCGACAAAGCCCGGCAGAAGCAGCAGAGTGAGTGGGGCTCGCTGGCGTTGGAGAGGAAGCCGGTGTCCATTCAAACGCTCCCGCTCAGCTGGGCCGCTACATCCCAGCACATCACAAGGGCTCAGCCTTCACACGGGAGGAGACCAAGGCTGTCCCTATGCAGAACATGTTAAGGAGAACCCACTCACCCCCCCTTTGCTCTCACAGGGTACTGCCCCACGGGTCTGCCTTGACCAGAGCATCCACCATTAAAACTGCTCCCTTGAGTTTAGGCACCTAACTCAAGGCCTCTGTTAAAAGGCAGATGCCAGTTATACCTCAATGAAGCTGAAATTTTAAAAAATGTAAAGAAATGTTTTTTAAATGTCTAATATGTACTGATGTTTTATGTTAAAAAAAAAAAAAAAGGAGATGCCTCACTTATGGGACTAACATTAATTCATCAGCGAGCCCATATAAAGTTTAGGAGAACGTTGTCTATTAGATTTGCTTCCTGACCTTGTGGGGGAAAGATCCCTGTATGATCTCAAGGAGTGCTTTGATCTGGAGTGGGAGCACCGGGGCTAAATTTGCGATTAGACTCAATTCCATGACATTTGGGTTCACGCCATAATCACATGCGGAAATATGTGCTCCTTTTGTTTTTTATCATGTTCATCGGATTGTGAAATACATTCAGCATTCCCTGTGCCTGGTCCATTTCAGACCTCAAGTAACCTCCTGTTATTTCCTTGTAACTTGTCTTCAAGACTTGCTCTCAAGGCAGGATCTAATATTGGTCATTTACGCTTGAGTAAAAATTAGCAGCTGCGTTCTCTCTCCCACGTGGCTTTGCTCCTTGACTCTTAGTTGTAATCGTGAAGTAAAAGAATTTTGTCTTCTTTTCTATAAAGAATTTTAACTTATCAGTAAATACAGAGAGAGGTATATTCTGCTCAGGAGACCTCTCCCCTAACCTGTGAAATACCCCGTTCTATAGGCCGCTTCGACTAGCCACGTGTGAGACTGATCTGGGCCGTGTGGTGGCCAGGCTTCCTAGGGCCAGGGGTTGCCCAGTGGATGGAAGTGCATAAAACTGGCCCAGGTGTCGTCTCTGCCATCCCGGCTTCCTGGTTAACACCACCAGGGCTGCCCGGGCTCAGGGGTCAGCTGGCATGGCTCGGTGGCACGGGGTCACCTTCTGCTGCTCTTTTGCAGGGAAACGCTGTCCCAACTGCGATGGGCCCCTGAAGCTCATTCCCTGCCGAGGCCACGGGGGCTTCCCGGTCACCAACTTCTGGAGGCATGAAGGACGCTTCATATTTTTCCAGGTTGGACTTGGGTTATAGTGATAAGATGCCATTTCTCTTTAATTCAAGACATGGTTACAGAGTATGAGGAGGGGTTTCACACAGGAGATGTGCAGGTGAATGAGAGCCGACACTGACCTGTAGGCACACTCTGGGTGAGCACGTGCCTGTACCCCACCCCTCAGCAGGGGTGCCTGGCTGCCTCTGCCTCGGGCTCCGTAGGATTAGTAACGTGATCGCGCTCAGGCCAGCAGCCCTGCCTTGTACATAGCCTCGCAGACTGAATACCAGCTCTGACTTCTGAGTTGTTCTGCAAACCTAACACTGCCCTCCCTAAGCCCCAGTGTTCTGTAAAACCTGGGTATTGGGGAGTAAAAGCGGGAGGGGTGGTATACACAGCGGTGAGGAGTGGCCTCTGCCAGTGTCTGCTGGTAACCCTGTCCCTCCCACTCCCCTGAAAGGAAAGTGTTCTGATTTTCAGGGTTGGCCCATTCCTGTGCTGTAAGTCTCCCCATCCTGGCTGATTTAAAGCAATCGGCTGTTTTTAACAACCAGCTCATAGAATTCCTGAATCTTTAACAATTAGCTCCCAGCTCACCCACTTACCAGGGAAGTGACCCAGGGACCGCAATCTCTCCATGCCCCAATTTCCCATTCCGCTAACTGGGAATGATAATGATAGCATGTGCCTCACAGGGTTGTGCTGGAGGTTAAATGAGATCGTATGCAATAGGCATTACTTGCTATCCCGACGAATAGGACTTTGCCATGTGGGTGAGAGACACCAGGAAAAGGAGCTTCGTAAACAAAAACAGGCAGGCAAGAAAGGGCTCGGTGGACTTGGGAGGTACTTAAAGGGTGTAGCCAACCTTGTTACAACGCTCAACTGTAGCAACACACGGTCATATGACAGGGCACAGGGTAAAATTTTACACACCATGAAGTACCATCTGGTCATTTACTTTACATCCTTGTCTCCTTTAAGTCAAAGGGAGAACATGATCATCCAAAGCCAGAAACCAAAATGGAAGCCGAGGCAAGAAGAACAGTAAAGAAAGTGCAGGTGGCGTCTTCCTCCGTCTCCTTAAAGCTGAACAGAAGCCCAGAGCCGAAGGTAACCTTTCCCCATGTGTGTTCAGAACCAGACGGCAACTCGCCACCCCTATGGTGGGGCAGTAGATTTCTCCAGCCCCTTACCTACAAGTGAAAACAGAAGTCGTATCCCACCAGGCTCACCTGTAAGCCAGCATCTGTCACACAAACTGAGCCTGAGGGATTCCTCTTAACTTCTACCATCTTTATCGCGTGCTTTCAATATAAATTCTATGTAATTTTAGAATCATCTTCCCTACCACAATGAAAAAGAAACTGGAATTAGTACTTAACTTACATTTTGGCACTCTATAATTTGGTTCTCAGAGAACCAGAATTAACTGAAATGATCTCCACAAATATTAGCCTCATGCTTTCTGCCTACATCTTCATTCTTCCCTAAAAGAGATTACAGTTAACCCTTCCACGGTGCAAGGGTTAGGGGCACTGACCCCCCGAGTAGTAATAAATCTGTATATAATTTTTGACTGCCCCCCAAACTTAAGTTGTACCTCAGTATCCACAAAGGGTTGGTTCCAGGATACCCTGTAGATACCAAAAACCACAGATGCTCAAATCCCCTACAGAGAATGGAGAAGATCAATGCCGACAGACAGCCCTCTGCAACCACAGACTCCCAACTTTGGATCCCAATAGTATAGGTATTTACTGAGAAAGATCCGCGTAAAAGTGGACCAGTGCAGTTCAATGCTCCACATTTCTTTTAAGTGTTATTTGTTTCTTGTTAATCTTCACCAGAGGATCTTTTTTTTTTTCATTGATTTTTAGAGTGTGGAGGGGTGGTAGGGAAGGGGAGAGAGAGAGAGAGAGAGAAACATTGATGTGTCATAGATTGGTTGCCTTCCACACATATCCCAACCAGGGCTGGGGATTGAAACCCCCAACCCAGGTACGTGCCCTTGACTGGGAATTGAACCCACTCCCCTTTGGTGTGCGGGCCAATGCTCCAACCACTAAGCAACACTGGCCAGGGATGCTTCAAGTTTTTTTCAGGAGGACTGAAATGGAGTCAGTCCATCCC
>NW_006290147.1:505550-511588 GCF_000327345.1 Myotis davidii | reverse complement strand
TTCCCAAACCACCTAACTTTTACTCATGCTCGTTCAGGAAATGTAAGCCCCAGGTCCAAATAACTAGCCCCTCATCCCTTCTCCCAGCCATGGGACAAGTTGAAGGGCATTTCTTCCCACTCACTCTTACCTGGTGACAGTGTCTCCACCCCATCCTCTTATTAGTCAATAGTTTTGCATAGACAAGAGGATTATTTAATCCTCAACCAGATTATTTTCCTAGGATTCACTGGGGGAAAATATACTTTCTCTTTACAAAAATAAATTTACCGCCTGGCCGGTGTGGCTCAGTGGTTGAGTGTTGACCTATGAACCAGGAGGTCATGGTTTGATTCCCGCTCAGGGCACTGGCCTGGGTTGTGGGCTTAATCCCCAGCGTGGGGCATGCAGGAGGTAGCCGATCAATGCTTCTCTCTCATCATTGATGTTTCTATCTCTCTCTCCCTTCCTCTCCAAAATCAATAAAAATATATTAAATAACAATAATACATTTACCATTTCATAGTCTAGAAGTCCTATTTATGATTCAACAAAATAAGTTCAGAGAAAAATCTCTTGAGGAAAAAAATACAACAACCCTAGTCCCTTGGACGTCACACAACACTGAAAAATAGAAAAGTCAAGGAGGGAAGCAAGAGAGAGGGGACCCCTGAGAGTTGTACTGAGCATAAAACCAATCTGTGATGCTGTAATTTGACTTTTCTTAAGTAGCCCTTGTAAGTTTCTCACACAGGCACGTAGGATATGAGATTGGCATATGAGGGGAAATGTTTACTAGCGGTTCTCAACCTGTGGGTCGCAACCCCTTTGGGGGTTGAACGACCCTTTCACACGGGTCGCCTAAAACCATCGGAAAACACATATATAATTACATACTGTTTTTGTGATTAATCACTATGCTTTAATGATGTTCAATTTGTAACAATGAAATTGGGGGTCCCTACAACATGAGGAACTGTATCAAAGGGTCGCGGGATTAGGAAGGTTGAGAACCACTGGTTTAAACACTCATGTCAGAGCGAAGGGAAATTTGGCGCTTACTGGTTAGTAAGATGTAAAATGGAGATGGAATCAGCGTCTCCTCTTTCAGACCTTGAGAGGCTGTGGTGATGCTGTCCGTGGTCTGCGCTCCGAGCATGCCAGGAATGAGGAAGCTCGGACAGAGCACCTATTTGTACAGAGTAACTCATGGGCGCCTGGGGTAGTTGTGTCCATCTGCTTAACTTACTTATACGGGCTTTTCGCTTTCCTTTCCAGTCTGTTCCTGGTGAAGCACCAAGTTGGGGGAATTTACCTTTAAACTGGTCTTTCCAGGAAAGCATCCACCTGCCTGGTGGTGACGGTGGGCTTTTGACGCCTGGCATCCCCCATCCGAAGTCACCGAATGAAGGCTTATTTAAGAGCTATGGTTTGGGGGGAGCCGCTGATCTGGCAGACCCCACTTCTACCGTGGGCCCCTCTGAGCTCTATGAGAAATGCAGAGTGTCCAACGCGCGGATCTATGGTGCTGGGGACCTGCTTCAGCCTCCTGTCCCTGGAGTCCTCTCTGATTACAGTGATCTGCAAACATGGAATAAAAGTGCTGCTTTGGGGAGAAATCCTCTTAACGACAACGGGTGTCCCAGTTACCCCTTCCCCCAGGCCGGCTGGCCTTATGACTTCCCTCCTCCCCAGAACGCTTTAGATCCCCTTTCTCAGCAGATTCCAGTGGAACCACCTTCAGCCAAAACTGGCTGTCTCCCGTTATGGCCAAGTTCAGGGGCGGATCTCTATGAAGAGAAGGTGCACATGGAGTTTAACAGCTACTACCCTCCCGCCACGTGCCACTCGCCTCAGGAAGACCCCTTCCTCTTTACCTATACCTCTTATCCTCACCACCAGTATTCGCTGCCAGGCAAGAGCAGCAAGTGGAATTTTGATGAAGAAATGAGGTACATGGGTCTGGATCACTACAACAACGAAATGCTTCTCAAGCGGGATCCTTTAAGATGAACCCAATCTGAACCGTGCACATATGTGCACGGTTCATACATATGTGATTTGGAGCAGTCACTATGGAGAAACAGTATGGAGGTTCCTTAAAAAAATTCAAACTACCACATGGTCCAGCAATCCTCTTCTGGATATGCGTATAGCCAAAGGAAACAGAATCACCGCCTTGAAGCGATATCAGCACCCCATGTTCATTGCCCCATTCTTGACAATAGGCAACATGTGGAAACTACTTAATGTCCACTGGTGGATGAATGGATGAAGAAGTTGTGGTACAAATATAAATAATGGAACACTATTTAGCCATAAAATAGAAGGAAATCCAGCCATTTGCTACAATATAGATGGACTGTAAGGGCATTATGCTAAGTGAAATAAGTCAGACAGAGAAAGACGAATACTATATAATTTCACTAGATGTGGAAACTTAAAAAAGAAAAAAACAAATTCTAGAAACACAGGTCAGATTTATGGTTTCCAGAGGCAGAAAGAAGGTAAGGGGAAGGGTTGGATAATTGGGTAAATATAAATTTATCTTCTAGATGAAAGCCTATAATCAGATCATGTTTTGAAAACCTTGTTTCCCAGTTATTGTACCCTATTTAATCCATGGCCACAAGATTTTCTCCTATGTTTTCTTCTAGCAGCTTTATATTTTCAGCTCTTACATTTAGGTGAGTGTTCCACGTCTCATTGATTTTTGTGCATGGTATAAGGTAACCAGGGTTGAATTTCATTTTAGTTTTGCAAGTGGAAATTGTCTGAGCACCATTTGTTGAAGCACAAGTTTTTATCACAATCTCTGGTTAACTGACTATCCAGAATCAGTTATGACTGCTTTTATGACTGCTCACAGGTAGGCTATTTGGTATACTATAATTCCATTTCCTTTTTTAGACAACAGTTTGTTTCTCCTGGAGTTGATAATTGTCTCATCCCATTGCTTAATTTCCTTTATAACTAACAATAGTTTATCCTCAAATACTGCCCAACCATAAGAGCCCTTTTGTTTATAGTAATTCATATTTTCCTTAAAGAGAGTCCTTCTGGAACTTTCCATTTCTCCTCAAATGTGGACAGATTGCTCTCTAATCCTGCTGCTCTGCTGCCATGCTGGTTTCTCTTCACCATCATCATTGGACCTTCTTTCCTCTCCTTTCTCTGGGATTCCATAACTTTTTTCCTTCTTGGTACATTCCCTATTTTTTAAAAAAATATGTTTTTATTGATTTTAGAGAGAGAAGAAGGGAGAGGGAGAGAAACATTGATCAGCTGCCTCCTGCAGACCCGGGAATCAAACCGGCAACCTGATGATGCTCAACCAACTGAGCCACACTGAGCAGGACTATATTCCCTAGTTTGGTGGAGCACATGCCACACTAGTTCCCTAAGGAAAGATGGGTGGAAGATACAATTTTGGGGCCCATGCATATTTGAAAATGTCTTACTTCTATTCTCATAGTTAAGTGATATTTTAACTGGGAATAGAAGTCTAAGTTGAAAATAATTTTCATTCAAAAATTTGAAGTTGCTGCTCCATTGTCTTCTAGCCTCCAGCATTACTAGCGAGAAGCCGGAAGCCATTTTGATTTCTGATCCTATGAACATGGCCTACTCTTTCTTTTTTGGAGATTTTAGGATATTTTTGTTACTTTTGGTTAACTGAAATTTCATGATAATGGTGTTGGTGTGGGTCTTTTTATTTTTTATTTGTTGTATAAGGTCCTTCTTGACACTTTTAACCTGATCATCCAGATCTTTCAGTTCTGAAATATGCTTTTGTATTTTTTAAAAATAATTGCTACTGTGAACATGGCCTTGGCCCTGGAGCCTGAGGGGGTGCCATGGGGTCAATGAGCACTGGCCCCAACCTACGCTCCCTGCATAAGTTCACAGAGAAACATAAACGGGTAACAACAGAAAATGGTATTGGAACAGCGGGATCATCAATTTTGCACAGGAAGCTTTGGGAGATGTTGTAGTCTCCTGAAATTGGGACAAAATTGAACAAAGGTGAGTTTGGTACTTTGGGAAGTGTGAAAGCTGCTAGTGAACTCTAGTCTCCTCTATCAGGAAAAGTAATTGGACTTAATGAAGCTCATGCAGAAAATCCAGGACTTGTCAATAAATCTTTTTATGAAGATGGTTGGCGATCAAGATGACACTGAGTAACCTTTCAGAACTAGGTGAACCAATGAGTGAAGAAGTATATGGGAAATACATAAAATCTACTGAAGAGTGAAAATGGGAACCCCTAAGAACAGTAGTATGAAACAACTTGATGTAACATAATTGTCTTAAATTAGTGGTGGACAAAAGATTTAAAAATAGCAGCTTTTAGTCGTACCACTGAAAAAAGAAACTACTTACAACAATGCTACAAATGATTGCAGATGAACAATATGCATCTTTTTACAACACCCTCTAATGTTTAGGCTAGGCTACAGTTATTCAGAATTCCTGAAATTACCTGTGGTAACAAGTAGTTATAAAACTTATGTAATTCAAAGATAACATTGTCATAAAACTTTTATAATGTAACTTGCTTACATCCATCTCTAGATTTGCCTCATAATACTCAATGGTCTTTCCATTGGAAATAACTGGCAGTGAAGACACGTTTTTATTAGTTGTACAGTGTTGGATAATTAACAGTACTACCTTAATTTTGCCATATGCTGCTTTTGCTGGTGCTATTTTTATACAGTGGAGCAATTGTCTTTGCAGGAAAATAAGAAACAGTCTAATAATAAAACATTCAACTTCATTAAAAATAATAATTGCCTTTTCTTTTCTTTTTCTGGTTCTTTTTGGAAATTCTTTTAGTTTGGTATTATACTCGACCAATTTTCCTTGGCACCTACTAATACGCTCACCCTGACCACTCCTCAAGTATCAACTATGCTTACGGAATAGCCACTGATTCTAAGAACCACACGTGGGCACAGAGAAAGTTACAAGACACAATACCTGACTGAAGGGATCCAGATCTATTTAGGTCAAGATAAAATACAAATATAGAAAGCAACTAAAGCCCAGGCAGTGTTGCTCAGTGGTTGAGCACTGACCCATGAACCAGGAGGTCAGGGTTCAACTCCTGGTCAGGGTGCATGCCCAGGTTACTGGCTCCATCCCCAGTGAGGGAGGCAGCCAATTGGTTCTCATCATTAATGTTTCTATGTCTCCCCCTCCTTTCCTCTCTGAAATCAATCAAAAGGCATAAAAATAAATAAAGGGCAACTAAAATGGGACCATGGTTATTATTAATTACTATAGTATGGAAGTTTATTATTTTTGATACTGTCGTGATCCATATGTGTCATCCATCTATATCCTATTTAGCACTTGGCTCCATGCAAGGCTCCCGGAAATGCTCAGTATGTGTAATTAACAGAATGGGTCCAATGGAAAGGCATATCAAAGGTTAATCAAAATCAACAGTGGCGACGATCATTCTGACTTGGATGAACATGTAGTAAGAATAACAGGTCCAAAGTAGAAACAGAATTAGTTCTACTACCTTTGTTTTGTATAAAAACATTAAAGTCATTTATCATTTAGTTCAAGGTGGCAGACCGTATTGACACTTTTGTCACCCCTTCTGAGAGCTTAGTAAGTAATAAAGTATAGGAATATAGTTAACCCATGAGCCAAGAGAACATAAGGGAGATAAGTGCACCAGAAATGTCAGCAAATTTCTGGGCAATGGGTGGTGGGTGGAGCACATACTGACCTGTACTGAGGCTCAGGGGTGAAATGGAGGGGGACAGAACTCTGGAGAGGCTGTGAGCTTGATGTCACTGCGCTGCAGGGTAGGAAGGAGGGCAGGGGGCACTGAAAACGGTGCCAACCCTGGAAGGTCCTTCCACAGGTCAGCTGCTCCCAGCCAGGCCCTCTCCCAGCAGGCATCCACCCAGACACGGACCCTAGGGAATAAAAAACTAAAAAAATAAACATAAAGCCCAAGAGTTATCTCAAAAGACATGGAATTAAGTATTCTAGGAGGAATAAGACTTCCACTAGGGTGCTTGTTCCCCAGTGGAAAG
>NW_006290147.1:494383-505356 GCF_000327345.1 Myotis davidii | reverse complement strand
CTATACCTTTTTTTTCAATGTTAGTGAATTTTTGCTTGAAGTGGGAATCGAAGAGGCATTCGGTGCAAGTACTTGTGCTCAGGGCTAGCTCAGGATAAGCTTGTGAATCACAGAAGTCCATCTTTGATTTCTTCCACATCCTATTTCAGGGTCCCCTTCTTTTTAGGAAGTTCACCCTTAACTCATGATAAAAGAAATGCAAGGTAAAACTACACAAAGGCACATTTGCAGCGACCAGATTAGCAACAATCCAAAATTCTGACCACATAAGCCAGGCACTCTGACACCGCGATGGTGGGAACATTCATTGGTATACTCGTGGGGAGGGAAATGAATCTACCTTTTTTCTAACAATTCCACTTACGAAGCTTATTCTACAAATGTACTGGTATATGTGTGAAATGATGAGTATAAAGTGTATTCGTGGCAGCACTCTGAATAGTAAAAGATGAAAAACAGCCCAAATATCCATAGTGACGGGCTAACTGAATTATGACATATCCATTTGAGGAAATAGTACGCAGCTTGGGAAAGAATGAGCGTTCTCTTATAGAAAGATCTTCGAAGCATATTATTAAGGAAAATAAGCAAGGTGAAAAATAGTACATACTATATGTAATGTTATGTGTACAAAATGACCAAGAATTTACATTACATTCTCATTTGCTTGACTATGCATGAATGCATAAAGAGACTAGATGGATACGTATGGAACTAGGAAACTAGGTGGTGTGTGTGTGAGAGAGAGAGAGGGAGAGAGAGAGAGAGAGAGAGAGAGAGAGAGAGAGAGAGAGAGAGAGAGAGAGAGAGAGAGAGAAATGGAGACTTTTAGGGAGAATTGGGCAGATGGGGTACCTTTATACCTCTTGTTTCTGTTTTTTTGTTTTAAACCATGTGAATTTATTTCCCCTCAAAATTCTTTTCAAAGTCCCTTTCCGTGAGAACTAAACTTTCATCCCATCCCTTGGATCCAAACTGGGTATCTTCTCTCTAATATTCAGGAACCTTCTCACAAGGTGTCGACTTATGCAGAAACTACCCTCCTGCCCAGTTTTCTGCTACAGGATCTGAATAAGTTACCCTCACATGATCGAATGTCTGCACTCTAGCAGGGACCCCTATGAGACAATAATTTGGCCCTGGAGTGACTTGAATGGTTGGAAATCTACTTTGGCAGGATGGTGGGGAAATATTCTAGGACTGGTGTGTGCTTTATGGGTACTCCTCAAATTGTATTACATCAGGTTGGTCCTGCTTGTTTTGTAGCTAGTAGTTCATATTTATTGAGCACCTACTATGTGCTGGGTTCTACTTTAAGGGCTATTTGTTCATTTACCCATTGAAGACTCACAACAACACGATGAGGTCGATACTACTGTCATCTCTCTCATTTTACAAATGACAAAACTGTGGCTGGAGAAAGGCGGCCGTCCCAGGGGCATTTAGCTTATTCCTTGGCAGAGCCAGGGTTTGAACACAGGTGGTCCTGCTCCGGAGCCTGTGCTCTCAGCCACAACAGCATTCCCTGTGGTGTCTCACAGCTCGACGAGGCCCCAAACCTTGGCAAGCAGGGGAGACCGCTAACGGGACAAAGGAAAGGGGTCACTCCCAACAATTGCCACGAAAAGGGCTGGAGGTGGAGGCTGAAAAGGAGCGGGGGAGAGGGGATCACACTCATCAGTTTAAAAAAATCACAAAAGAAAAAGTCAAAACATACAACAACCCCTATATAACTCATTTGAAATAGAAAACAATAAGCCAACCTAATTCTAACCCCGAAAATGTTTTACATATTTAAATGTAAATTAGAAAATATGTCATATGATTCCCATAGTAATGAGCTAAAATTCTCTACAATAAATACAATTTAAATGCAATTTTTCTGAGAAAAGAGAGGCCTGTGCATAATATTCCTAAGCTTCCAAATATTTCTGAATTGGAAAGTTCAGTCTCGGGGGGCCAAGGGGCTTTGCTGAAGGCCCCTGAGGGCGTCAGTCATGAGACTCAGAATAAAGCAACGTCAGCATTCCCACTTAATCTGAATCCCTCATGTAACCTCAACACATGTCCTTCTCTGGCCTATGAGTATAAATGTTACCATGTTCATAGAAGCATGAACTGTCAAACCTCAGAGGGAAGGCAGGAGAGGGTGGGTGGGAAGAGATCAACCAATGAACTTGTATGCATATATGCATAACCCGTGGTGCAGACAATGGGGTGGTGAGGGTTTGGGGGTTGGGGGAGAACGGGAGTGGGCTAGAAGAGGTTAATGGGGGGAAGGGAGGACCTATGTAATGCTTTCAAAAATAAAGATTTAAAAATTTTTAAAAAAATAACTTACCAATTAAAAAATAAATGTTTACCATGTTTATATGACAGTTACCTCAATTCTACAAAAAAGTGTGTGTTTACCGTTTTGTTATATTTCTGAAATATTTCTGAAATAAGATTGCATCTCCTTATTTATATTTATATTTAATGTAGTAATATCTCTCCTTTTCTCCTTTTTAAATCCCCTTAAAAACTGTCATTAAATCGATTTCACAAGGATACCACCCAGGTATTAAGAATCCTAGTGCTTTCAATTCCGTTCCCCACAGGAAGTGCGATCCTGGGGGGCATTCCTTTCCCCAGGCATTGCATTTCCGAGTCCCCAAGCTCCCCCATGCCTCAGGCACACCTGTGAGGGTGTCACTTCAGCCCTTTGTCCTGAAGTCTGCTCCACCTGCTCTGTGGCCGTGTTCTGGTTTATCTGACACCCTAGGTGGGTGGGAGGGGGCAGCTCACAGACCTTCACTGTTCAAGCTCCTGGCACTGCCTCAGCTGCTGCTCTGCTCTCTGCTCTCGGCTCACTCACAGCGACCCGCTTCTCCCAGTCTGTTCCAGGGGCTTTGTCCTCATCTCTGCCTTCCTCCCCTGGCCTGTGAGTGCCCACAGCAGCACGGGGATGGAACCTGCCTCCCGCCTCTGACATGGGTAGGGTGTGGCAGGAGCACCCATCAGTCTTGGTGCCCCCACACCACCTGCTCCAGTCCTCAGCTCACAGACAGGCCCGGCCTCCCTGTCCCCCACCCCAGCCCACTTCTCACACACCCTGTTCCGGGGGCATCCCATCTCAGAGATGCACTCTGGGCGGCAAGTGCGGGTAGATGGCAGGGGTGGTAGGTGTGCTGCCCTCGACAACAGTGTCTTCCAGGACCCGGGTCTTGGTGCTGAGCTGGCCTTCCACCGCGCCCCTTAGCGGCCACGAAACCTGCCCACGAGGATCCTCGCTGTGAACCTAGCGCCTCACTTGCAACAAGCTGCCCACCCTCCTGCGCTCTCAGCCATGTCTGACCATGCCAGGATCCCAGCCGTGGAAGTGTTCACATTTTTCAAGTTCACTTTCATAGGGCTCCCAGCCCACCTCCAGGTCTCCCCGACTGCAGAAACAGAAGGAAGAGGGAGTGACGCATAGCGGACTTCGGGACAAACTGCCAAAGTGAGCAACCACATCAGACACCCGAACAGGAGAGCCTACGGCTCACCCGGGCTATTGTACCCGTCACATTGCTGAGGGACTCGGGGGCTGTGGCCAGATGCTCACGACATTCCGTGACGTATTTCAGGGTTCCACCATTAGGACCTGGCAAAGCGCCCCCTGCAGAATCCCATGGTGCCTCCGAAGATCAACCAACACACACACACACACACACACACACACACACGCACGCACGCACGCACGAGGCAGTGCTTCTGCGTATCACCTGTCATCCTGTCTCCACCTGCCTGCTTTATCAGAGTGGTTGTGGTTTCTCCTGCTGGATTTTATTGGTTCTGCGATAACAAGGCCTCAGAGCTCAATCACAGGGCAGAGACATGACATTCTGGGCGGAGGGGGAGAATTCGGGGCCTGGATGTCAGGCTTGTTTTGGAAGAGCAGCAGTCACAAGGCTGACTTTAAACGATAACGTCCTTGAGAAATGCTTGGCATTTCTCAGAAACCACCCACGCCTGGCGTTGTTTGCATGACTAGGTAATTGTACTGGGAGCAAAAACCGCTTTGAAGCTCCCGTCTCTCTCTGGGGTCTGGTTTCCTTTGGTTGGGCCACATCATTACAACATAGATGACATGCGCCACGCAGCTTGCTTTGGGCTGATGCGGAGAAACCCCCAAAACGCTGGCCGTCACATCGGGGAGGTCTCCAGCTTGGCCTCACACAGTAAAGCACGTTTTAGGGCAGCAGCGGGTGGTGATACAGTCAGATTTGGGGAAAAGGAGCAGATGGGGATTGAGGACTGAGCCACCGACCTGGGAAAGCTCACTCACGCTGACTTGGGAGTGGGGCCTCCCTCAGGGACAGGTAGACAGGGCTCCGGACTCAGTGTCAGGAGACTGTGTAGGAGAGGGAGACTTTTCCTCTCTGCGCTCAGGTTCTGTGACTGACTCCCTGGATTTCAGCTGCCCAAGCAGATGAACAGGATAAAAAGGTTTATTCCATAGGCCTATGGAGGGTCTCCCAGAAATGAACTGACACCCGCACAGAGATGGCTGGACCCACAGGCTTATACAAAAGAGAATACATTAAAGGGAAGTGACAAGGTGCAGGGAAAGGGTTCCGAGGTTCTAGGGGTGCTAAATTGTGGGGGAACTTGTGGACAATAGGGTCGTTGCAATAAGGTTTGCTGTACAGACTCCTCTCAGCGCCACCTCCAGACTGATGAGTCTAGAGCCGTCTCCAGTAATGAAGAGTCATCCTGCCCTTCTGGTGCAAGAGGGCGTTTATGCCTGGCTTTTAGGCAGGCGGGGGAAGGCAGAGAGCCCTCCCTGCAGCCTGCTGGTCCTCAAGGGCCTTCAGCTGAAAGCAATCCTCACGCCAAAGCAGCCCCTTTGGGGGTGGCCTATTCTGTTTCCCTTCGATTTCACGTAACTATTGACTGTCTCTTTCTTGCCAGGCTGGAAGCAATTTGAGGGCAAGGACTGTGTCTGTTCCTCTCACCAGTGTATCTCCAGAGCCTAGAACAGTGCCTGGCGCCTTGATCTGACTGCAGATGTATGGCTGTGTGATGTGGAGCTGCTCTGAGCCTCCGTTTACTTGTCTATAAAATGAAGATAATGATCTTAGCCTCAGTAGATCTCTGACTGGCTCTGCAGCAGAGGTTCCCAGGGTGAGCATGAGAATGAAACAGTGTTAATTATAATCTCTTGTTTTGGAAAATAACAAAAGTGTAAAAATATTAACTTAAAATGGTGGCTCTTCCTCATTTGAATGTTCCCAGAGAGCAGATCCTAATTCCTGGCAGCCCTTTACCTGTGAGAGTTTTCTCACTTTGTCAGCTCCTGTGACAACTCTTTGGCTAGGAGTTTGAAACGTGTGGATGCATGGTGCTCATCCACCCTCTGCGGAAAAGAAACCACACTGACGGGGAGATGGCTGGAGGAGCAGGTATATTAGCCTCCAAAGGCTACGTTTAAGACATATCCGATGCCTGGTTTTGCACAGCTTCAAGAGTGGGGTTTATGAAAAATGTGGCCCTGGGCTAACTCACCTGTGTTTTTATCAGAATTTCAAATGAAAGTGGAAAATCTATGGCTTAGTGGGAAAGACGTTTTCAAAGTTGGAGTGGGATGTCCTGGATCCCCTAGGGCAGTGGTCGGCAAACCGCGAGCCACACTCGGTTCTTTGGCCCCTTGAGTGTGGCTCTTCCACAAAATACCACCTGCAGGCGCACGTACACTGCGATTGAAACTTTGTGGCCCATGCGCAGAAGTCGGTTTTCGGAAAGGAGATAGACGAAACAAGTATACAAGACGAGTGTGGATGAGAGAGTTGGAAGGGGTCAACCTCAGCGAACGTACCTCAATCAGATTGAGGACGTTTTTAGCAAAGGCCAGCTTAGGAGTACCCTAATTAAGTTATTAACAATGTACCTACCTATATAGTTTAAGTTTAAAAAATTTGGCTCTCAAAAGAAATTTCAATCGTTGTACTGTTGATATTTGGCTCTGTTGACTAATGAGTTTGCCGACCACTGCCCTATGGCACCTCCTGCCTGGTCCTTGGGCAAGCCACACTTCTCTGGGCCTCAGTTCCCGCCTTTGCTCTTAATGTCTCTGAGGCCCCTCTGGGATCTCACACTTTAAGATGGTAGTAATATCAGTGCTAATTCACCACATCCTGGAGCTGCTCCCTCAGGGCAGCTCTTCCTGTATCCCAGGTGATACTGGCACCTTGTCACCCTCCAGCAGGGCTAGCACCTGGCTCCGCTCCCCACCAGGGGAGGGGACGAGGTGCTTTGTTCATTCAGCTCCCCGGTGACCAAGGATGCAATGGTAAGAGTGGAGTCCTCTGGAGGGGCTGCAGAGAGAGGGGGGAGTTTTGCTCTGCTTGTAGCAAACACAAGGATTCCATTTACACCAGTGAGCCAACAGCCAGGGTCTTCTGGGGTTGGGTTTAGCCTGGCTGGGATAAACTCAGCTTAGCCCCATACATCCAAGCTTTGGAGAAGCCTTGATATTCATTTAGCACCTACAAGGCAGACCCTGGGGCTCAGGGTGGTAGGCCGGAGGGAGACACTGGGTCCTCTGCACACAAGTTGCTTATAATTTAGCATCACAACTTTTCCCTGAAGCCTTCTGATGCGTGTGCGTGGCAGGATACGGTAGAAAATACAATAGAGGTGAAATTACAGGTGTGTCTTTTTCCTGTAAAAACCTTTGAGCGTGCACTAGAGGCCCTTGGGGAGTAGACTGTATGCAATTATTTAATTATTCATTGGCTGGGGGTAAATCAGGGAAGGTTTTCAGGAGAAGAAAATAGCTTCTGGGAGCAGGAGGAGCCGGGGGGCATGGGAGGGCGCCTCTTGGCCAGCCGAGGCCCGAGCAGGAGGAAGACTGGGCACTGGAGAAAGGTAGGTCCCTGTGGAATCATTCTGGGCCTGGCGTGCAAAGCTCTGATTCTGACTTAGCCTGTACACCAAAGGTCACACACTAGCAATTCCATTCATCCTGCACATGGCTATTGTTTGACCTGTAGAATGCGTGTGTGTGCGCGTGTGTGTGTGTGTGTGTGTGTGTGTTTCTTTATAACTTGAGACAACTTTAAAAAATATGGACGTTTTCACATACAACCCAAACATCCAGCTTCTCTTTAAATGGGGCAAGATCTAGCCCCAGGGAGACAATGGGCCGGAGTTAAGTATCCAATTTCCTTTCAGACAAGCCTCACAGGGTCCGGGTAGCCATGCCTGCATGTTTGGCTTCCCTGCCGACCCTGCCACAGAAAGCGAGGCCCCAGGAGGTGGTAACTTGGGACTCACAGCAGGCGTGACTCAGGAAGACTCACCAGGGGTAGCATTTACATGGGTCCGGGGCAGGAATACTAGCATGGCGCCTGATAGACAACTGCTGGGTAGGTTCAAGCAAGAGGTGACCAGGTCCCGATCCAGGCAGTGGCAATGAGTGAAAAGCCTGATCCTGAAGGAATAGGTGTCGCCTCGGGGTGCCTCTCCCCAGTTCGTTCTCCACAAGCATGAAGCCCACATCCCTTATCTCCTCTGATCCTCACCACATCCTGTGACTATGGTATTGTCACTATCGCTCATTCTGTGGATGAGGAAATGGGAGCTCAGAGATGGTTCATATTTGCCTAAAGCCATTTGACCAGTCAAGAGCAGAAGCGGAACAAGCCTTCAGCGTTGGGCTCCCATCTGAACGCACTCCCCTTGGTGGGGCGCACTCCTCTCTGTGCTCTTGAAAGGGGCCAGCACAGCTCGGCAGGAGAAAGCACGTGGTTTCCAAGTTAGTGTGGGAGGGCCAGCGTGGAAATCCCACTGCCATTCACTCACTGGGCAAGTTACTAGGCATCTCTGTGGCTCAGTTTCCTCACCTGCGAGAAAGGACGGTAGCACCTGCTCCACAGGTCATTGTGAGGACCCAGTGAGTTAATAGGTGTGTTTGCTCATCGTTGTCCATAGTTTTCACAAGCCAGTCTCTGGCCCTGGGTGTCTTGTAGTGAGTAGAGACGGGGTGGGGTGTGGGGGAGACACAGGTGTGCAGGTGGGCTGGCACCACCCTCTCCACGTGGTGCCGGCCAACAGGAGACACCAGCTGGTCCAGAGCCACCTGGGCTGTTCTGGGTGGTGGAGAGAGGTGGCCGCTCTAGTCTAGACCAGTGGTTCTCAACCTTGGCTGCACATTAGAATCACCTGTGAATCTTTTTAAAATCCTGATTTCTGGGCCTCATCCTCCGAAAATTCTGCTTCTTTGTTACTAATGTTGTGGCCTCACCCCATAACAAAGAAACAGAATTTCCTGTATTTCGTATTTCTGGGCCCCAGAGGAAAGCGACTGGGGGCTGGTGGAAGTGGCCAAACTCATCTTCGGGCGAGGAAGGAAGATGGACTAAATGCGTGGCGCTGGGTGGTGTAATCGTTGTGCTGAGGCTGATATCCACCTAATGACGCTGCCTTCTGAAAACGGCGAGCTGGCAACCTGCACTCAGACGGGTAGGAGCGGCGGCATGGAGTCTGAGCGAGGTTGGGTTAGCCCAGGCAGTGTTCACAGCCGTGATAGGAAGAATGATGGACCCCCATCCCCAAGATGTCCATGAGACAAAGCCTTATGTGGCCCAAAGGGGCTTTGCAGGCGTGATTAAGCCAAGATGAGGAGGCTGCCTGGATTACCCAGGTGGGCCCAATTGAATCCCATTGGTTCTAAAAAGGTGAAGAACCTTCCCCAGCTGTGGTCAGAGACCCGAAGGGAGGCAGGACCCGGAAGAGTGGTCAGCGAGGTGCATTGTTGTCAGCTCTGGAAAACAAGGAGAGAAGCCAGGCCCAAGGAGTGAAAAAGGCAAGGGAGGGATTCCCCCCAGACCCTCCGGGGGACGCTGCCCTGCCAGCACCTCGCCTTTAGGCCAGCGAGATCCGTGTCAAACTGCTGAACTCCAGAACTGTAAGTTAATACATTTGTGTTCTTTTAAGTCCCTAAGCCCGTGGTCAGCAAACTGCGGCTCCCGAGCCACATGCGGCTCCTTGGCCCCTTGAGTGTGGCTCTTCTTAAGCCTTAGGAGTACCCTAATTAGGTTAATAACAATGTACCTACCTATATAGTTTAAGTTTAAAAAATTTGGCTCTCAAAAGAAATTTCAATCGTTGTACTGTTGATATTTGGCTCTGTTGACTAATGAGTGTGCCGACCACTGCCCTAAGTTTTCAGTAATTCGTTGCAGGTGTAAAAGAAAACTAACACAACAGCTGAGAATGAAATTGACCGGGAGACAAAGAACAGCCACCGCTGGGAATGGTGTTGAGTGGAGAAGGTTGAAGCGAGGAGGCTGGGATGGGGCTGGAACTCATCTTTAACATTTCAGTGACACAGTGGAGCAGGTGCACACGGGCTAGCCCCGGTCTACAGACGCCAAACTATGGGGCAGAAAGCTCTCCCGGAGCCAGGGCAGGCGAGAAAGCGTCACACAGAGACTTTGTAGGGTGTTTGGGTCAGATCAAGGGTGAAGGAACTCGTCATTGGAGCCTAAGATAATACACTTAAGTAAACATGGCCATGTTTTAGCTGGGCCTGGAGGGTGAGTGGTTTGACCTCCAAAGGAAGGCGGTCCCTGAAACAGTCACTCCCAGACCGGCAAACTTGTTGAAGCCTTCTGGTTAGTTCTCCTTCCCTCAGGGTAACTCCAGAGTTCTCAACAGGTCACAGGTGAGGGTGGTTTGGCCCCTCTAGAGACATTTAGCAATGCGTAAAGAACGTATTGGCATCTAGGGGGTAAAGGCCAAACATCCTGTAGTGGACAGAAAGTCTCGCCCTCCCCCCCCAACAAAGAACCATCCAGCCCAAAGTGCCAGCAGTACTGAGGTTGAGAAACCCAGAGGTAGAGGAACCGGGAGAAGTGGGTTCAAATCCACGTGGCTGGTGAGTGAGGAACAGCCCTGCTTCTCTGTCTCCTCATGGAAAGGCACCCGTCCCTCTGAGTCCCCTGCGTCCTAAAAGTCTTCTGGTTGGTTCCTTTCCTCACACATAGGACCCACCTCAACTCAGGCTTTTGTGAAAGGCAGTACCTGGGGTCACTGAGAAGAGGTGGTTTCAGTCCGAGGAGCCGCTAACTGCAAAGGGGTAGTCTTTCTGGAAAGCACTGCCTCGTCTCCTGGTCCGTATATCTACTGTCTTCTCAGGGCGCCTGGGACGCTATGACGTTGTGTCCCCTTGACCACATCTTCCCAGGACTGACTGCGCAGAGAATCCCAGGAAATAGCTCAGTGATCAGGAATCAGAGCTCGTGTTAGCTGATTCCCTCTCAGACTTCTCCTGTATCCCCCAACACTCAGACTAACTCAGGTGGTCAGTATATGTCTACTGTTTTCTCAAGGTGCCTGCAACATCCCAACAATTCATCCCCTGGACTACATCTTCCCATGTTGAAGGTTTAATGGCACCGTCTTTATGTGCTGCAATACACAGGCCTGAATAGAATCGTTTCATCTCTACTTTGCAGGGAACTTTACACGATGTGTCTGAGGCAAACAGAGGTCTCCCCGCTGTACTGATGAGGAAACTAGGCTTTGAAAGACAGTGTTTCTCAAACTGTGAAAAACAGTGGCTATAGTTGGTGAAAGACCTAGCTATCTGCCAGGACACATTACAGAAGTCTAATCTTGGCCAAATCATCCCCCAGTCCAATAATTAGTGTTACCACATCGAATATCATAATGCATTAAAGTTACACCTTGCTCACAAATGTCCACTTTCCATCACCCCATTTCTCACCCTTGTGGCCACTCACCCTGACCTCCCTAGCCCAAACCCTGCCAGTACTGCTCCTGGTGGAAAACTGGCAAGGAAACACCAAGAATGCCTCTCTGAACTTTCCAAAGTGGGTATATTAATTCTATAATCAGGGAAAAATAAGTGTTGAAATGTATATTTTCTGAAAAAAAAAAATAACACAAGAAAGAATGGTGTTTTAAACTTATATCTTTTCAAA
>NW_006290147.1:485948-493056 GCF_000327345.1 Myotis davidii | reverse complement strand
GTCACAAGATGGCTACTGTTTTCTCAAGGTGCCTGCAACATCCCGACAATTCATCCCCTGGACTACATCTTCCCATGTTGAAGGTTTAATGGCACCGTCTTTATGTGCTGCAATACACAGGCCTGAATAGAATCGTTTCATCTCTACTTTGCAGGGAACTTTACACGATGTGTCTGAGGCAAACAGAGGTCTCCCCGCTGTACTGATGAGGAAACTAGGCTTTGAAAGACAGTGTTTCTCAAACTGTGAAAAACAGTGGCTATAGTTGGTGAAAGACCTAGCTACCTGCCAGGACACATTACAGAAGTCTAATCTTGGCCAAATCATCCCCCAGTCCAATAATTAGTGTTACCACATCGAATATCATAATGCATTAAAGTTACACCTTGCTCACAAATGTCCACTTTCCATCACCCCATTTCTCACCCTTGTGGCCACTCACCCTGACCTCCCTAGCCCAAACCCTGCCAGTACTGCTCCTGGTGGAAAACTGGCAAGGAAACACCAAGAATGCCTCTCTGAACTTTCCAAAGTGGGTATATTAATTCTATAATCAGGGAAAAATAAGTGTTGAAATGTATATTTTCTGAAAAAAAAAAATAGTACAAGAAAGAATGGTGTATTAAACTTGTATCTTTTCAAATTGAGCCAGGCTCCGTAAACTTTACTCTTCAGTAATTTCTTTTTTTTAAGTTTGGAAAATTCACAGATGCTTCCCATTCTGCTGTGTCGATGGAAAATGTAGGAAGATAAGGAAAAGGAATATTCCTGTCCCAGAAGGATTACGGTGAGAGCTGTCCCATACTCCCTCCAGGATGGTTGTCCCTGAAAGGTACAAGCAACAAGGCAGCCACATGGGTGACTCTCCACATACTCAGAGAAACCTGCTTCCTGACAATCTTGGTAGGAGAAGAAGAAAAGCCTGTTCCAAAACTTGTTTCTACTTAAGACAAAATTGGTTGACCTTTATATTTCCCCTGACTCTTCGGGCTCTTTAAATTATTTTTCCAAACTCAGGTCTGCTTTGAGACTATTATTTCTGCTTCAGATACTTCTCTTTCTTGTTGAGTTGGAGGCGGTGGGAGAAGAGGGCTAGGAACAGGGATGTTCTGTTTATAGTCTCCATGACCCTTAGAAAGGTCATCTTCCTTACTCTTTCGTTAAGTAAGAGCCAGGCTGCACTTTATCTTACTCAATTCTTCTCAAGATTAGAGAAGAATCTAATTCAGCAATTAGGGAAAGGCCATTTGGGGTTATGGGAGGCACATAGAATTTAGGGTCGTTCAAAGCTTTTTTGCTCTTGGCCATTTTGGCTCAAGGGTGATAAATTGTGCATCTTAAAGGGCAAGGTTGGGCGTTTAATTTTACCTTGCATCCTTTCATGCTGCCCCTCTCCTCCTGCTCGTTAACTTGGCTCTGTGGGCTTCTTAATATTCCCAGTTTTCTCTGGACTCTTCCAGGTAATTTCTCAGGCCCTCTGGGAAGAGGTAGGAAGGCCATTCCTGTATAGAATTAGGAAATCTTGAAATTTGCCTTACATGCTGTTGAGGACTTCCCATGAACTCCCACACCTTTCTCTATGTGTCGGCATTCTGTTTATTTCCCGGAAGCTACCCAAAGCCTGATGCTGCTCTAGACTTCCGGAGTCTTGTCTGTATCCATTGGTCAGGGAGGAGCAGAGAGAGGGTAATTATGTGTCCCCAATTCTGTGCCCAGAGCAGGCATCAGAAATCAGTGTTATGGCACGCTTCCCTGCTGAGTTCAGACTCACAGCAGAATCTTTCTTTCTCAATGTCCACCAATCGATCACGCCCAGCCTTCAGTTTGCCCTGGTAGAAGGGGATTTCTTGTATAAACTACCCAGTTGAGATAGGTTACACATATAGTTTTAATGGTTTTGTTTGTTTTTTTCCTCTCTCAAGGTTTACGATTGTAAAATCTTCCTTCTGGAGGCTCCCAGTCACAGAACTGTCTTCCCCACTCACCTGAGTGTTACTGTTCTCTTAGGTAATCCTACCTAATAATAGTTTCCATAGAGAGAAGACCTACTATGTGCCGTGGCCTACCATGTGCAGCGTTTTGTTGTCACAGCAACCCTGCAAAGTAGTTATCATTCTCCCTAGTTTATAAATAAGGCTTCAGGGGTTAGTGCTTTGGCTAAGATAATGAGTGCTGGTAGGGTGGAAGTTCAAACCCAGGGCTCTCCAACTCCCAACTGTTTTGTGCTACCTCCTCACTCCTCCCTTCAAGTTCTGATGTTCGGATGGGACGTTGGCTCGCATTTACTGAGCATCTACTACATATCAGGCTCTGAGCCAGGCCCTCTGAGCTCATGTCCTTCGATCCAATTTGTGGTTTCTGCACCACACAACGAGCTAGTTCCTTACATCTCAGTGCTCCCAATAAACCCACTCTCCTAGGTGATCACGTAGGGAGTACCTCGCAGATGGGAATGGAGGAGGGATGAGGCAGGAGAGTAAACTTTGCATCTAGCCACCCACCTCAAGGAAATGGGGGTTATAATGCAAGGGGAAGGTAACTCTTAGCAACTGTCCGCGTGAACCTGGTTTTATAGGTCCAGGCCTGGAAACGTTTGGCCAGGCATGACAGAAATCAGACCAAAGTCAAGAACAGATATGAGGAAAGCAGAAAACCAACACGGATGCAGTGCTTTTTCATGCTGTAGGTTCCTGGCACCAAAGTCTCTGTTAGCCGATGCAGAAGTTGAATATTTGGAGGGAAGTCAGCCATGTCCAAGGGCAGTCATCTTCATGCCCTGGGAAACACCTTCTCTTCTGGCAGGAGGCAGAAAAATGGCCAGAGCGGAACAAACAATGCTCATTCCAAGTTAAATCTGATGAGTGGCTGGTGTAGGGCCCTGGAAATGCCTTGTATATAGAGTGACCGTGCATCCCAGTTTGCCCAGGACAGCCAGGGCGAAGCTCGTTGTCAGTGTAATTACAAAACACACTCCTCCTCCTACTAGAGAGCGTCCTGATTTTGACAGTAAATTGACTACATGGTCACCTTGCTTATCACCTGGTTTCAACTTAACCGCACACAATAAATATTCCAGTGTTTTAGGAAAAGTTAGTCAGCACAGAAATCCATTTTGTCAGAAAGAAGCCTATGTTGCTACTGAAATTTTCACACTATCCCCCTGTGATTTAACGCACACACATACACACACATACACACATACACACACACATACACACAGCTGGCATTCTTAGAACAAGTTTGCATGCTTTGGGGAGTTTGCATTCCATGGCAAACTGTCCAACAGAGTCACAAGAAGGAAGTGCAGCTATGCAAGCTTTGGGTGGATTTAATAATGCTGTACCCAATCTCTGCCCTGGGCAGAAAGACTGTGGGAGGCAGGGCCTGGGGACCTTTCAGAAAGGCCACAAATCAGACCATTTGCTTGTCAAATGGAAACAGTTGGCCTCTCTTCTGCCCCTTCCCATCTTCCCTAGCCCCCTGCCAACCCCTAGATGATTTATCCCTCGATCCATTCCTTTTCATCGAAAATAAGATACCGTATTCAATTTTCTCCCTCAGCCAAGGTTAACTAGAGAAAATCTGGCCAAGAAAACTGGGCTCCTAGTTATTGAGCTCAGCACTAGAGAAAATCTGGCCAAGAAAACTGGGCTCCTTGGTTAGTTATTGAGCTCAGCATGGCAGGGGTCAGAGCTCTGTCACCACCATGGCATTTCATTCTGGATACACTCCGTAACTCCTAGATCCCATCATTTTTATCTTTGAAGGCCACGCATAAGGATTTGGGCGCTCCTGTTTTCTTGTCAATGTGAAAGCCAGCTTCCCCCAGCCCTGCCAAGGAAGAATAGAAGCAAAAACAAAGACGTGGGACAAGAGTGCCACCTAGCGGCAAAAGCATGCTTTCACTTATTTATTTCAATAAAGCTGGTATCAGGGCAGACTCCTGGAATGGGTCCAGTGCTCCTGAGGGATTTTTTTGGCTTAATATTCACAACACACAGGTGCTTTGAAATCAGGAATTTAAAAAGAATGCTCTCTGTTCTCAAAGAACCCAGAGTTGGTGGAAGGACCCTGACATGTAAAAGATTTCGAGTGGAATGGAGTAACTGCTGGGATAGAGGGAAGGCGGGCATTTTGGAAACAAAGGACACTGTCCGGTGGAGTCAGGGAATGGGTTAAGAGGTGCCGAGACTGACATTAAGTGGAATTAACTGATTCCATGCTTGGCTTACCCTGTGGCCAACTGCGCAAGTTGAGAAACTGCAAGGGCTGAGTTTGGCACAAATCATCTTGCTCACACTTTCTTGTGATGTGCCTGTCCCCGATGGCGGCCACTGGCCACATATATAAGGTACTTAAAATATAGCCAGCCCAAACTGAGATGTACTGCAAATGTAAGTTACACACCCGATTTCAAAGATTTAGAATCTAAAGAGTGTAAAAATTTTTATTAACAATTTTTATGTTGAAATGGTATTATTTTGGATACATTTGGATCAAACTATATTACTAAAATGAATTCCCCCCGTTTCATTTTATTTTTTGGTAAGGTGGCTCTAGAAATCTTAAAATTATATATGCAGTTCAAATTATGTTTGAATTGGGCAGTGCGGGTCTGAGCCATTGGTTCAGCTCCAGTGGGAATCATGGTGGAGTTTTTATGAGATTCCTTTAGAACTGGACTCCTGGCTCTGGCTATAAGCAAGGGCTCTAGAGTCAGCCTTGCTCTACCACTCAGTATCATGGGTGAGCTTGAGCAAGTTTATTTAAACTTTCTTAATGTAAATTTTCTTATTTATAAAATGGGACAGTAATATCTATGTGTTGTGAGTAAAATGCAGTAACAACTATAAACTTAGCCCCCTACTGGGATAAGGGGTGTGATCAGAGGCAGGGCCAGCTGGGTGAGGGTCTGCTGGCAATAGGAGTGGAGCGGGCTGATTAGGGGTGGGGCCAGCTGGGGGGAAGGGCCATGGGGGCGTTTGCTGTCCAGCCATCCCGCCCTCTATCAGGGTGGGAGAATCTGATCAGGAGTGGGGCCAGCTGGGGGGAAGGGTCATGGGGGCGTTTGCTGTCCAGCCATCCCGCCCTCTATCAGGGTGGGAGAATCTGATCAGGGGTGGGGCCGGCTGGGGGGAGGGGCCACAGGAGGTTGGCCTGCCAGCCAGCCCCACCCCCGATCGGGCTGGTTCGCTGGTCACAGAGGGCGTCATAGTGACTGGTCATTCAAGTCACTGGCTTTTTATATATATACAGTGGGGCCTTGACTTACGAGTGTCCCAACTAACGAGTTTTTCAAGATACGAGCCGTCTCTCGGCTGATTTTTTGCTTTGAGTTGCAAGCTAAAATTCGGGTTATGAGCCAGCTTCAGATACCCCACTGCTAGTTGGCGCAGCGAATGTCACAGTGAACGCCACATCAGCCCAGCCTCACGTGTCTCACTCATTCACTTTTTGATTTGACATACGAGTAATTTGAGTCACAAGCTCCGTCACAGAACGAATTAAACTCGTAAGTCAAGGCCCCACTGTAGATAAACTCTTCATGAACATTAAGACTAAAATTCGCCCTAACCAGTTTGGCTCAGTGGATAGAGCATCGGCCTTCGAACTGAAAGGTCCCAGGTTTGATTCTGGTCAAGGGCATGTAACTTGGTTGTGGGCACATCCCCAGTAGGAGGTGTGCAGGAGACAGCTAATCGATGTTTGTCTCTCATTGATGTTTCTAACTCTCTATCTCTCTCCCTTCCTCTCTGTAAAAAATCAATAAAATATATTTTTTTAAAAGAATCTTGGGGCGGGGGGCATTAATGTGTCCTCAATCATGCATACCACATCATTAGGAACAAGCAATGCTCATTCCAAGTTAAATCTGATGAGTGGCTGGTGTAGGGCCCTGGAAATGCCTTGTATATAGAGTGACCGTGCATCCCAGTTTGCCCAGGACAGCCAGGGCGAAGCTCGTTGTCAGTGTAATTACAAAACACACTCCTCCTCCTACTAGAGAGCGTCCTGATTTTGACAGTAAATTGACTACATGGTCACCTTGCTTATCACCTGGTTTCAACTTAACCGCACACAATAAATATTCCAGTGTTTTAGGAAGTTAGTCGGCACAGAAATCCGTTTTGTCAGAAAGAAGTTGATGCTGCTGCTGACATTTTCACACTATCCCCCTGTGATTTAATGCTCACACATACACACACACATGCACACAGCTGGCATTCTTAGAACAAGTTTGCATGCTTTGGGGAGTTTGCATTCCATGGCAAACTGTCCAACAGAGTCACAAGAAGGAAGTGCAGCTATGCAAGCTTTGGGTGGATTTAATAATGCTGTACCCAATCTCTGCCCTGGGCAGAAAGACTGTGGGAGGCAGGGCCTGGGGACCTTTCAGAAAGGCCACAAATCAGACCATTTGCCGCCCCCCAGCCACCCAAGCTCCCAGTGGAGGCTGGCTGGAAGCAGGTATCTGGGATTTATTCATCTTCTCTAATTGAAACTTTGTTTCCATGGGCGGAGGCCACAGTCAGCTCAGGGCAGGCGGGAAGCTTGGCTTCCTCCATCACCCAGGCAACCAAGCCTCCTGCTTGCTTCAGTTCCATGGCTACCAGCTGGTCGCCATCTTGGTTGGGTTAATTTGTATATAGTTGCTCTGATTGGCTGGTGGGCATGGCTTGGGGCATAGCCGAGGGGTGGTCAATTTGCATGTTTCTCTTTTATTAGATTAGATCTGCAAAAGACCTGTCTGCCAATGGATTTTCTTCTATAGTCTCATTCTTGTTTCGTGGATGTATTTCTCATCTCTCTGAAGATATGTAATTCTGATCTGTTTTACCATTTTTTTCTACTGCCTGTACTTTCGTATTTCCTTTGTGTTCCTTTTCTATTTTATAAGTTTGATTCTCTTTGTGTTAGGGGCTTTCTCTTCATGTGCCTGGTGTTCCTTGCTTGGCCACTGATATTTAAGAATGAGGCTCTAAATGCTAACCAGAGTGGGTGTGTGGGGGTGGGAGTGGCTTGTTGACTGAGAAGTGAAGGATGGAACCTGTCCTGTGGAGGCGCTTGTGTCAGTATCTGTAGGTTTTTGAGCAGAGAAGCTGTTTTC
>NW_006290147.1:481956-485870 GCF_000327345.1 Myotis davidii | reverse complement strand
AGTCCCAGGGCTGATGAGGGATCCTTCTTGCTGCGTCTTAACGTATCAGTGTGCTGCTTTACTGCCAGTTGGAGTTAAGCTGAGTTGATTTGCTCTTTTGGGTGTTAGGATTATTTTATTTTAGTCCCAGGGCTGATGAGGGATCCTTCTTGCTGGTCTTAACGTATTAGTGTGCTGCTTTACTGCCAGTTGGAGGTCAGCTGAGTTGATTTGCTCTTTTGGGTGTTAGGACTATTTTATTTTTATCAATTTTTTATAGAGAGGAAGGGAGAAGGATAGAGAGTTAGAAACATCAATGAGAGCGAAACACCGATCAGCTGCCTCGTGCACACCTCCTACTGGGGATGTGCCTACAACCAAGGTACATGCCCTTGACCGGCATCGAACCTGGGACCTTTCAGTCCACAGGCCGATGCTCTATCCACTGAGCCAAACCAGTTACAGCTATTTTATTTTTTTAATCATTGCATATTCTAATATTCTCACAATAAAAATATATTGCTTTTGTATTAAAAATTTAAATATACCAAAAAAATGTCAGCTAAAAAAATTTATTTTCAGCTCTCCAAGTGAAATAAGTGAAAGTTGCTTTAGTGGTCACAAAGGACCCTTTGGACTCTGTACCCACTGGCTGTCAGCCACAGGTCATTAATCTAGGACAGGTGGCAAATCAACAGGATCTTCAAATTCCACTTTCCTTAGGAATACTTTTCTCGCTATATTTGACTATGTCCTAATCAGTTGTTTTATTAACTTGTGTATCAAAACTAATAGTTATGTCATGAAGAGCTGCCTTATCTTAGGCACGTCTCATCTTCCTCTTTTCTAATTCGAGGAACATGTCACATTGGATTGCTGCAAAGAGCCAACCTCAGTGGAACTCTCTCCTTTCTGTACCCACCCAAACTAAACATGCTTAATTTTCATCTTTAACATAACATGTATTGGCTATGTATTTATTTAAAATGTTCTTGTTGATTTGTGAAAAATGGAGAGGGAGGAAGGGATAGAAACATCTGTGATGAAAATCCTTGATCGGATGCCTCCTGCATGCCCCCTACTGGGGATTGAGCCCAAAACCCAGGCACATGCCCTGACCGGGAATAGAACTGTGACTGCAACCACTGAGCCACACTGGCTGGGCATGTATTGGCTTTTTTTTTTTTTTTACAGAGAGGAAGGGAGAGAGATAGAGAGTTAGAAACATCGATGAGAGAGAAACATCAATCAGCTGCCTCCTGCACATCTCCCACTGGGGATGTGCCCGCAACCAAGGTACATGCCCTTGACCGGAATCGAACCTGGGACCTTTCAGTCCGCAGGCCGACGCTCTATCCACTGAGCAAAACCGGTTTCGGCATTTATTGGCTTTTTAAAAGGCCTATCCGTGTGGTCGGCAAACTGTGGCTCGTAAGCCACATGCGGCTCTTTGACCCCTTGAGTGTGGCTCTTCCTAAGCCTTAAGCAACCTAAACATGGGCCACGAAGTTTCAATCGCACTGTACATGTGTGCCCACATGTGGCATTTTGTGGAAGAGCCACACTGAAGGGGCCAAAGAGAGGAAGGGAGAAGGATAGGGAGAAATATTGATGAGAGAGAAACATTGACCAGCTGCCTCCTGCATAGCCCCTATTGGGGATGTGCCCGCAACTGAGGTATATGCCCTTGACCGGAATCGAACCCGGGACCCCTCAGTCCGCAGGTCGACGCTCTATCCACTGAGCCAAACCGGTTTCGGCATGTATTGGCTTTTTAAAAGGCCTATCCCTGTGGTCGGCAAACTGCGGCTCGCAAGCCACATGCGGCTCTTTGACCCCTTGAGTGTGGCTCTTCCTAAGCCTCAGGAGTACCCTAATTAAGTTAATAACAATGTACCTACCTATATAGTTTAAGTTTAAAAAATTTGGCTCTCAAAAGAAATTTCAATTGTTGTACTGTTGATATTTGGCTCTGTTGACTACTGAGTTTGCCGACCACTGGCCTATCCCATACTGCATTGTAAGGATGTATGAAGTGCCTTTTAACATCAATATGAAAGCAACTGTGGCTGCACATATTGATTTCTGAAAATACTGAGTACTGACTCTAGCTATATTTGAATCACAAAAAGAAATCTGAATCTGGTAGGACTGCCAGACACAAACTCTGAAATTCTACTAGTATTGTTACTAGGGAGGTAACGTAGTTTACTTGATGGCTAGCTCTCTCCCAGCCTTAGTTCTGGAAAAAGTTAGCCTGGGTTTACATGATCCTCCCTGTTCTTTTAAGAATGAAGATGGCTGTTTGATCTTGTTGAAGTCTTCCAGTGCTGAGAGATTCATTCTTTCTCACTTAATGGATGAGGTCAGAGTACAGACAGCTCTAGCCTATGGCTGCATATAAAAACCAACGACGAAATGAGGCAGTGATTCCTAAGCCTTTGCTGGCTACCCTGGGACTGTTTATTATTCTGATGTTTAAAAGAGGCCATCCAAATCCAGGTTCTTGAAAGAAACATTTATTTAAAACCTCTATGGGTCAAACTGTTTCAAACAAATCCAGAACTGGTTTTCACATTTTGAGCATTTAGTGTAGACAGTATGCCATGCGTGAAAGAAACACTTATCCAGTACAGCTTTTCCCTGACCACTTGAATAGTAGTGGAACAACCAGGCAGCAGACTGATGTGACAGAAATCTGCTTGAAAAAGGGCATGATTTAAAGCTCATATTAAGGTTTTTCACAACATAAATGTGTTTAAACAACGTCTAATATCAACTTCTTCATTTTAAAACAAAACACCCCAAGAATCAACTATCCCTTTAAATTAAAAATAATAATAATAATCAATTTATACTCTTCTTAAAAGAACTCCAACAATGTAAAATAAGTTCCAATTCCAGATATATATATATATGTATATACATTTATAACTTAGGTGCTCTTTTGCACTATATGCTTTCGTTCATGCAACACTGACAGAGGACTGGGCGCGAGGCTCTACAGGGGCCTCTCTGAGAAAGCAGTGTAGCTCCTCACTCGGCCAAAGAACAAGGGGGTATACATCTTGTCAATCTCAAAAGCAGTGACTGCAGTCTCACCAGTTGACCTAGAAAGAATGCACAAAATTACAAGTTACCAGGAAATTTCAATTCATTTAAAATCCTTGCATATTTCTAGAGGGGGGTTATTTTATATTTTAGCCTTCAAATTTTTTAAATATAGCTCAATAAATTTTAAATATAGGCTCATTGTTGAAAATTTTTAAAATTTAGAAAAGTACCAAAAAGAAGTCACTCATAATTCTATCACTCAGATACAGCAATACAAAACACTTTTTTCCAGTGTTTCTTCTACACACATCAACCTATCAAGTTTTCCTATTGAGATCACACTCTATTAGTGATCATGCTTTTTTCATTTAACATCATGACATGCATTTCCTAACATCATTAAATACTATTCAGAAGTCATTTTTAGTGGCTGCATAATATTTCTCTGTCTGCTTGTACCACAATTTACTTAATAATTCCCCTTTTGTTAGAGATATAGGTTATTTTCAGCACTGGGCAATTAAACATGTGTTATTTTTTATTATGTCCTTTGGACATGTTCTAAAGAGTAGAATTTCTAAGTCAAAAGCAATAGACGTTTTAAGGCTACTGTTAAAATGTAATTTAGAATGAATTATCCTAGAATAGAATTTTTAAAAAAATATATTTTATTGAATTTTTACAGTGAGGAAGGGAGAGGGATAGAGATTTAGAAACATCGATGAAAGAGAAACATCGATCAGCTGCCTCCTGCACGCCTCCTACTGGGGATGTGCCCGCAACCAAGGTATATGCCCTTGACTGGAATCGAACCTGGGACCTTTCAGTCCACAGGCCGATGCTCTATCCACTGAGCCAAACCGGTTAGGGCTCAGTTGCCT
>NW_006290147.1:478475-481801 GCF_000327345.1 Myotis davidii | reverse complement strand
AATATTACTAGAGGCCCGATGCATGAAATTCGTGCAAGAGTAGGACTTCCTTCCCCCAGCTGCTGGCACTGGCTTCCCTCTGGCCGCCAGCAGGCACCCAGGACCCAGGCTTCCCTCCCAGCCCCGGCTTTGTCAAGAAGGACATCTGGTCTAATTAGCATATTACTCTTTTATTAGTATAGATAAGGAAGTCAACGTGAACCTTAGCAGCTACAAACAATGCCTCTTATAATATCTTTCTTTCTCCTTCCTAAAACATGATGCTTTTCATTTCTTTGATTCTACTTCTGGGTTTGGTTTCTTTCTTTGAAAAGAAAAAGAAAGTCCACAGGTTACTGAGAGAAACAAACAAGAGATAAGTGAGAAAAAAGAAAACTTCTAGGACCTTCAAAAATGAGTATAAAAAATTATTTGTAAGATAGAAATGTGGCCAAAAAGTTTTCAATAAGATGGTCAAGGTTGTGAAGTAGGTTAATTGAAGGTGATCTCAAAACGTATTATCTCAGAATTTTGGATTCAACTGGAATGGAAAGCCTTCAGTCACACACCAATATTCTTTCAATTCCAAAAGCATCTAAGTTCAATAGACACATGAACTGATATTTTATTAATTCCTTTTTAAAATTTCTGTACTGTTCCTTTCTCATACATACTCTCTGCTCATTAATGATTTCTTACAGGTAAATTCTAACTCAAGGGTCCAAGATGGCAGCATAGGAGGATGCTGACCTTGCCTCCTCCCAAGAACATATCAACTGAATACTTATAATTAGCAATTCTCCTGAAAGACAACTGAGGGCCGACTGAACAGCTTCTGCACAACAAACGAGAAAGAGACGGCAGAGAGAAAGTTGGGGAACCGTGAGAGCACTCTGGGAACTGAAGAAACCATCAGGCCTGGAACAAGGGGTGACTGCCATAGTGTGGGTATAGGGGGCCTCTTTACAGGTCAAAACGGACTTGGCATGACATATTCAAAGTATGAAAAGCAAAGACCTACAACCAAGATTACTCTACCCACTAAGGCTGTCAATTAGAATCAAAGGAGAGATAAATAGCTTCCTAGACAAGAAAAAGCTAAAGGAGTTCATAACCACCAAACCAGCATAACAAATGTTAACCCCTTCCCCGGCAGAAACGTGTATACTCGTTTTCACAAAATGTTCTTTTTCAGTCATCGACGAGTATAGTAAGAAAATATGGTAAAAAAATATGGTTTATAGGAAGACGAGTTACAAACTGTTTTCATATTGTTTAAGAAGAAGAAAAAAAGATTAAAAATAGGAATAATAAAATGGCAATAACTACATAACTATATCAATAATTACTTTAAATGTAAATGGATTAAACATTCCACTCAAAAGACATAGGGTGACTGAATGGATAAGAAAACAATGCTGTCTGTAAGAGACCTACACAGACTGAAGTACAGGACAGAAAAATATTTCACACAAATGGAAACAATAATAAAAAGCTGAAGTAGCAACAGTTATATCAGACAAAACAGACTTTAAAACAAAGGCTGTAACAAGAGACAAAGACTCAGCAATTCCACTTTTGAGTGTTTACCTGAAGAGATACACTAATTCAAAGAGAAATATCTACCCCTATGTTCACTACAGCATTATTTACAACTGCCAAGATAGGGAAGCAACCTGTGTGTCCATAGACAAATGTATAAAGATATGGTGTGTGTATGTGTGTATATATAACTCAGCCATAAAAAAGATACCTTACCTGTGTTGGGCAGCTGCCCCCTAGTGGTCAGTGCACTCCCACAGGCAACCTCCCGTGGTCCCTCCCTGAAGCCAGCCAGCCCCAACTGGGACTGAGCAAGATGGCCCCAATGGGCACTGATTGGCCTCCAGGCCGAGGGACCCCACCCATGCACGCATTAGTACACCGGCTTCTAGTATAAAATAAAATGTAAAAAATAAAAATTGAAACAAGTGTACAAGAAGAATGTGGATGGGAGAGTTGGGAGGGAGGGGGTACGTTCGCTGAGGACCCCTCAGATTGAGGATGTTTTTAGCAAAGGCCAGCTTAGGAGTACCCTAATTAAGTTAATAACAATGTACCTACCTATATAGTTTAAGAAATTTGGCTCTCAAAAGAAATTTTAATCGTTGTACTGTTGATATTTGGCTCTGTTGACTAATGAGTTTGCTGACCACTGTCCTAACTCATAGAACAAAGAACTTTATATTATAGGAACTAATAGATTTGGCTTTGGAATACAAGAGATCTTTTTAGCAGACTTATTTAAATCAGTGTATAATCCCTAAGGATAAACCAAATGGAAATAAAGTAAAAAATGGTAAGACAAACATGGGAGAAGAAAAAAATCTGATGTAAAACTGCCCTGAATGAGTCGACACATGAACATCTTATAATGACTATCGTTCTACTCATGGAATGCCGCTCTCATTTCCAAAGCAGTAGTGCCCAGCCACGTTCCACTGGCACTGTGAGCAACGGGTGCTCCACTGCCGGGCCCACTTTCAGTTCCAGTTTTTTTCTTTTTGGCCACTTTCTGGGTTTGCAGAATAATATTATCCTCTGCTTCCACAATATTAACTCAGGTTAACATCATGTGAGAGTTTCCTAACCCTGACATGAAGTACACATTTATTCCGTAACCTTGGTATTTTTATTACAATCACCTACTTGTATGTAACGTGACAAGAATGATGTATCCAGATGAGTTTGTTGAACCTCTGGTGGCCAGTGGAACACAGCTGTAGTCCTACATGAAAACTCTGATCTGCTTCTTGGACAGGGACACGGCGAAAATATCTGTATTTATAGTCAAGTGGTTTCTGTAAAAGAAAAGATGCATGAACTGTAATGAAACCTCACTTCACTGAGATTTCACTATTAGAATATTTATTGGAATATACTGGGTGGGGCAAAAGTAGGCTTACAGTTGTATGTGAAACAGAGTTTATTCTTGCATTATTATTTATTCTTGTATTTATATTTCTCCATATCAACTGTAAACCTAGTTTTGCCCACCCCTGTATTACGCAAGAATAACAAAACATCGGCACATAGTAGAGTTGTTTTGGATATCACCTTGTAAACCTACTTTTGCCCACCCCTGTATTATGCAAGAATAATATAACATCTGCACATAGTAGAGTTGTTTTGGATATCACATACAAATGTGTGAGTGTCTTGAATAACAAGTTTTTCCCCCCTAATCATCATAATAACCTCATGTACTAAATATGATTGCATTATTGCTATTTAATAGCTAAAGGAATGAATACCCAGACAGCTTAAACGAGTTAACACAGCAATTTCAGATTGGAATTAAGACTTCT
>NW_006290147.1:477236-478119 GCF_000327345.1 Myotis davidii | reverse complement strand
ATCTCAAAGGCTAGTATTTCCTTCTACTTAAAACCACTTGGGAATTTTTTTTTTTAAATATTTTATTGATTTTTTACAGAGAGGAAGGGAGAGAGATAGAGAGTTAGAAACATCGATGAGAGAGAAACATCGATCAGCTGCCTCCTGCACATCTCCTACTGGGGATGTGCCCGCAACCCAGGTACATGCCCTTGACCAGAATCGAACCTGGGACCTTTCAGTCCGCAGGCCGACGCTCTATCCATTGAGCCAAACCGGTTTTGGCCACTTGGGAATTTTTAAAGAGAGAAAATAAGTTGGTGAAGCTTGCAGAAAAAGCATCCTGTATAACTTTTTTGCAATAACAATAAAATAGTCAAATCTCAAAGGCTAGTATTTCCTTCTACTTAAAAACACTTGGGAATTTTAAAAGAGAGAAAATAAGTTGGTGAAGCCTGCAGAAAAAGCATCCTTTTTTTGCAATAACGGTAAAATCGTCAATGGATAAATAAATGTGACAAGCTTCATTAGAATCACACTTCTGCAAATACTGTTGCTAAAAACACAAAAGTATCAACACTACATATGGTTTCATTGTTATCATATTCTGAAGAGAAAACAGGCATTCTATGTGGGAGTTCCTAAATCCTTACTAGATAAAACCTAAACAACTAGGGTCTCACAAAGTCCCCATTTCTGACCTCCGGAAACTCATGGCCAAGGTCACTCACAGCAACTCTGTCCCACAGAAGCTGCCTGATTTCAGGAGCCTACCAGAGCCGGGGGGAGGAGCCAGCAACAGTTGGCCACAGGGTGATAGGACTAGAGCTCACAGAGAACCCTACCCTAACTATCTCAACACATAATGCTAGAGAAGAAAGGGGGATTCAATACAAGGGAAACT
>NW_006290147.1:472594-476803 GCF_000327345.1 Myotis davidii | reverse complement strand
GGTTCCCAGACTGCAAAAGGGCACAGGCCGGGGTCAGGGACACCCCCGAGTGCACATATTTTTGTGCACTGGGCCTCTAGTTTATTAATAAAAGTGATAAATGGGCAAGATTAGGAGACAGAGTCTTTGAAATTTTGGATGAAATATTCTTTTAATTTTTTATTTCTTTGGATAATATCTTTTATGACAAGCATTTTTAGTGTTGCTTTGAAACATTTTAAGTCCATTGTGTAAATTAAGACAGTTTTTCTTTGTTCAAGATTAACTTACATTTAGAATTATTTAGTTTTAATACTATACCTCAAATTATTATAATTTGCATAGTTTATAAATTTATAAATAGTTGGGTTGCCATATATCTTATGCCATTCTCAGAAAGCTTTTGTGTGTTTATAAGAAATAATCATATAGCCCTAGCTGGTTTGGCTCAGTGGACAGAGCATCAACCTGCGTACTGAGAGGCCCCAGGTTTGATTCTGGTCAAGGGCACGTACCTCGGTTTCAGGCTCTTCCCTGGTCCGGACCCCTTCCTAGCCCAGGCACTGATTGGGGCGTGTGTAGGAGGCAACCAAATCGATGTGTTTCTCTCACATCAATATTTCTCTCTGTCTTTCCCTCTCTCTCCCACTCTCTCTAAAAATCAATGGAAAAATATCCTCAGGTGAGGATTAAAAAAAAAAAGTAAACTGCTACTTCAACCTTGTATACTCACTTCTTCTTTTTTCTTAGTTATCACAGCATATACTTTGGTCTGATTGTCTGTATCCTGTGACAAGCGATAATGGCCCAGTAGAACTGCATCAGTTCTAAAAATAAAAAAATACTTTAAGTCTATTAATCAGTTATTACATGTATTTAAGTAATCTAGGAAGTAATGGATTATAAAGTGTTTAAGCAACTTGCTCGAGAAGAATCAGCTAGGATGTGAGTGAACGTAGTTTTCAAGGCCCCAGACACCCACTTAAGTACACTCTCCAGGGGAAATGTGCAGAATTGATCTTTTCCACAAATGCCTACCCAGTGACTGTTTGTTAAATCATCCAGTAGTAAGTTAAGGAAACACAGGATTACATTCACCTATACATTCATATAAAATGTGACTGGGATAGAAAACAAATGTTAGAGGAAAACACTACCTGGTATTCCGAGTTCTTAAACGAGGAACAATGGACTGAGGCTCCTCGGGGGTTGTCAACATCATCACATGGCCATCAGGAAAGAATCTTATGTACCTGTGTAACAGAAACAGAACACCAAAAAACACCACACACAAAGTATAAAACTCGTCCTTCTCTACTGGTACCTCAACCTAGCCATAGCTGTGAAACCGAGACGGAAATACCATGGGCCAAAGGACTGGCAAAACATCATTAAAACATGACTGACAACCTGTGAGGCCAGCGACAAAGAACGAAAGGCATTTTATTATCTTCCTTCTAGGGAACTGTTGAACTTTTAGTTTCACTCACTGAATACAAAGTTAGATTAAATAATACTCTATTAAAGTTCTGTATGTTTTTTCCTAAAACACTAATGTCAAACAGAAATGGAATCTCACAATACAGTAGTTCACATATCTACTCATTTCTCACAGTATTAGCTGATGAACAAAAAGGCTGAATTAAGAGCACAAGCTATTGGAAAAGGCAAATGAGTTCACCAAGGGCAAGAGACAAGGAAGAACTCTAACATGTAAAATGATTCTTAGATTTAGAGGCTAGGAGGTTTTAAATTTGTAGTACCCCATTGGTTCTTTTGCGTGCAATTCTTACTAAAATAGTTGATAAAAATACTGAGGGCCATCTTGTGGATAAATGCAAAAGCTACCGAGAAGAGATGTCCAATTACTAATGAATGAATACTCGGAGAGAGAGAATTTTTCACTCACTCAGTTTACTACAGTTGTACCTGTAATATTCCACTTGGTGCCAGGCTCTATAGAAACCATCAAGAGACTGTTCCCCTTGACGAATATATGTGGTTTTACTGATATATACGCCTATAAAAAAGAAACATTATTTTAAAGAACTAGAAACATAATAAATTTAAACATTTTAAAAATAAAATCATATAGCACATTTCTAGCTTCATTTTTATTGTCGTTTCCTTTAAATATGCTCATAATACTTAGGTCTGTTAGAGAAAACTAAGACTGGGTATTTATCAAAGTCAACGTGATAAATCTCTATTTCTCTTGAGTTCTAAAGGGTTCAACTTACCATCAAACCGAACACGGGGCCTTTCTAGAAACATCTCTCTCCAGGATGTGTATGGAACAAGTTTAATACAGCTTCTGCCCCAAACTTTCAAGCAGGCCAAACGCCATATTTCAGGGTCTCTAAGTAATAAAAGTACAACATCAATATATGTAAAAGGCTAAGTCCCTATATGCAGAAATGGTCCTGCTACCAGCCATTTTCTATTCAGCAAGTATTTGCTGAGTGCCTGCTAGGCATAGTCCTGGGTCTGGATATAGATTGGTGGGAAAAGGCCCTGCTCTTTTTCTGTTGGGAAAGCAAGAAAACAAAGTTTCAAGTAATGTGCTCAGTGCAAAAACAAAGCAAGCAGGGTGAATAGACGAAGTCATGGAGGGAAAATAAAGACTATTTTAGATACAGTGGCTGAGAGAGGCCTCTCTGGGAGGTGATGAAGAATACCCTGGGCAGAAACTTGTAGCAAGTGTAAGACCCTCAGGTAAGTGTGTAGCTAGTATGCTCTAACAAGGAGCAAAAAAGGCTACATGGTTGCAGCAAAGTGAGCACGGTGAAGTATAGACTACATAATTTCAGGGGTAGTCAGGGGCAGGTGAGGTCCTAGTTTACAGGTGGGAGTGTCTATTAAGTAAGATAGAGGTCATCTACCCACTTTCTTTTTTTAAAAAAAAAAAATATATTTTACTGATTTTTTACAGAGAGGAAGGAAGAGAGATAGAGAGTTAGAAACATCGATGAGAGAGAGAGACATTGATCAGCTAGCTGCCTCCTGCACACTCCCTACTGGGGATGTGTCTGCAACCAAGGTACATGCCACTGCCCGGAATCGAAACTGGGACCTTTCAGTCTACTAGTCGACGCTCTATCCACTGAGCCAAACCGGTTTCGGCATCACTTACCCACTTTCATCACTCCTGTTCGACATAGTTCTGGAAGTGCTAGCCATAGTAATTAGACAAGAAGAAATAAAAGACATCCAAATTGGAAAAGAAAACGTAAAACTGTCCTTATTCACAGATGACATGATACTGTACATAGAAAAAACTAAAGACACCATCAAAAAATTATTAGACTTAATAAATGAATTGGCAATGTAGCAGGACACAAAATTAACGCCAAGAAATCTATGGCATTTTTATACACCAACTAAGAGCGCGATTTGAAATTTTGTGGCACTGCCCACCCTCCGGTCTGGCCCTGCCTCCCTCTCTGGCCCTTGAAGCAGCTGTGGCAGCTACTGATCAGCCCTCCCCCAACGCAAGCGCGTGGAGGCCCCTGCCACCCCACCCCCGACGCTGCACGCGCAACCTCCTATCCAGTCGACCCATTACAGTGTCCCGGTCACTTAGCATATTTCTCTATTTTTTTATATCGATAGATGGATAGATAAACTTAACCAAGGAGGTAAAAGACCTGTACTCGGAAAAGTACAGGATGTTGAGAAAAGAGCTAGAGAAAGATAAACAACTGGAAGAATATACCATGCTCATGGATTGGTAGAATAACCATCATAAAAATGTCCATGCTAACCAAGACAGTCTATATTTAATGCAATGTGTATTAAAATACCAACAGCATATTTCACACACCTAAAACGAACTCTCCAAAAATTCACCTGGAATAAAAAAAGACCCTGAATAGCTGCAGCTATCCTGAAAAAGAAGAACAAAGTAGGAAGGATCTCAATACCAGATATTAAGCTGTATTACAAAGCCACTGTTCTCAAAACTGCATGGTACTGGAACAAGAACAGAACAATGAACAGAATAGAGAACTCAGAAATTGCTCAATTAATAAACCATAAAAATCTTAGGGGGATCCACAGGCAGCAAAATCTCAGACATATGCCGAAGCAATATCTTCATTGACACAGCTCCTAGGGCAATGGAAAACAAAGAGAAAATAAACAACTGGGACTACATTAAAATAAAAAGCTTCTGCACAGCAAAAGAAACCATAAGCAAAACAACAAGAAAGCCCACTGCATGGGAGAACA
>NW_006290147.1:466274-472482 GCF_000327345.1 Myotis davidii | reverse complement strand
CACGCCCCATACACTGAGCCAAACCGGTTAAGGCTAACAATTTTTAAAAAGTAGACTAAAGAAATACTGATAGTTGGATGTAGGGTGCTATAATCTGAATTTTGGTATATCCTCAAAATCATATATTGAAATCCTAAACCCTAAAGATGATGGTATTAGGATGTGGGACCTTTAGGAGGTGCCTAGGTCATGAGAGTGGAGCCCTCATGCATGAGATTAGTGTTCTTATAAAAGAGAACCTACAGAGAGTCCTAGACCCTTCCACCATGTAAGAGCACAAGAAGGTGCCCATCTATGAATCAGGAAGTGGGTCCTCACCAACCACGACACATAATCTGCCAGTGTTGTGATATTGGACTTCCCAGCTTCCAGAACTGTAAGAAATAAAATTTCTGTTGTTTATAAGCCACCCAGTCTGTGGTATTTTGTTAGAGCAACACAAACTAAGACAAAGAGCTGGGTGCATGTAAACTGGTGCAGCTACTATGGAAAAGGGTATAGAGGTCCCTCAAAAAATTAAATATAGCCCAGCCAGTTTGGGTCAGTGGTTGAGCATCAACAAATTAACCGTTTGACTGCTAAGGAGCGCTATCGCGCTCTTCTTATTTAAAACAAATTTATGTAAACAATTGGTATTTTTTAATTTTTGTTGTTGCAAAGCAATACAAGTGAGTTTATTGTATAAAAAGTGTTTTACATTTTTTCCCATACACGAGCAATTAGTGCCGCAGTTTTGGCATATGTCCGAAAAAATACGTCAGCAGCCAAACGGTTAATCAATAAAGAAAAAATAATAGAGGTCATTGCAGGGTTTTGAGCATGACTTCTGCTTTTAAAAGATGACTCTGGGAGAGGTCCAAAATGGTGGTGGCATTAGAAGATGCTGAACCCACCCCCTCCGATGAACAAACTCAAACAAACACATAGTGAGCAATTACTCCTGCATGACAACTGAGGGCTGAATGAACAGCTTCTGAACACGAACAGAGAAGACTGGGAAACCACAGGAGCCCTCTGGGAGCTGAGGGCACACCTCTGAGCTGGAGGAGCTGGTGAGCGCCATTGTTTACGTCCCCTCCCCCTCAACATGGTGAGCAGGGTCTTTACTTGGGTGCTTGGGCTTACCTGCAAGATCGCCACAGTGAGTTCCCAGCTACACTGCCCAGGGCCTTTTGCCTCCAAATAAAGGAAGCCAGCAGGGATATCAGCATCACAGGCACCTTCTGGCCTCTCGGCAGGGAGCCCTCCAACCTCTCAAGCCAACACTGCCAGTGCTGCATGCACCTGACCCACTCCAACCAGCTTCTTAAAACTATCTGGCAATACAGCCCCACCGATATCATTCTCCACCAAACAACAGGAGAGACTACAGAGAAGGCTGGGGGGCCACAGGAACTCCCTGGGTCGGAGGTGCCAGTAGCGACATTGTTTATGTCCCTCTTCCATAGGGAGGGCGGGGGGCTCTGGCCTATCTGCAAGGTCACTGCAGCATGTTCCCAGACACCTCACCCAAGCCCATTTTGCCCCTGAATGAGGGAGCAAGCAGGATCAACAGGGCATTACGACCTGCGTTTGACCCCCCCACTCAGAGCATCTCCAACTTGGGAGACCAGTGCCCTGAAAACCTTAGCACCTACTCAGCACCCTACTAGCCTGCCCAAACCATCCGGCACACAGATCCTATACAGAGGCCACTTCTACATAAAGCCACTTTTCCGAGACTGGAAGAAATAGCGATTGTGTCTAATTCATATAAGCAAACACCGAAAGTCAAAATGACAAACGGAATCTCTCTCAAATAAAGGAAAAAGAAAATTCTCCAGAAAAAAAAAAAAGCTCTAAGGAAATGAAGACAAGTAATTTGCCTTATAAAGAATTTTTTTTAAATAGTCATAAGGATGCTCACCAAACTTGAGTGTGGAATAAAGGAACTCAGGGGGGAACTTTTTTTTTAAATATATTTTATTGATTTTTTACAGAGAGGAAGGGAGAGGGATAGAGAGTTAGAAACATCGATGAGAGAGAAACATCATCCATCAGCTACCTCTTGCACACGAGAATAGTGGAAATCTATAAATCAGAACAGCAAGAATAAAAAATTATAAAACACAAGGATAGTAAGGGACCTCTGGGATAATTTCAAGTGCTTAAACACTTCTATTATAAGTATCCTAGAAGGAAAAAAAGAGAAAAACACAAGGATAGTAAGGGACCTCTGGGATAAACACTTATACTATTATAAGTATCCTAGAAGGAGAAAAAGAGGGAAGGATCAGAAATCTTATTTATAGAAATAATGGCTGAAAACTCTTCTAACCTGGGAAAGAAAACAGATATCCAGGTCAAGGAAGCACATAGTGTTCCAAACAAGATGACCCAAATAGTCTCACATCAACTCATATTGTTATTAAATGGTAAAAGTTAAAGATAATGAGACAATCTTAAAGGAAGCAGGAGAAAAATGAATTATATACAAAGGAAACCCCATATTGCTATCAGCTGATTTTTCAGCAGCAACTTTACAGGTCGGAAGGGAGTGGAAGGACATCTTTAAAATGCTGCAAGAAAGGAACTGATAGTCTGACTCTAGATCAAGTTACCCAGCAAAGCTATCATTCAGATTTAAAGGAGAGGTAAAGGCTTCCCAGACAAACAAAAACTAAAGGAGTTCATCATCATTAAACCAGTTTTACAATAAATATTGAAGGGTCTTCTTTAAGCAGAAAAGGCCGTAAGCAGAAATAAAAAAGTATGAGAAAAAAATCTACCAGGTAAAGCCAAATATTTAATAAATATAGCCAATCTAACATTTAAAAAGCTACTATGAAGGTCAAAAGAAAAAAGTAATGGTGGCTGAACCAGAATGTACTTCAGAGAAATAGTAAAATGGTCAGACTGGAGATATATTTTACAAGGAGTGCCAATGAGTTTTTGTTATGGGATTAGTGCAAAAAGTGATGTTAAAAGGTGTATTGCATAGTCACATGATTCTTACACAACTCAAAAAATATTTAACTTCATTTATAACTTAAAATATTCAGTATTAAAGGTGTAAAACTAATTATATTGGAACCAGACTAAAAAAAGAGACCACCTCCAAATTTATGTTGCAATGCATATTTTTAAAAATGATTACTTTTATTTTATAGCATATGAGGTTTAATCCCTGAAAATTTGTTTTCTTAATAAACTCCCTCTCTATGTTTTCTCATGTGTAATCAAAAGAAAAGTTTATGTAGGAACAGTGCGAGAGACCCAAATTTCAAAAGGTTGGTGGTAATCCACTAGATATTTAATAGGTACTTCTTAAATAGAATAGGACACAGAATCACCAAAAACCAAAGACTTCAAGCAATTCAAATATTTTACCCAAAATACAAGACTCCAAATGAAATTGGGTTATATAAAAATAGTGCATCTAAAATTTAAGAACTAAAGTTACAAAATAGTTCTAAATGCTAAGGACTAAGTATGTATTTTTACATAAGATGCCCATGAAAGACTGTTAGTCCCAAATGATGTTATACTATGATTACTCTTCACACAGCATGATTTCAAAAGTATAGGGTAATTTTTAATGGGCTAAAAGAAAATTCTAGGGCAATCAAAATTTAAATCATTACCACTTAATGGGGTTAGAGTTACTGTGAAAATGGCTTGAGTATTTTTTTGCTATATGCATGATTTCTTTGCTATATCAACTAAGCTAGCATGCAAACTACTCTATGTGTGACTGTATCTGTTCCACATATTATTCTACACCATGGAAACCCCGTGCATTCCAGTCTTTAAATGCTAAGTAGTTTGAGAAAATCACGTATGTGTAGCTTAGCAAAATTATTGTAGAATAGCTTTTATCCAGAACATCAATCAAGTTCTTTTATTAAAATTGGCAAGTGACCATAATCCCTTCTTTTACCACTGCCTGAGCTGTTTTAAAAAAAGTAAGTACCTGGCACAGATATAGAATCCTCTGCACACCTGTGACAACTGCTCTAAGGATCTGAGATCCAAATCACTAGACACCACCCATCGGAAGATGTACATCAGGACCTCCATCGGCAGCACTGCAAAAGAAAAGCATCCTTTCAGTGACTCTCCTGACTGCCTACTGTCTCATTCTCAGGGCAGAAACCTTTATGTATTCCTACAAATGTATGAATCATACCTTCAGTATTGCTCAGACATAAAGCATGAGTGTATTTAACTACCCCAAACTAATAATGGTTACTAACATGAAGACACAAATATCTTGGTGTGTGTGTGTGTGTTTTGGTATAGAACAGATCCGAAGCTACTTTTATAAAGCACCCCTATCCCTTGGAAGATCTTTTGCCACCAAGATATATTAAAATAAGTGTGCTAGGAAAATAATCTACTATATATATGTGTGTGTGATTGCATTTAACAGTAAAAGTTATTTTTGAAAATTTCTAATTGTCCTCCATGACAAATGAACACTTAACATATGAGAAGAAAAAAAAACATTAATTTTTAAACATTCAGCTTATCTCAGGACTACTGTCCAACTTGGCTGAAACATCTGATGATACCAGTACTCCTCCAATTTTCTTAGGACAGCCCCCAACAACTCAGACACTCACGCTCTTAGATCTTCAGTGAAGAAAGTATGGCATCCTTGAACAACAGCACTACAAGTTCTGATCTATTTTGGACTCTGAAAAGCTTATTATTATACACAAACCATAATTATAATGAGATCGCCAATCTTATTTTGAACTAGACCAGCTATCTGACCTCAGAAGTTTGGAAATCTAAAATCTAAGGTTCAAGTATTTCTCATGGACTGGTAACAAGCGTAAATTCTCACCTGATATGTGAGTCTGACTGCTCTCCAGTTCGGGCTGACACAGTTTGAGCACAGACTCCTGAACTGTGAGCTGCTGCTGGAAGTAGGACAACAGATCTGCCATCTTGCTATCATCATCATTATCTTCAATGCTGCAAAAGGAGGGAGGTGAGTACACTAAGGGCCTCCGTCTACAAACATAAAGCTTAGTAACTGATTTTTCATAGTATTTTCAAATCTTCTTGATAAAAAGTCATCTAAAAGCTAACTTCTGCTTTTTTCTTTGATGTGATAAAAGTGTGCCCTGCCTTGCAGAGTATCATAACAAAGCTTCAGGAAATTTAATTCCCACCCAGAAAGAATTAGAATTTTGGAAAACAAATGTTGAGATTTAATTTATTAGTTTCATGGTAGAGATTCCATATGTTAATGAAAAAGATAATTTCACATGATTTTTAAAATCTCATGTAAACATATTCTTTTAAGTGACTGTAATCCATCTAATTGGATAAAAGTCAAATAAACAGATGTCATTTGAGGTACTTACCAAGGGTTTTCTAACAGATATGCCTTATCACCCTACATTTAGAGGAAAATGTGTAACTCAAAAAATCTTAGCAGGGCCCCCAAATCATCTACCAATATAAACAAACGTGTAGAATTCCATTTTTGCTGAAAGTAACCTTAAAAATGATCAGATGTACCAAATGGCTTAGATGAGGATGAAGTTACGACACCAGGAAGACCTTATTATAATACAACAAAGGATGAGTGTGGTTGAGTCTAAATGGATTCAAGAGCTACTCTATCAACAGTTTGCAAAAGGCAAAAAAAAAAAAAAAAAAAGAAAAGACTTTTAGGGCTTATTATATATGATAAAAAAACACACAAATGCATCTTTAAAGAACTTTCATAGCATCTAGGTTTGTATAAAGGAACTGCACAAAAAAAAGAATGTTTCTTTAACCCTTTGAGTGCCAACCAATATCCTAGGAACTATGCTAAAATTGCCAAGGCATTTTTGCTGATTTTACAGCAGTTAAAGAAAAAATATTATGATAGCACTCCCGGCACTTTTGGCAAAAGACAGGAGGAGCTCCCGGCACTCTAGGGATTAACACAAACTTCCTGAACACTTGGAGCAGTGGTTCTCAACCTTCTGGGCCTTTAAATACAGTTCCTCATGTTGTGACCCAACCATAAAATTATTTTCGTTGCTACTTTAAACCTGTAATGTTGCTACTGTTATGAATCGTAACGTAAATATCTGCTATGCAGGATGGTCTTAGGCGACCCCTGTGAAAAGGTCGTTCAACCGCCAAAGGGGTCGCGACCCACAGGTTGAGAACCGCTGGTCCAGCTGATCATGGAGAAGGCTTACACCAGTACTTCTCAAAC
>NW_006290147.1:465064-465760 GCF_000327345.1 Myotis davidii | reverse complement strand
GGAGAGAGATAGAGAGCCAGAAACATCGATGAGAGAGAAACATCGATCAGCTGCCTCCTGCACATCTCCTACTGGGGATGTGCCCACAACCCAGCTCCATGCCCTTGACCGGAATCGAACCCGGGACCTCTCAGTCCGCAGGCCGACGCTCTATCCACTGAGCCAAACCGGTTTCGGCGCGTTGTTTATTTTAAACCTGACATTCTCTCATGGATTCAGACTCCCTTCCCTTCTATTATCAGCAAATTGGGCTTCTGAGGATAAAGGGGTTGAGTCAAAATAATTTTACTAGTATAATTGTTCTGCAAATAGCTTCAAAAGTACTGACTTCAAAATATATTCTCTTGATCTGTATCAAATAAAACCATCATGACTGACTCAAGAGCTGGGTCTATCCAATGAAATAGGGTTTATTTGGGGAGTGCTTATATCCTGCACCTGTGCTTTTAAACCAACGTTATACAGTTAATGATATTCCATCTACATACCTTAAGAAATAATAAACTAAGTCTTTTACAATTCAGCATTTTCCTAATAAAATGAAAAGCCCCCTTGTAAGTAAAAATGTATAATTTATCTAAAATGTGCATTTTGATGTTTTAATATTAAATTTCCCTAATTAAAAATTTCTGTAATTTTATCAACAAGTCTTTATACTAAACACTATATGACTTAAAAGAAAAGTACCATCTTCTT
>NW_006290147.1:464292-464957 GCF_000327345.1 Myotis davidii | reverse complement strand
AAAAGCCCCCTTGTAAGTAAAAATGTATAATTTCAAACATAAACAAAAGAAGAAAGACTAGTGTAATGAAACCATATTTCAACCATTATTAACACTTTTCAATTCTGGCCTAATTACATTTTAATAGTTTTGACTTTAAATAAGTTTCAAAAAGTTGAAATATGCCCTGTAATTTACTCCTTTCAATAATCACTGCTTTTATAAAACAATTCTTTCATCACCTTATTTCTGTTGTGTTTATTTAAAATGTGCATTTTGATGTTTTAATATTAAATTTCCCTAATTAAAAATTTCTGTAATTTTATCAACAAGTCTTTATACTAAACACTATATGACTTAAAAGAAAAGTACCATCTTCTTATCATGTTAAGAGTCAACAGGCCATAGACGCTTAATTTTAACAAACTCTATGTATTACTGTCTATCAAATTATATACGCACTAGCTGCTTCCAACGCCATCACCATCTGGAGACCGGGTATAAGTAATCTTGAACTCTATATCAGGTACAAGTTGCATAGCCCTACGATAAAACTTGATGGCTAAAAGAAGAAATAAAGCTAAATTAGCTATGACCACACATTTTTGTCATTTCCTTTGATTACTCTTAACTGTGGTTTAGTTTGGTTAGTTTCTTTACAAACAGTCAAATTCCCTTTATCTACA
>NW_006290147.1:452176-463486 GCF_000327345.1 Myotis davidii | reverse complement strand
GTAATATTTTAAAGATTTTAATAATGAAGATTAAAACCTAAATATTAAAAAAAGTCATTTTACTCATTCTATCAATATTATATTTCCCAGCAATATTTTTTTGAAAAGAGTAAGGTTATATAGAAATAAAATTTTTATTTTTGATAGTTTAAGAACCAATTTCAAATATAGGGAGACTGATGTTCTATACCAAATATATTCTAGTAAAAGAATTTCTCAGTAACTAAGAGTCATTATTCAGAAATGTCATGACAGTATGACCCTGTGTTTTTACCTTCATAGAGAGCTCCATTTTGTTCTTCTTCTACTGCTTTTAGGAAGAGTTCTCGAGCCTATAAAAATAAACGGTGGAAAATATTTTGAAAATCAGTATTAAAAATGAGTATGAATAGCAGAGAATAGTCCTCTCAACAAATGGTCCTAGAACAACTGGACATCCTTAAGCAGAATAACAAACCTTGACCTAAACCTCACATCTTACATAAAAATTAAGTTGAACATGATCATGGGGTTAAATTAAAATTTTTTAACCTTTCAGGAAAAAGATGATAAAGAAAATCTTGGAGATCTAGCAGTAAGCAAAATTCTTATACTTCACACCAAAAGCACAAGCCATGAAAGTTGATAAATTGGACCTCATCAAAGTTAAAAACGTGTTCTGCAAAATATTCTGTTAAAGAAGATGGAAAGACAAATTATAAACTGAGAGAAAGCATTTAGAAAACAAAATGAGCTCTCAAAACTCAACACTGAAAACATAAGCAATCTAATTAGAAAAGATAAACCAACATTTCACAGAGAGGATATAAAAGCTGGAAATAGCACATGAAAACAGCGCCATTAGACATTAGGGAAATACAAATTAAAATTACAATGATGTGACCCAGCCAATGTGGCTCAGTGTTCGAGCATGGACTCATGAACTAGGAGGTCATGGTTTGATTCTACTCCGGGCAGATGTCTGGACTCAATCCCCTGTAGAGGGCATGCAAGAGCAAGCCAATCAATGATTCTCTGTCATCATTAATGTTTCTGTCTCTCCCTCTCCCTTCCTCTCTGAAATAAAAGCGTTTTAAAAAGTACAATGAAGTATTACTATACACCTATCAGAATGGCTAAAGTTAAAAAGTAATGACACACCAAATACTGACTAGGATGCAGCGACACTGGGTCACTTGTACATGGCTGAGGGAACATAAAATGGTACAAACACTGTAAAACAGTTTGGCAGTTTCTTTTTTTCTTCATATATATATAAATTGATTTTAGAAAGAGAGGAAGGGAAAGGGAGAGAAACATCCATGGGAGAGAAACATCAATCAGCTGCCTCCCACATGACCCCTACTGGGATCAAGTCCTGACCAGGAATCAAATCAGTGACCTCTAGGTTCACAGGATGAGGCTCAACCACACCTATGGGACTCTGGCAGTTTCTTTTAACCAAAGATGCACTTATCTAGAAATTACACTCTTAGGCCAAAAAAATGAAAACATATATTCATGCAAAACCTGCACATGAATAGTCACAGCAGCTCTGTACATAATAGCCAAACACTAGAAACAACCCAAATGTCCTTAAACTGGATAGTTAAAGAAATTGGGTATCCATAACATGCAATACTACTGAGCAATAAAAAGGAACAAACTTTTTATACACACAACTTCAATGGATCTTAAAGGAATTATGCTAAGCTCAAAAGTGTATGGTTCCATTTATATAGTATTTTTTAATATTAAAATTATATGCTTCAAGTCAAGATGATGGTGTAAACATGGTACTTGCCATCTTCCACAACCACATAAAAATTACAACTAAAACAATCAGCATTCAGAATCACCTGAAATCTAGCTGAAAGGAAGTCCTACAAATAGGGAATTGAAGAAGCAGTACATCAAGACTGGTAGGAGTGGAGATGTGGGGTGAATTGTGAACTGGTTGGTCCCACTCCCACATATGGTGGTTTAAAACCAGGAGGAATATCTTGGCTGTGGAGGTTTCCCTGAGGCGCAAGGGGTCCCAGCCCCACACCAGGCCCCCTCCCAGCCCAGGGTTCCAGTGCTGGAAAGAGAAGCCCCTGTAACTTCGAACTGTAAAAACCAGAAGGGATTGTGGCTGAGTGACATGGAGGCTGCTGCCTCAGGCAGCTCCTCTTAAAGAACCCATGCTCAGACTCACTCCCTCTGAGCTCCAGCACTCGAGCAGCAGCTTGAAAGAAACCTGGGACATTCAGGAAGGAACTAACTTGAGTGCAATCAGGGCAAGAGCTGAAGAGGCAGCTTTCTCCCAGACAGAAGTGCTGGCAGAGGCCATTGCTCCTTTGCTGAGATCTCTCCACCACAGAGCGACAGGCCAGTGCCATATCTGAATCTCCATCAACCTGGCTCACACTTTTTGCCCTGCTCTAGTGATTCCTTGAAACCCCACCCCTCCATACTTGCAGGCTCAACCAAGCCATTTGCAGTGCCTTTTACATACAACTGGCTTCATGCTTCAGACTTTCCTAAAATCTCTCAAACAAGCAGCAGCTGGCCTCAGCATGCCCCGTACCTCTCAGTAAGTGGCCCTAGGCCTGGCACTAGTGGCAGTCCGCCTTGGTTCATAGCTGGGCCTCTCTGGGACACCTTCAAGCCCAATACAAGTAGAAGCCATCTTTAGATTGCTTTGTAGTTCATGCTGGGTAGCCCCAGGCAGGGCACAGGGAGTGACTGACTTTGCATCTCCCAGGAGGTTCCAGAACCAGTTTTGACTACTCTGAATTACAACTCTACCACCTCCACAAGTGACACACTCAAGAGGCAGACTCGGTGAGCACCAAAGCCCCACTGAAATAAGTCCAGGGCTCCATAGGGTCAGCTCCTGCCTAGCAGCTCTTCTGCTGTAGTCACAGTCGATCCCCAAAACTGATTGGCTTGGGGATCAATCCCTCCCAGTGGCACCTACATCAGTCAGTGTTCAACTACAATAGGACAGTGCACAGCTCACACAAGGGCATACCTGGAGCGTCCAGCTCAGGTGATTGGGGAGGCTGAGCCACTGGGCCCTACAGGGCATCTACATACACAAGGTCACTCTACCAAGTCCTGGAGACACAGCTAATCTGCCCAATACATAGAAACAGACACAGGAAAGCAGCCAAATGTGGAGACAAAGAAACATGCCACAAATGAAAGAACAGAGGAAATCTCCAGAAAAATAACTAAATAAAATAGAAGCAAGGAAACTACCAGATACAGAGTTCAAAACAATGGTTATAACAAGAAACTTTAGTGAGAACTTCAAGGACCTTAGTGAGAACATCAACAACATAAAAAATGGACCAGTCAGAAATGAAGGATACACTACTGAAATAAAGAATAATTTACAGGGATTCAATAGTAGAGTAGAGGATGCTGAAAATCAAATCAAGAATTTGGAATATAAGAAAGCAAAAAACACCCAATCAGAAGATCAAAAAGAAAAAAATAATCCAAAAATATATAGTGTAAGGAGCCCCTTGGACAACTTCAAGTGTACCAACATTTGTATCATGGGGGTGCTGGAAGAAGAAAGGGAGCAAGAAATTGAAAACCTACTTGAAAAAATGACAAAAAAACTTCACTTACCTGGTGAAAGAAAGACATACAAGTCCAGGAAGCACAGAGAGACCCAAACAAGATGAACCCAAAGAGGCCCACACCAAGGCACATCATAATTAAAATGCCAAAGATTAAAGACAAAGAGAGAATCTTAAAAGCAGCAAGAGAAAAGCAGTTAGTTACCTACAAGGAAGCACCCATATGACTGTCAGTTGATTTCTCAATAGAAACTTCGCAGGCCAGAAGGGAGTAGCAAGAAATATTCAAAGTGATGAAAAGCAAGGACCTATAACCAAGATTACTCTACCCAGCAAAGCTATCATTGAGAATTAAAGGTCAGATAAAGAGCTTCACAGACAATAAAAAGCTATAGGAAACCAGTATTACATCACCACCAAACCAGTATTACATGAAATGTTAAGGGTCTTCTTTAAGAAGAAGAAAACGATAAAAAAATGAACAATGCAATGGCGATAAATACATATCTATCAACAGTTGAATCTAAAAAATCAAAATAAATGAACAAGCAGAACAGAAACAGACTCATAGATACCGACAACATTGTGACAGTTACCGGATGGGAGGAAAGTTAGAGGGGTGGATGAAAAAGGATAAGGGATTTAGAAGTACAAATTAGTCATAGTCCATGGACACAGACAATAGACAGGTGAAGGCCCAGGATGGGGTGCGAGATGGATGGAGGGGGGCAAAGAGGGAAAATGGGGACATCGGTAATACTCTCAACAATAAAATTTTTTAAAAAATATTAAAATTTCAGAAATGGAGAATAGGTCAGTTTTTGTCAGTAGTTAGGAATGGCAGGGGAGGAGGGAGAGACGAGAATGTAACTGCAAAGGTATAGCAAGAGGGAGCCTTGTGGTGACAAGATGATTCTGTACCTTGATTGTGGTGGTGATTACATGAAGCTTCACATTAATAAAATTGCACAGAACTATTTATTTACATACACACACAAAAGTACTTCTAAATCTAGGAAATCTGAATAAGCCCCATGCATTTTACCAATGTATATTTCCTAGTATTACAGCTATGTAAGACGTCACCATCAAGGGAGAATGGGAAAGGAGTCCAGAAGACTTCCCTGTACCTGTGAATCTGCAATTATTTTAAAATTAAAACAAGGGTCCTAATATATGGTGACAGGAAAATATTTGACTTTGGGTGGTGGGCACATGGTACAATATACAGATCTTGTAACATAGTAACCCACTCCTGAAACCTATATGATCATGTTGACCAATATCACCGCAATCAATTTAATAAAAACATAAAAATTAAAACAAAATGAACATGGAAGTTTTTAGTTATCATGGTAATGTCAATTATTTAATGGCAAATTACTTGTAAATAAAAACTTGGATCTGATGGTATAAAGATGACAGCTTCTGTGGTACAGGAGAATAATGGTAAGTTATGCTGTGCCCACTTCATGTGAATAAGTAATAGGAAAGAAGTAAACAATCAGACAGCATCCAAAATTTTTCCAGTGGGAACACTTTGAAAATTTTCCAGAATAAGGAAGTGATTAATGAATCATTATAAATTTGTTCAATTCAAAATATAACAAAATATTGCATTAAGACCTTTGAAAAGGTGTTAACATTTGAATAATTTTTTGCCCTTCTGTAATAATTTCAGAGGCATCAACCTCTAAGAGATCAAGTGAATCTCAGGGATCAGTAAGTTATCAAACAGGTCCATGAAGATAATGTACCTGCAGGAAAGAAGTCCATAAGGTGTGGCAATAACACCCAAAGTACCGAGAAGTGAGGGATGGATAAACTGGTATACTTGTCAAAGTATTTTTCAAGTATGATGTCCATAATACTTAACTTTTCTTCTTTTGCCAGTTCTTGCTTTACTTTGGTGTCTGCTGCTTTCAGAAAAGAGCCTCTTGCTGTTCTGCAAGATCGAGTTTCTAAATTGCCAGAGCCTACGCCTGGGGCAAGTTCAAACATCCACTGAGCTCTGAACATCTGGAGTTGTGCCTAGAAGAAAAAAGTATTTTAGGACTCCTCTAGAAAGAGTAGCTCAACTTGGGAACAATTTGTCAATAGGTCAAATATATCTATATATATAAAACCCTAATATGAAAATAGACCGAACAGAGGAACAACCGAACCAGTCGCTTTGACGTGCGCTGACCACTAGGGAGCGCGCACGGAACATGGCAGGTGTTGGCCGTAGCGGGATGGTGGAGCAGGTGAGCAGGGGCTCCAGACCAAGGTGGGGAGCCAATTGCTGTCATCGGGGCAAGTCTCTGGTGGTTACTGAAAATTCTTTGCTCTATGCGCTGTGGTGCTGCCCAGCACTCACCCCTGCAGCCAGAGCTGGAGCTGCTGCTCGCATCCACTGATGGCTCCAGCCCTGCTCGCACCCGCAGCCAGCGCTGGAGCTGCCACTCGCACCTGCAGCCAGTGCTTGGTGCCGTCAGTTGGTGCGAGCGGCAGCTGCCAGCCCCAATCTCCCTGAGGGCTTCTCCACCTCCCCCTGCTCCTGAGGGGTGATCGGGGCAGGAGCTGCCGCTTGCGGCCCCAGTCGCTCTGCGCTGTCAGCAGGTGCAAGCGGGGCTGGCGCCGTCAGCATGTGGGAACAGTGGGAGCGGGGCTGCCAGCAGACAAGGGGCCGGGTGGGGGCATGGAGGATGGGCTGAGACCTGCCCCTGTTCCCACCTCAGCCTCACAGCCCACAGTTCCTTTCAAGGGGTACAATTCGTGCACTGGGCCCCTAGTATATACATATTTTTTTTCTAAAACCAGAAAACACACTTTTAAATTACTAAGTTAATGCCATTAAACGCCTATTCTAAAATAATTTTCTGCTTAAAAGTTGAAAGAAACAATGAAAATTTGCCTAAAATAAGATTGTCTACACAGGAAAAAATCTAATGGTATGGGAAAAACAAGTTTTAATTAGAATAAAAAATATACACCATCACTTAGGCACTTAACTTAGATGCTTTCAAACATTTGTTTCCTTGGAATACACCATCTAGCAGATGTTGAGTGCTACTAACATTTCTGTTATCTGTAAACAACCCTTCTTTTTCTTAATAAGAAAATATTTTTTCTAATACATATCATTAATCTTTTTTAAAATACAGGATAAGTGAAGTCCCCTGTGTGGTGGACTGTGCTGTGCTGCCGCATCCCCCAACTGCTGGGATCCCCTCAGCTGTTAGCCCTTTTGGGGTATTGCCTCAGCAAGATCATACTCCCTTCCCAGGTGCTTCCTACCCAATGATACATCGATGAAAGTAATCAGTGACTGAAAAAGCCTGCCTCTCAAAGGTTCTTCCATCCTCAGGACTTCCACAGGAATAACGAAGGTGATTCATTAAAACTGCACAGCAGCTCAACTCCCCCCAACTCTGGCTTCCCTCTCTCCCTTCGAGGTGACCAAACAGTGTTGATCCCAAGAGTACTGCTTTAAATGCCTCCTACGTGGTACTCTCCATCTCCAAGTTTGCTTTCTAGGGAACCCAACACAAGATGCTCTTTCTCACAGAGAAGGCCATTGCCAGTAGGATTGTGGAATAGTCCTGGCTTTTTAAAAATTATATATATAAATGTTTCTAAAAAAAATTTTCTCTCCATTCTGTACACTGCTTTATTTTTTGACATGAAAATGTATTTATTTCTTTTTTTTTCTTATTGTTTAACATATTACAAGTAGTAGTACATATGTCTCCTTTTTTTCACCACTGACCTTTGGATCCCACCTTCCTACATCTAACACGTATACATCTAACCTCAAGAATCTTTAGCAGCACTCTTAATATCTACTAGATGATGCATTCCAAATGAATATTATAAAGCTGAATAATTCAATAAGATGCACTTACAAATTACAATGAATATTTTTCTATTTCAATGCACAAAGATTTACCCCATTCTTTTAAATGGCTGCTGTGTATTTCACTGTATGGATGCATCATTACTTAACACAAGTGATAGACACTTAGGCTGTATTCCATTTTTCCACATAAACAATGCTACAATAAACACTTCTGTACATGTATATTAACTCGCTTTCTCCCTGATTCTTTTTTTTTAAGAAATATATTTTATTGATTTTTTACAGAGAGGGAGAGGGATAGAGAGTTAGAAACACTGATTCAGCTGCCTCCTGCACACTCCCCACTGGGGATGTGCCTGCAACCAAGGTACATGCCCTTGACTGGAATCAAACCTGGGACCCTTGAGTCTGCAGGCCGATGCTCTATTTGCTAAAATAGAACTTATTTTTTATAAACTTGTAGAAAGTATAAAAAATAAGAAGCAGATAAAGGAACACTTGTTTCTCATTTCGACCTATATTGTTACTCTGCCTTCCAAAAAGTTGTAACAATTACACTTTCATGTACACGGCATCAGTGTTCTCATAGCCTGGATGGCAATGGGCATTATTCACCACCAATTTGATCATTTTTAAAAAAACTAAGTGTAGGTTTAATTTGTACTTTTTAAATTATTAATGAGGCTAGTTATCTTTTCAAATGTTTAATAGCCATTTATATTTTTTCCACTAGTTGTCCATTCATATATTTCTACCTGTGCTCCTCTTGCTGATTTATAAGATACCCTATATCCTGAGGCTATCAATCCTCTGCCCATATGTGGTAGTTTTTACAGGTGATTATTTCTCTTTTGACAGATTTAAGATGTCTTTTGCTATATTTAGGTTTAAAAATGTTAGGTGGTCAAATCTGTCAGTCTTCTTCTTTGAGGTGAGGGGTTTTGAGTCATGCCTTAAGCCCAGGTTTGCATACTTTAAACCCAGATACTGAACTACACAGCAGCAATTACTGATACATCTTTTTACAGAAAAAAAGAGAAATCTAAAACATAGTTATAATGTAAGCATTCTATAAACCCGTATGAAAATACAGTTAAATACAATGCAAAACAACCTACAGATCTTCACAATCATGACCAACTGCTGTTTATGTTTGGAAAGCAATGGAATAAGAATTAAATATATACTGAAGAAACATGCCTGCAGATCTGTTTCCGCAGGGCTTTCGTTTTCATCATCATCTGTTCTGATCGTATCAGAATGACAATCTTCCTCAGCTTCTGCCTGAAGGGGGGAAGGAGGGAAACAAATAATCAACATCAGTTTCTCTTTGAAATCTACACCAATCTTAGCTACTTGCCCAATGAAATACAAAAGTTGCTTTTCTCTAGATACTTTCCTCACAGGTTCTAGTTTTAAATGTTTTGGTAGGTGGTTAAAAAGAACAACTATGCTTTGGAAAATAACATTCAGTGGTGGTATAGAGTTCAGCAAATAGTTTTGTTTCACAGATCACTTAAAAGATGATGTACGTAATCCATATATACATGTTCCTTTTTTTACACACTGGCATCTTATTAATGTGTGAATATGACTTTTTTTTCTGCTTAATGTTTTAAATGCACTAGGAAAGCTCCTAAACCAAAGACATGTAATTGTGAAATGTTTTTTTGTAAAGAAGCCCCTTCTAGTTTGTAAATCCAGATTTTTATATATCAGATTAATTTAAAATGGAATAAAGCAGGACTGTGCATGGTTTGGAGCTTAACAGAAGTCTCAGATCAATTGCTTTCATTTTATCCTTTTGTTCTCAATAAATGTTTGCTAAATTAAACTGAACCCTACCTTCCAGTGAAGATGAAATGTTGCCTAGGTTCAGTCTGTTAAGTAATAGACTTATTAGCAAATGGGACTTGCTTAAGACTTATTGTGGTCAGTCCTATAGAGAAATGTGGCAATCAGGGAAATGACCTTGAAGGTTAGTTAGAAAAAATAATAAAACCGATTTAATTTTACTCATTTCAAAGATGCTAAGTTTCACAATTGCCAATTTTAGTTGTAATTTGCTTCCGGGGGGGAAAAATGTTTGTATTAGCACATATCTTGGAGTACGGTAACCAGTTACGTACTTGAACAACTTTGTAGTGCAACATAAATAAGCCTAGCTTCCTATCTTATCTCTGCGAACCAGACTTCAAGCAGAGGTGCCTTTAAGACTTGAACCAGTTAGTACATGATAAAGTGCTTGGCACACCGTAAAAGCTAAATCAGCAAAGAAATAAATAAAAGAGGCCAAAACTCAGACAAATTTCCAGAAACTGGAAAATTTGAGCAATACACTTCTTCTTCTGAGTCTTAAGCTGGGAGCTTTCCTTACTAAGAGCATCACTAATAGGAAAATACACAAGAAAGAACTTTGAATTTATAGATCCCATTGAGGAATGTATTTCTTCTCAAATAAGAGTCTGCTTTATTATTGTAAACTCTAAGTACAGCTAATTACAAGGAAATTGGGGTGCCCTAGGGTACCCAGGGAACAGCTTTCTCGAACTCGAGCCTAGTGGTCATACTAAACTGACTTCAACACTTCCCCTGCTCTCTCCAGATCCCTGCTCCTGGGTATGCTGCTTGAATGATGGCTGGAATGACTGTGCCTCCTTCCTCACTTGGCTACTCATCCTTCAAGATTCAGCTCAGGAATCATCCCAGTGGAGGGCATTTGCTGATCCTTTTAATTGCCTCTTTTCATTACACTTGTGCCTGTATCACGACACTTAAGACTTGCCCCTTGTGGTGACATTCTATGATTAAAAGTTTACCACAAATCACCTTACAGTTTTGGTTATATTGAAGGTTTGGTATTGTACCAGGGTCTAGCACTATGCCAGGCTGATAACAGGTGCTCAAAAAAAAAAAAAAATCAGTTGACAACAAATAAAACGCCATGTGGATAGATAATGCATTTCTCAAGAATGAGGAAAACAAGAAACCTATAATACAGATGGCACCTTTCTTCTTCCCTGAGCTCCTGTGTTATAGAGTTTTAATCCATTATTACTTTGATTTTGACAGTGTGGCAAAAATGAGAAACTATCAATTTGGGTTTCACGACTTTTTTCAATTTAAATACCACTTGAAATACGCAGGTCCTCAGCTGTCATCCAGAGATTTTCACTTAGTTTTTCCCAATTGAGTGTGACCTAAATTTCACCTTTCACTTGAGTAGCCGGTGTCTTCATCGTTTAACTCCTGTTTCGCACGTGCGATTAACGAAATATAAAAAGTTAAGTGCTTAATCCTGGTCAGAGAACCAATTCTGAAAGTTTAGGAGCATAGTCCGTTACTGCTTCCCCTATCCAGATTAATAAAATCAATTCACTCGGCCACTCATTTATTCACAATAAATATTTGAGTGTCTACTGTACGCTAATTCGTTTGGCATCATTTCACTCTTGAAACCTGCAACCCTAGAGATCAGTTTCTAGGACGGACAATGATTTCAAACCAAAGCCAGGCAGCCGAGGGCAGAGGCGTCCTAGTCCGGCCTGAAATAGTCCTACGGAATGTGCGTTGTCCGTTTCTGGAGCTTAGCTCGGCCTCTCCACGTGCACCGCGCTGCTGCCGCTTCTCAGGCCCTCGCTGCTGAGAGGCGAGACAAAATCCTTCCAAGCCCACGCCACCTGGCCCGCCTGCCAGCCTCCTATCCAGGGCACTGCCGCATCACGGGGCGCCCGGAGCCCAGGCCTCCCCGTGGGCACGGCTTTGCAGCGGGGGGAGCGATCAACAAGTGCCCCCGTTGGCCAGGGCGCCCTCCGGATCCAGAGGCGGCGACGGCTCAGCTCAATCTTTGCTCAGCGCTCAGTGCAAAATCCCTCGAGACGAGCGAGGCTGGTTCAGGGTCCTCAGAGAGCCGAG
>NW_006290147.1:447783-451378 GCF_000327345.1 Myotis davidii | reverse complement strand
GGACCAGGGGGTGTGGGCCTACTGTGTGCGCGAGGCCAAAACTAGGCGAGAGGCCGAACCCACTTATTGGGCTCAGTGAACGTTTATGCACACTTGAAAAACCATCATCTCAAAAATGTAACTCAAAGCTTGTATGCATGCATATTAGCATAACCAATGGACACAGACACTGGAGCAGTGGGAGCTTGCCTGAGGTAGGAATGGCTGGGGGAGAGGGGTCAATTGGGGGAAAGGGGGACATATGTAAAACTTTAAACAATAAAAATTTAAATCTTTTAAAAAATGTAACTCCTTAAGGGTTGAGACCCTATGGTAAGTAGCCCTAATGAACATCAAACTAGCGCTCGGGGCTGTCCCGCGGCGACTCTGGCTGGAGTGCCACGCCAGGAATGCAAGGAAACTGTGAAACCCGCTACATCACAGGCTATTGTAACCACTTAACTTTTTTAAAGCACGAATCTGGAGGTTGAGGAAAGATGGGTTTAGGAGAGCGGCAGGGGGATGTAACCTCAGCCACAGCCAAGGAAGGTCTCACTACAGATCCCATCATGCAACGGGGGAAGGACTAGCAAGTCCTGCCCAGACGGCGCCCGGGAGACTGGGATTTGTGGTCGCAGTTCCGCGCTGAGCTCTGGAACTTGCACAGGATACTCGCCCCACCTCTTAAAGACCAAACACTCCATTTCACTCCCACAGGCACTCTTACTTATCAGGCGATATATTATTTTCACACACTTGACATTGTTTTAAATACGGAATTTTGCATGCTCAATGAAAACCTACAGTCATAGAGCCCCTTACCTTTTTCACTCAGCAAAAATTTTAGAAGTTTCTAGTTTCTATTAGGTAACAGGTACTAAGACCCTACTTTCAACAAGTTCACAGAGTTTAAATCTCTTATCTTTTATCTTATTTTGGATATCTTAGAATCTGGGGCAGAAACATAGAGGGCAAAAAAAGGGGGATGGGGAGAAGAGAATGGTGAGCTACAATATGGAAGCCCAACTGCTGTCTTAATATGGGATCCTCCCTTCGGAGGGGTGTTTTTAGTTGCACCCTAAATCAGCTACCAATAAAAAGTTCCTATTTTTCTAGGAACTAAACAATGAAGATTAATAAAGTAATAATTAGTATTTGTAATGACAAATTGAGCACATGTTTTATTAAAATGCTTTCAGGTTTCATAGCTACTAACTTTCTATATTAGGTCAGTATCCATTAGACCTCTTTACAGGGATCTATTGTCACCAGACAGGGCAGAGTAGGTCTACTCAGTGGTCGGCAAACTGCAGCTGGAGAGCCACATGTGGCTCTTTGGCCCCTTGAGTGTGGCTCTTCCTAAGCCTTAGGAGTACCCTAATTAAGTTAATAACAATGTACCTACCTATATAGTTTAAGTTTAAAAAATTTGGCTCTCAAAAGAAATTTCAATCGTTGTACTTGTTGATATTTGGCTCTGTTGACTAATGAGTTTGCCGACCACTGGCTACCTTAGTCCAATCTGTAGTGTGTGGATTCTCAACTTTGTACAGGAAAGATTTCACAATACAAGTCCAGTGATTTGGGGAGTGCATTTATTAAAGCTGGGGACAGTGAAACAAAGGAAGGACTGAGGGTAAAAGAAGCAACAGGAGAGAGCCTAGGTGGGGCTGCTTCGACTCCCTAGAAACGTTATAGGAAAGAAGTGAGCCAAGGCAGGGCTGCTTTTAGTCAGAGAAAAAGGCGGCCTTGAAGGCAGGTCCAGGGGGTAAGCCCGGACAGGCTGCCACTGCCCACTGCTCTCTGGTTATAAGTCTCATGGAGACCCTTTGAGTTTAGGAGAAAGAAAGTAAAAAGTTCTAGAGCGATCCTGCATTGGGTCTTTGTCTTGAGGGTTTTTGCCTTTTTTCTGCAGTTGAGAAACATAGGGGAGGGTCTCAGTAGAATATGCATCAGCTTTCCAGGTGCATTTTTAATATGCTAATGTATCAAAATGAGCATGTAGAGGAATTTGGGATTATTCTTTGGTCAGCTTTACTTTTTTCTTAGGTCTGTCTGGCTCTAATCAGGTGTTTGTTATATGTCCCCCTGATTTTATCCGTCCTTGGGTTTGGTTGGCACATATGGCATTAATAGGGTTTCTGTTCTCTATTTCCCCCCACCAGGGTGATTTAAACTATATATTCTCTGATTAGGGAGGGGAGGTATAAACCATTTGCTCTCAAGTGTCCTTGGTTGGTTAGGGAAGATAAAGTCTTACAATTCACTGGCTGTAAATTGTTCAAATTGTTTGGCCTTGTTCTTGTCTCAGTTTCCCATTCCATTTGCCCAGGAATTTTCTTAGCTTCTTACTGTCCTGCCTCATATTATATCTACCAGGTTGTAATTTTCCCGGAGACTAGAATTACTGACTAAGCCATTGACTAGCCCAGTGGACACTTGTTAAAGTACACCAAGATAGTCCCTCTATTTGCTAGGTAGACTTTCTTGGACAACTGGATTTGACTAAAATTGATCATTTTAGATACTTTAAAAATCATTTTTTCATGAGAGTAGCATAAAATTTGCTAGGCTCCCTCTTATTTCCTTGTCATGTCATTGATAACGATTTTTCATTTGCCACGTGGTTTGTGTGTTGCATAGGTAAATACAAACGTAGACAAATGTTATTATACATTTGCCAGATAGCCTGACGACGCTTTCCCACTTAGGACAGGAAGTCTAAGAAAGCTTGACTGTCTAGGTTCTCCAACAGGAGCAAGAGGAGAGAGGGAGTCAGTCCTCTTGTACAGCTTCTTTAGGAAAAACAAAACAAACCAACGATATGTCTTCAGTTCTTCGAATTCAAAAATAAAATAGTGAGAGAAAACTGATATAATGATGAGCTGGGGGATTTACACTCAGATCCAGTGTGTAAGGGGTTACTGCTTTATGAATTACAGTAGTGCTGCTTGGGGCAATGTGGTTCCCTTGACCAGCACCAGAATTCTGAGCATAGGGCCCAGCAAGCTTGTTTTAACAAACTGATGCCTCCAACTACAGTTTGAGAACCATTGGCTTGGGCAATTGTGTAAATTTAAATGGAGGACCTTGAAGCAATTTCTTTTTTCAAAGCGCTCCAGAGCTAGTCCTTATATGAATGATTTGAGGTAATGTCTACAATACAAGTGAATGTGTTTAAAAAGTGTTAAGTGTTAAATTCTGTATAGTAACCAGTTACAGAAGACAACTGTTTCCTACCCGGATAACAATTCAGTCTTTCAGACTAAAGTTGCTCTTACAGTTCAAATGAATACAACAGGCCATCAGTTGTGCCTTTATTTTAAACATTTTCATTGTGGTCATAAAATATATAACATAATTGCCATCTTAACCATTTTGAGTGTGCAATTCCGGGGCATTGATTTCCTTCACCATGTTTTGCAACCTCAATGACGATTTTTTTAAAAACCAGGAACAATGTTTTCACGATGACTTGTAATGAAACGTTTTCGGCATGTGCATCCACGGCCACCATTCCTACATCTCCATACGTGTGCAGCCGAGCTGCAGGGAGGCGTGCGTTTGGAGCTGAGGTCGCATTCCTGGTCGTCTGGCCGCAGGGAGCCCCGGGCTC
>NW_006290147.1:446190-447540 GCF_000327345.1 Myotis davidii | reverse complement strand
TCGCCGCGCCAGTAAGTGGGGTCAGGGATCGAGGGGCTTCTGCCGGGCGACCTGTCACTCGGGGGATGTACCGGAGCTGCGGGAGGACCCTGCCTCGTGGCCTCTTGAGTGATCGGGGTGGGAGGGAGCGGTGAATGGGCTGTAGTTTCTCTGCGCGGTCATGTGGGTCTCTCCCTTCCCTGTAGGCATGAAAACTCCCATTTCCTCGGAGTCGGGAAGATTTCGATGGGTGTTTACCTTCCAGTGTTTAAGAGGGGGAGAGCTTCCTGCCCGATTTGAAGCCCCTGTAGTAGGAGGTGAAGGACTTGCTCTGGAATTTTCCTGACTAGGCCTTTGGCTGTCCCGCGAGGGGTCTGAGCAAGAATCCTCACACATTGGTGTGCAACCATTTTTCATGGGGTTTCTTTCTGCTCTGATGTCTTTCTTACCAATGGGAGTACCTGTTAGGCGAGGGAGGTTGAAGGATTTTCCAGGACAGGAGTTTCTTTTGTAACGCACCTTCTAAAGTTTGCCTTTGACACTAACATTGAGGGCTTTGACTTTTAAATATAAAAGTAGTTTGAGGCATCCTTCCGCAGAAAAGAATATTCGTTTCCACTTACAACTAAATAAAGATCTGCTTTTGCGAAAGCTTGACTGTGCTGAGAGGATACCACCTTGGGTTTTGCATTCAGGGCTGGATTTTTCAAAGATATTGGCAGCTGTGGGGTTTTTTTATTTTTTTTTATTTTGCCCTGGACCACTTTTTATAGCAATAGAAGTTTGATAGCTACGGTTTTCATTTCTTACCTTTTCCAATGAGCGGACTTCCTGGATGTGCCCCAATAGTGAATTGTACTATTGCTGGATATACAATTAAGATAAGCTTTAAATTTGTGTAGTCAACGTATAAGTAATTAAGAAGAATTTGTGTCTCAACCATATGCTAGCTGTGCTAGGAGTTAATGTATGCATAAACATGCACATTTGAAATAGTTTCTGAACAAAGCGCTACGATTTGGTACAGAATCTTGAAGGCCTTCCTATCTATTTGAGGACCAGTCATTGTAAAACACTAAGAAGTGGGTGTAGAAATGAGAGCTGTGCTGGGATTCTTTATGGAAAAGGATATCCTCTCCCTGAGGTCCAGCCCTCAACAGGGACCTGCCCACTTTTTATTTCCCCCTCTCCCCGTGGCTTTGTCCCCATCTCCAAAGTCAAAACTGGTGGTTGGGCAGGAGTGGGCAGTCATGTTTCTAAGGGAGACCCTTTAATTTTAGATGATGGAAGGATTTTTAAAAACTTATCTTTATTGTTGATAGTTTTACAGATGTCTTTCTCTTGCCCCCCTCCCTGCCCCCCCGGCCCCCC
>NW_006290147.1:438777-445343 GCF_000327345.1 Myotis davidii | reverse complement strand
GCCGGGTTCCTGCTGCTCTGCCATGCGCCACGCGGCCCGTGCGACTCGCCGGTCCTCCTGGGCGTCCCTGCACGGACGCCTCGGCCTGTCCTAGCAGGGATCGCCCCCATTCTCAGTTCCCGAGGGGCTGCTGCGCCCACTCGCCCGAGTTCATTCCTAAGTCCCAGGGTGAATCAAAAGTAGAAGACATCAAACCCACCTATTTATTGGCTATTTGTGTAGCCAGAGCCTCCATTTCCCCAGGAGACACATTGAGAAACCTTCCCAGCACCGGGGTGGGGGGGAGCAGGGGGGAGCGGCAGCCACGTCTAGCTGCTCCTGGGTCTGTCAGGCGGCCACACTCAGGATCTGAGAAGCCTGCCCTCGGTGTGATTCACCCCCGTGCACACCCAAGTCACGAAACAGCGACAGCACCATAGCCGCCAGGTGCCAATCTGGCAGGAGCAGCCAGTCAGCTGGCTTAGTAACGAGGGAGGAAAGGATGCCTGGCGGGTACTGTGGGGCTGTGGGGAGGAGGCACTAGCTCACAAGCGTCATGAAGAACTCCACCCAGGCGCCACAGTGCCAGGCACGCCCGTGGGCATTGGTGGGCACCTGGAGGGGATGGAGAGTGCGTGCTCAAGCAGCTGGAAAGACCGGTAGGTCAGCTCCTCTGCTGTCATTTGCTCCATTAAACCTGGGGCTGTCCACACAGATGAAATGCTTTCACACCAGGGGAGCAACCCGAGTCCTCCATGCCGAGAATGGATGAAAGGAGCGGGTATGGGCACTGTGTTCAGCTGTGCCTCCTCAGTGAGAACGGGTGACGGCAACCAAACAATGAGGCTCGAAGAGCTGTGTCCTCTGCAGGTGAATGGATTACAGAAACGGTGCAGGCAACAAAACAATGACAACAAACAAAAACAAGAAGGGACGTTCGGCGATGTCTAGAAACATTTCTAACTGTCACAGGTGGGCCGGGAGGAGGGCAGTGCTACCGCTATCTGGGCCACAGAGACCAGTGATGCTAACACACTGTCCGAGGCACAGGCCAGGCCCCCAAAGCAAAGAGTTATCCTGCCTCTCACTGACTTCCTCTCCCGGCCCTGCCCCCAGATCCTCGGGTATTTTGACATCGCCTTCACCTCTGTCTTCACTGTGGAGATTGTCCTCAAGGTGAGTGAAGGCCCCGGGGCAGCTTCCACTTGGGCCGGGGAACCGACCTGATGTGGCTGTCACTGACTTGGCACTCACCCCAGGGCCGGTGGCAGGGGTGAGGGAAAAGTGAGAAGGTGGAGAGAAAGGGCTCCAAGTCTTCCTGGCACTATTGTCTGTCCATGGGTTATGCATATATGCATATATGGTCATTGGTTAACTTCTTCCCCACCCACCTTCCCTCTGAAATATGGCAGTCTGTTGCATTGAAATGTCTCTGAATCTTTTATGTTCATCAGTTTATTTTGTTCATTAGATTCCACATATGAGTGAGATCACGTGATACTTGTCTTTCTCTGACTGGCTTATTTTGCTTAGCATAATACTCTCCAGGTCCCTCCGTGCTGTCTCAAAGGGTAAGAGATCCTTCTTTTTTTTACTGCTGCGTGATATTCCATTGTGTGAGTACCCATTAGTTGACAAATGGATGAAGTGATGTTTTGAAGGGTTGATGGGGCCTATCTGAGTAGGCCGTGGCCTGTCTTTCTTACCCAGGGAACTCAGCATTTGGTCACAAAGAAATGGTTTTTCTCAGTGAACTTTCCTTCTACAGATTATATATGTAAATGAGCTACCAGGATAAAGAAAAGGCCTTTTGGGAGCGGTTATTTGTTGACTGTTCGACATCATCAAAGCCCATTGTTGGTCTTATTCTCGTTGCTTTTTGAGGTTCCTGGTAAAGGTGGAAATCATGTTAATATTGAACCTTTGGAATGATCTTTTCCTTCATAGCAATGAGTCATGTCCACCTGTTACACATAATGTATTTTAATCCCAAACCACACCTTTCCTCTCCTGCAGACTGGAGCAGCCTCTTAGCTACCCTCCCAAGCCTGGCTCTTAGTAAGTCCTCAGTAAATGTTTGCCGAATGAATGAATGAAGAATGAATGAGATGCTCCCCTTTCTGGAATTTTCAGCATTCCTTGTTTGTCTAAACTTTTTAAACCTTTAAACTATCACTTCCTTATGCTGCTCCTAGCTTTCCCATCTGCGGTCCCTCTCCATTCTCTAACATAATTTGTCTAATTTTTCAAGGCCTTTATCAGGCTTCATCCCTCCCACCGAAATCCTGTTTTCAGTTTCGCATACATCTTTGCGCTCTATGGGGTTTGGTCTTCTTGCTCTCCTGCTAAAGGGGCCAGGCTCTTCCTAGAAACTTTCTCCCTTCCCCCCACTCTCCTGTGCAAGTCTGAAATCATACCCATCCTCTGTGAAGGAGCCCAAGTCCTACTTTTTTCGTTATGTCTTCTCTACTCAATTTTCTCCTCTTTCTTTAAAGCCTTAAGACACTTATGTGTGTGTTGTTTTTTTAGCCCTTCCTTATACTGGCCATATTGACCTCTAATTGGCTTAGGCTATTGTAAGCCTCTTTGGGGGCGGGACCCATATTTTATGCATGGTAATGTGGCATTGTGGGCTTTGGAGACAGGCAGAATTGAGGTCAGGGCCTGACTCCACTTATTACGCATGTGACCTTGTGGGATTCTTCCAGCATTAGTCCTCTCACACGTAAACTAGGGGACATGCTTTCCCCGGCTGATTGTGTTGTTGAGGATGGCTTGGGGCCTAAACAGTGCCTGACATGTACCTGACAAAAACCTGCTCATTCCCAGACACTGACTCATCGAGACCTGAACCTGTTACAAATATTTGGTCGATGTTTGTTGAGTGACTTGTAGTAAGTAGACCACGAGTCATGGCTCAGCCTGGAAGCCCAGAGCATGGGCAGTCATGCTGTGAAGCTTAGCGAGTGTTATCCTGCCCTTACTTAAAATGGCTCGAGCTTAGGTTATTCCTGGCTAGTGCTCTGCTTCTGGGATCTGTTGCTGTTTTTCCATCTGAACCTTGCCAGGAACAATACTGCCTTAAAAAAATTTTGTTTTTAAACTGCTTCTCTTGAAGCAAGCTCCTCCATTTCATTTGGCAGGATCTTGCTGAGTTGGAGTTTTACCTCACACGTCCTTCTATTTTTCTGCTGGTGGGGTATGTATGAGTGTATGTGTTTATGGCAGAACTACTTGCGTAGCACTTTCTTGGCAGATTTCTGGATACAGTGACCTTCGTGTATGTGTTGATCTGTCAGCCTGTGAATAGTGTCTCACTTAATTATAAATTCTCTCATCAGCAGTCTGACAAACGCAGCATTCTGCGGCGTTCTGAGAAGGACCTCTGACTAGACTAAGTGTCGGAAATCTCCTATCTGGGCCTCAGTGTTTGTGGCTGATGTGCAAACAGAGGTGTGTGCAGGACAACTTACACACGTATTGTTTGGGGATGATAGTGTAACCTTGTCCTAGGTTGTGGCTGTGCTGACTTTTGAAACACAGTTTTAACTTCCTTATAAAGACACGTGCTCTACAAAACCACCCCATAAAAATAATTTAGTGAAGCAAATCATTTTCTGGGGCAAATTACATTAAAATGCTAAGAACGCGTTATGGCAGGAAGGAATCAGATGCCTTTACTTGCAGCCAAATAGGAAGTTAAAGAAGCAGCTCAGGTTCCTCCCGAGAAGGTGAGGAAGTTGGTATGGGCATTTGTACTCAATCTCTGCACCTAGTGAGGTGCTGTCCAAAGGTAGGAAAATGTCACTACTCAACAGATCCTAGAAAGGTACTCAGTCCGTTCCTGATTTCCTTCCAAGGAAACCGAAGCATCCTTGCTCATTGAGTAAATGTGGTCAGACTTGCTGGTGCAGCTGGTGTGCGTTGACTTGTGATATTGTCTCAGAGTTTGAAGAAAGCAGATCTGCAACTCTTTAATATGTGGCTCAGAATTTGCAAGCCTACATAATAAAAGGGTAATATGCAAATTGACCCTAACCGCAGAACCATCACTGGACCAGTCACTATGAGGTGTACTGACTACCCTCTGGTCCCTTTCCCCAGCTGGCAGGCTCCGATCGCCTGATGGCCACCTGTGGTGGAGGCAGGGCCGGTGAGCGGGCAGGAACAGCTGACTTCTCAGTCCCTTCCCCTGGCTGTCAGGCACCCATCACCTGATTGCGAACGGGGAACTGGGGTTGGGTGGTGGTGCGGGGCGGGACCGGCTATGGGCAGCTGGGGAAGATGGCCCTGATCGCAGGCCAGGCCTAGGGACTATACCCATGCACGAATTTCGTGCACTGGGCCTCTAGTACATTCATATACTTTTTACAAAAGGGCAAGTGGGGGAGTATTTGACACATCTCTAATAGATTATTAAAACATTTCTTGCCATGGTCAGGTGGCTCAATTGCTTGGAGCATCATCCTGTATACCAAAAGGTTGTGGGTTCGTTTCCTGGTCAGGGCACATACATAGGTTGTGGGTCTGATCCCCTGGTCAGGGTACAGTTGGTGCACATACAGGAGGCAACTGATCGATGTTTTTCTCCCACATCGATGTTTCTTTTTCTCCCACCCTTCGTCTCAGAAGATCGATAAAAACATGCTTAGTGAGGATTAAGAAAAAAAATAAACACTTTTTATTCAGACATTAAAAAATATGCTATCTGCAGATAACAAGGAATCCATTCCTATTAATTGGGTCTCTGGCTCTCATCCATAAAGTGAGGGTGTTGGATGATTATTAAGGTCCCTTACAGGAAAAGAAAACCTAATTTTATAGTCAGAAGTTTCCTCAACATTTTCTGTGCCCATGTTGAACTTAGGTTCTGTGAACTCAGCTTTCAATCTATTCTAATTAGCATTGCTATATATTACCTCACTATGAAGGACCCACGTCCCGCGTGGTTCAGGGCTCAGGCTCTGGAGAAGGGGCTGCGCACAAATGACAAAGACGAGACAAGAAATAATAATTTGGAAATTGGGGGGCCGGGCGGGAGCCCAAAGCAAGAGGGAGGACCCTCTTGGGCTCAGGCCTTGCCATCCTTTTATTCAGTTTGGGATACACTTATAGCCCTTAGACAGACTGTCTTATCAGTAAGGATTTACATGACTATCTGGGCAGGAAGTTGCTTCAGCTACCATTGTCTCCACTAAACAGTTGGTGCATAGCTCTGACCTTTGCCAGGGCTCAAGGGTCACCAGCATTCCGGGATCCTTGTCCACACCTCTCTGCTAGAGAAGACAATAGGCGGCTTCCCACACTTACTTTAAATGTTCCCTAGATTTTAACTTTGTCATCCTAATTCAGTTTTTTTTTCTTAAATGGAAGAGCCACAGGTTTCACTTGGTGCCTTTCCCGCCACACTGGGGGCTCTTCGTAGCTACTTGATAAATATATAGTGATGGCCAAGAGCTTGAGAACCACATGTTTTTGTGGAAAGATCAATGTGTCGTTTTTTTTATCTTTCTGTAGGTGTAATACAACCTGTGATGAAGTGCTGATAACATGCGATGGCCCTCGTGGTTACTATAAAAGATAATGGCCCAGAAACCAAAAACATAAAGTATTATGGTCCAGTGTGCTCAGCTACATATTTGACGCTAGCATGAAAGTTACTGTCTGCATGAACTTGTAGTTCTCCAAAGACAGCAGTTAATGCTTTTGTGATCTTGGACACTGCCTTTGCTTTGAAAGCGACTTTATTAAAGATTCATTTAACTCAGACAAACCCGAGTGAGAAAAAGTAAGATATACATGCTCACATGTTATCTTAGCTGTTAAAAACCATGTTTTCCTACATTAGGGTAAAAGCTTTTAGAAGGATTCATAATTTTTGTAACCTAGTCCCCATATAGTTGTCCAGTTTTGCAAAGAAGGGTGTGAGGGGGGTGGGGTGGCAGTGGGAGTGGGGTTGGTGACACAGGAAAATCACCTCTAAGCAAAATGACCATTTACAAACCTGTCTGTTGCTCATTCATTAATGTATTCATTCAACAAACCTTTCTTGTGAGTACTGATTTGTGCCAGCTGTATGCCAGGTACTCATCTAGGTGCTGGGGATACAGTTGTGAATATAAAGTTTCTGCCCTCACCTTCCTTATATTCTGGGGATAAACACAGTTCACACATGTAACACTGTAACCTCAGGTTAAATGAGGGTTCTGTGGAGACGGCTAAAATGTTTCTGCTTACTTGCAGGGTCTCCTCTGTTCCAGGCGCCCACACACTGTGCCCTGCAGGCATACCCTGCCTGCTGCCCATTTTGTACGTAGAGTTGTCCTGGAATACAGCCGTGCCCATTTATTTCCGTCTTGTCTCGGACTGCAGAGTGGAGTAGTTGTGACAGACTGATAGCCCTCAAAGCCTAAACTATTTACTGGCCCTTCCCAGAAAATATCCCTGCGCTGTATTAGTTTTTACATTAAGTCTTTGCTTCCTTGACACATTTTGTTGATTTGTTTGCTGTTAGACATGATGGGGAGTCACCTTACATTAACATGAGATCGGCTCCTGAGTTAAAGGTGCTGTAATGTCTGCACAGC
>NW_006290147.1:432551-438710 GCF_000327345.1 Myotis davidii | reverse complement strand
AGTTGTGAGTACGGGAAACACAGATTTTTATTATTGTTATTTGTTAATTATGGTATTATTTTCTATACAAACAACTATGAACCTACTTTTGCCCCACCCTGTATATATGTTCTCATTCACTCCCCCATCTTCGCCCCAACCTGCCTTGCCCACCCTTAGAATATGGGGTGCCAGTCAGGTCAGCAGCTGGGACTAGGAATGTTGCCACCCTGGGCAGCCTTCGTTAAGCATGAGGACTGTCACCCCAGCTCATCCACAGTTTCATACAAGTCAGGGTAAAGGTATCCTTCTTCCAGCTCCTCAACATTTGGCTCTCCCTTCAGTTCTTTACAGACCACAGAAGCCACAGAGAATTATGGGTCTTCATTTAGATATAATTCACATGTGATTGAAGACTTTTTTTCAGGTTCAGGCACAAGCACCCAAAGACCTGATTCTGAGCGATGGGAAGTTATGGATCCTGCTCAGGGGATTAAGGGTCCTGGGACATGGGGGGTTCATTTTCAGAAGCTGGGTTGATGGCGGAGAGAGAGGTAAGGCATGGAGCAGTTTCTGGAAGGAAGAGGCATTCATCCAAGAGGCAAAATACTTAAAGAACATTTCTGCTAAATGTATATAGGCAGAAGAATTGGGCTCCAGAGAGAAACATATGAGCATGTGTGCTATTTCTAGTACCCTTTAAAAAGAAATTAACAGTACTAACTTCCTCGTGTCAAGTAATGACACATGTGAACCTAGAATCCCAAGTGATTACATGCTGGCTACAGTGCCAGGAGAAGGGCCACTGAATGACTTTGCACATAATCCAGTTTTCCTAGGCGGGCAGATGAAATCAATGGAATCTTTTCTGTGTAAAACAATCAAGACCCTCATAGGGTCTGAGTGGGGTCAGTGGGCTGGTAAACCACAGCTCTCGAGAAGCCCATGTTGGCATGCACTTTTCTGTCTTCAATCTTAACAAATGAGTAATTGTGGCATTCGTTCAGGGACTACCAGGATTCCAAAATAAAGTACGACCACCGCTTCCCTGTGCCCAGTGTCTGGAGTCCAGGCTGTGAATGAGCAGGGCATCCATGTGAGCTGCTGGCCATGAGCAGATGCTCTTTGCCTCCACTGAGGACTGCAGACGAGGGGAGGGAATTGGGGCTGTTCCATCACAGGAAGGTTTCCCCCGATGTCACCCAGCCTGGAAAACCATCACTGTACTTCAGAGTTTGGCTAGAACCCTTTAAAAGTGAAACCAACTTGTATTTCTTTGTTAGTTGGGTACAGCCTTACCCAAAGGCCAAAGACCTGATCTGACCACGTGGAGGGGGGCCTTTCTGAGAGTCCCTGAGACCCAGTGCTTCCGGCATTGTGGTGGGAAGGCCCAGGCCGCCTGCCTGTCTTAGCTTTTCTGTAGTGTTTACTATTTTCCCATTTCAGAACTTCTGAACGTTTGTGGTCAGGTCAAACAATTTCATTGTGACTTTGCACGTGAAGAAGTAGAAGTACTAAGAGCTTTGAGATGCTCATCGGGGATGGTACAGAAAATGGATAGCAAAGACTAACATCCACATTTTGACCATTCAGACAATCTCTGAGTAACTGCTGTGTGCGAGTGGAGTGTGAGGTGTGAGAATGCAGAGACCAAGGAAGCGTGGCGAGGGACCTGGCTGATGCAGGGGCCTGCCTGTCACTGACCACTGGGAAGGTGTGGGGACTTTGAGATGGGACAGGGCCTTGAGAAAGCCATTAGCTGTGTCTGTGTAGGTTGGGGCAGGAGGCTTCAAAGAGGTGATTGTTGCAGATTCTGAACTTTGGGGCCCAACGGAGGCAAGGGTACTTGTCCCTCTTTGAAGGAGAAATGTCATGTAGCATTCAGGGTCCCTCTGGGGCACTCTCTTCTCTTTGCTAGCTTTTGTGCAGGTGATGGGAAAAGTGGAAACTGATTCTTCCCCTCCTGCCCCTCCCACCCCGTAGTGATTTGGGAAAGAGAGAAACATTGACCTGTTGTTCTACTCATCTGTGCATTAATTGGCTGACCCTTTCATGTGCCCTGATTGGGGAGCAAACCTGCAACCTTGGTGTTTCCAGATAACACTCCAACCAACTACCCAGCCAGGGCCAGTGATCCATTTTTTTTTTTTTTTCTTAGACAAATGCTGGCTTGATTGTGAACTAGTCACAGAATCACAGAGCATTAGAGCAAACCATTTCACTGCATCAAGTCCAGTGCCCTAATTTCACAGAAAGTAAACCTGAGGACCAGGAGACACTCCGGGTCAGAGGAGGTCTGTGCCAACTGGGAACTGGGACCAGCCCTTCTTTGTCTGCAATGACTTCGTCTCCGCTGCTGCTGCTGCTGCTGCTGCTGCTGCTGGCCAGGTCCCCGCTGGGTTCACTGATGTTTGTTTGCAGAATGAGGCCAACTAGCATGGCCACATCACTGGTTTCCATATTTGGATTTTGAGCTACAAAGTACTTCCTCTAATTCCTCTTATTCTCAGATCATCAAAAGATTTTATGACCTTTGGATCTTTTGCAACCTTTCCCTTGAGTTTGGTGCAGTCAGCCTGGGTTCCTGTATCAATCCTACCATTTATTAGTTGTATAACTTTGGACAAGTAATTTGTGTCTCAATGTCCTTATCTATAAAATGCGGGGATGATGTTAATAGTACTAGGGGCAAGTTGCTTATGCCTCAGTGTCCTTATCTGTAAAATACGGATAATAATAATAATAGTACCTACCTGGCACAGTTGTAAGGATTAAACAGATTAATATATAGAAGCACTACAATAGTACTGTACATATAGTAAATACATTGGGGCCTTGACTTACGAGTTTAATTCATTCCGTGACAGAGCTCGTAACTCAAATTACTCGTATGTCAAATCAACAGTGAATGAGTGAGACATGTGATGCTGGGCTGATGTTGTGGTGTTCACTGTGATGTTCGCTGCGCCAACTAGCAGTGGGGTATCTGAATCAGGCTCGTAACCCGAATTTTAGCTTGCAACTCAAAGCAAAAAATCGGCTGAGAGATGGCTCATATCTTGAAAAACTCGTTAGTCGGGACGGTCGTAAGTCAAGGCCCCACTGTACTAAAATTAGTAGTAGTACCTTTTGGGTTTATTTGATACTAGAGGCCCGGTGCATGACATTTGTGCAGTGAGGGTGGGGTGTGGGGTGGGGTCGCTTAGCCTGGCCTGCGCCCTCTCACAGTCCAGGACCCCTTGGGGGATGTACGCCTGCCTACTGAGGCCCACTCCCCGCTCCCTAGTTGAACATCTGCTCCCTGGTCGTCAGTGCACATCATAGTGACTGGTCATTCTGCCGTTTGGTCGATTTGCATATTAGCCTTTTATTTTAGAGGATATTAGGAAGGTAAGAGTGGATTAGTCATAGTGAGAGATTTATCTATGTTATTCTATGGAGTCAGAGAGGTATGTAGAAGGTCTGCCCCTTAGCATGTCAGCTAATTCCCAAGTCAATGGATGAGCTGCTACATTCCACTCACTTCTCAGGCAGTGTTGACTGTCTATACCAGGAGCTGTGAATTCAAATGCTGTGGGGGCAGAGGAGGAAATGTAAAAGACCCAGGAAGCTAGCTATGTGTTTGTTAGGCAGTAAGAAATTGCTCTTTTCTTTTCAATAAAGGACAATTTTTCTTTAAGCAGGAGGTTTTTTTCAGGTTGCCTTTTAGTTTGTCACTTTTAATAGCAGCATAGGAACAGAGATGTTTTTCTTTCAATAAAACAAGTGGTTGTGAAGGTACAAGAATACATGGTTACTAAAAAGAAAAACTGAGGAACTGATATAGAAACCATTTTAGGGACAGCAGGAAGGAGGGGGATGGTGATGAGCTGAAGAGACCATGCGCAGTCTAAGGAGGTGGTGACTACCCTTTTCTAGCGTTTTGTTACCACACAAGGTTAAGGACCCATGTTGTCAGCCCTTCGGTTTTTCTAAGGAAGCCCCCAGTCTGGATTTTTACATGGAAGTTCCTGGTTTCAAATACAGATTCAGAACCTAGCTTTGAATCCAGGCCTCAGACGGCCAGTTTGCAAGCTCCCCGTTCACACATGCCAATGTCATAGTCAGAGATTTCAGCCACAATTGTGAAGTCTTGCTCACTGTGCAAAATTGTAGAGAAATAGTCTCTATACTTCAAAAAGGAATTCCGTTGCTTATTGGGAAAGTGTAGACTTCTGATTTCATTCTTTTTTTAATTGTGAAAATAAGTATTCATTTATTAAAAACAAACTTCAGAAAAACATATCTGTTAAAACGTGGTTAATTTTGACAACACCTGTCAGTGAGCAAAAATAAAAAATGTGATGAGGAAGCAAGAATAACTGTTACTAAGTAATATTATACCCACCTCGTCATTTATACCCCTGTTATCTTGAAAAATATAAAGGTAGCTCTAAGAACTTTAGACATAGCTCTAGGTTTATGGCATGATTTGCCTTTCATGTTTTATTGATTTCCAGAGGGTACTATTTTATGATACCAAATCAAATGCGTAGTCTAAGAAAATTCTTCTCTTTTAATGCAGTCTATGAAATCTTCCTACCTGAAACCCTCAGGATCAAATTACCCTTACATTTTTCTAAGGAGAAGACAGCCATCAAATTTTTTCAACATTGGCCCCCATTCTTAAAAAGGATATAGGTGTGGTTTAATTAATACTGATTTTTTTTAATGTGCGGAGATCCAACTCTGCTTTTTAAATTACATAAAAGGAACAAAAATATGGCACCATCCCAAAAAATCTAATGCCAATAAAAATGGCAGCAGTACAAAAATCTAAGCAAATCTCCAATACAGCAGATTTGTTGTATACAACATGCAATGATTTATTTTTAGCAAGAGCAAGAAGCTTAATAACAGGCAAAGGAAACCAAACACTGCATTATATTGAATACTAAGGTAAGTAACCATAGTTATCTTATAAATCTTCCAATAACATAACTAGTTGCTTTCGAATAACTATATGTGACCCTCATTTTTTAATTAAATGCCTATTCAACAAAGCTAACTGGAACAGATACATTTATGCAAATTTACATCCTAGGATACCAGAGTAAACAGGAGACATTAGCCAAGGATGAATAAGAAAGTTCTATTTTTTTTTCATCTGTGTCATCAGGTGGCAAAGAATGTACTTTTCTCTTTCCTTTTCCTAAACCACTGCTTCCTGCCTCTACAGGAATCTGATTCTCTATCAGAATCTTTAGGGACAGTCTGAAGAACTCTCCAATTCCTTTTTGCCTTTTGGGAGTTGGGCGCACACAAACTGGATTCCCTCTTGCATACTTATTTTCAGCTTTCCTCCAGGAAGGTGAAGTGAAGTTAGTGGCAGAGGTGGAGGAACCAAGCACTTTCCTGGGGGCTCGGGCAGCCACCACTTTTCTGTAGGTGCCCAGGAAACTGTCTGCTCTAGTCCGCACCATGTTCAGACACGAGAAGATGAGAGCAACCACTAACTTTCCCACGGAGGGTGTCTCAGTGGACAAGAACGAGAAAACTAATCTCCCGGGCACAGTTTATACTCCTGATTTCATTCTTAAAACATCCTTTTGAATAAATAAAAGCCACTGCTGCCTTGATTCAGAGGATTGTATGAAAGTCTTTGGGAGGTTCTCTGATTTCCTTTAACTTAAGCTCTGTTGTCATCTGTGGTAAGTTATAATTATCAATTTATCACCATCTTCGTGAAGAGCCGTGCTGGACTATGGTGCTCTGTTGAATAGGCAGTGTTGGCATAATCGATGATTTTCAGAGTCTGAGATTAGGTGTCAGCTTTACAGAGTAGTTGTCTGGTAAAACCATCCACATAGCATGTAGAGACCTTTAAGACCCAAGAGAAGCTGGGCTTTAATAAACTCCAGATAAAAGAGTCCCCTTCCCAGCTGGCTAGTTGTCCAGGCAACCCTGAGTGGTACCCAGGGCCACTTTTGGACACTCCTTCTTGTTCTTTGTAGTTGTATGTTCTTCCAAAATAGAAGCAGATAATGGTGGATGGAAAAATTGAACCTTGGGCTAATAGAGAATTACTTCTTCTAATTTGTCTCCAACTATGCTAACCTCTTTCAGTTTTCAAAGCATGCTAACTACAGATGATTGATCTAATGATCTATCTCTATCACCTCCTCTATAGAATTTTGTCTC
>NW_006290147.1:427946-431345 GCF_000327345.1 Myotis davidii | reverse complement strand
TCAAGAGGAGAAAGAATTTCTAGGAGGAAGTGATAGGACAACTACAGAAGAACTGAACACAACAGCCTTGAATAATTCCCACTTATGGTTTGGGTCCTCCTCATTTCTATAGCCCCTGCATTCAAGCAAAATCAAAATAAGAAGTTAGGAAAAAGCATTAGTTAAAAAGAAAAATTCACTTAAAAGCAATTAAAAGACAGGGAAAGAATTAAAACTAAAAATGTCGAGAAGGTTAGAGAAAACATTAGAATAAAATAAATACATATAATAAGTTACAATAAAAGGTAAGAATCTAAAGGTTAGAATAATTTTGAAACAAAAATAGAACTCAGAGCCTGGCCCGTGTGGCTCAGTGGTTAAGTGCTGACCTATGAACCTGCAGGTCATAGTTGGCTCAGTGGTTGAGTGTCGACCCATGAACCAGTAGGTCATGGTTCAATTCCAGGTAAGGGCACATACCCGGGTTGTGGGCTCCGTTCCCAGTGTAGGGTGTGCAGGAGGCAGCTGGTTGATGATTCACTCATCTCTCATCATTGATGTTTCTATCCCTCCCTTCCTCTCTCTGAAATCAATAAAGATATATATATTTTTAAAAATATGATAGAGAGGAAGGGGAAAGGGATAGAGAGATAGAAACATCATCAATCGGCTGCCTCCTGCACGCCCCCTACTGGGGTTGAGCCCATAGGAATTGAACCTGTGACCTCTTGGTCAACCGCTGAGCCACACCAGCCAGGCTAGCAGGCTTATTTTTAAGTTGATAATTTGTATGGCCCACGAATGATGTTATAAATATCCAAATGGCCTTTGGCAGAAAAAGGTGACTACCCCTGCTCTAGGGAAAGCAGTATCCCAATTATACAGTTTAAATGAATGAGGAAGTAGTAGGACATTAATTATCAAAGAAAGGCATCTATGTTTAATAGTTAATAGATGTGATTCATTAGTATAATGCCATTGCAAAAAAAAAAAAAGTGGGGAAGAGCCCACATGCTTCTGGAAGTTAACTAGTCATTAAGTTTTGGTCACCACAGTTCTTCAAGGAGATGGAGAAGTGTGTGAGGATTCAGAGATGAACGCCAAAGGTAATTAAAGTAGTGGAAACAGGTCCTGTGAGGAAAGGTTGTGTAATTAAAGCAAGAAAAGGCCAAGGGACTCACATTTGATTACTAATTTTATGTATTCTTTATGTCCACAAAAAATAAGGATGAAGAAATTAGCTTAAATAGGCAAGCTATGGTTGGCTATGAAGAAAAATATTCTAACTAATTGGATTAAAAATGCAAATCTGACCATGCTATTCTCTAGTTAAAAAAACAAACAACCCTTAATTGACTTCTCATTGTTTCTAGGTCAGCGTCTACTTTTTTCTTTTTTTTTAATGAAGCATATAATTCATTTATTTAGTTAGTTTTAAATATATTTGTATTGATTTCAAAGAGGAAGGGAGAGGGAGAGAGAGAAACATCAATGATGAGAGAGAATCATTGATCGGCTGCCTCCTGCATGCCCCACACTAGGGATCGAGCCTGCCTTTGACCAGAATGGAATAGAACCCAGGATCCTTTAGTCCGTAGGTCAACGCTTTATCCACTGAGCCAAACCGGCTAGGGCTGAAGCATATAATTTAGTAGTTAGCTGATTTTTAACAAATCAAGGTTCAAGTGATTTTTTTTTTTAAAGCAAGATAACATGTAACAATGATTTGGGCATTTTAACTTGTTGGGAAATGAAATACTGAATGATACAGAAATAATGTTGTCATATCAAAAATAGATGGAGATAAATAGGAAAAGATGAAAAAGAGGGGGAAATAAACAGAGTCCAAAATTGCTTATGTTGTGGCCCAAATGTTCTTCCTGTGTTTTGTTGAGACACAGCTTGAATCCCAGACAGACTCAGCTTCAATCATGAAGTGGATGAGCCACAATGTATGATAGTGTTCTGTCTTATGAACAGCTTAATACGAGGCTGAATAAGTAAATCCACATTTGTATGTTTTAGGATTAAATAAAATGTTTAAGATATGTATGTGTGTGTTTTTAAAGAGACCCATTCCTGTACGCTTTGAGGGTAATTTTTCCAATGTTTAATCTAGAATGATTTCAAACATGCAGTTATAAGAATAGTACAAAGAATATCCATTTGCCTTTACCCAGATTTACCTGTTGTTAACATTTTACCCCATCTGTGTGCTTGTGCACACACACACACTCTCTCTCTACACATACAAATACACACACATACTCGCACACAATTTTTGTTCTACCCACTTGAGAATAAACTGCATACATCATGGACCTTTACTTATAAATCTTTCAGGGTATATTCTTTCAGAATAAGAATATGGTCTTACAGGACCTCAGGGGACTTCAGTAAATTTAATGCAGTTACAGTATTTTAATCTACCATCCATCTTCCAACTGTTCCCATTGACCAATAATCTCCTTTACAGGTGCTTTCTTCTCCCGCAGTACAGGATGCAGCCAAAGCCTGTGTTTTTCAAAATGGCATCTGAGGCCATCCGCAAACAAAACAAAACGGCGGGGTTACCTCTTTCCAGGTGCAAGCTCCTCCCCTTGCCCCCCACCCCAGGTTCACGCCCCTGTGCCTTCATTTCTGCTCCTTGGAGTGCTAGAACCCCGTTCTTTACACAGTACCTACTTTTCTTTTTCTTTCAATAATCAGACATTTATGACGACTTTCCTTACTACCCTCCTGGAAGTCAGGGGGCTTTCTCCTTTCTCCCTCCCCACATCTGGGACCGTAGGTATACTTGACATATCTTAGTGCACATTCATGAATACATATCTGCCCCGCCTTCCCCCAAACACTCTTATCCCCTTCTATGAGACTCTAAGATCTTTGAGAAAGTAAACCATATTGGATTGGTCTTTGTATCCCCAGATGTTACCATGGGGTCTGTCACACACGAGGTGCTTTATAAATATTTATTTATCAGTAACGGAATCTGTCACTGTAAAGAGCTGCTGAAGGAAGTTGTAGGAGTCTGATCCTAAAGAGCTTCCAAAGAAAGGAAAATGCCCTCTAGCCACGGGCCTTAATGGTTCTAGGCGCAGTGGTTGGCAAACTGCAGCTCTTGGCCCCTTGAGTGTGGCTCTTCCACAAAATACCACGTGCGGGCGCTCATGTACAGTACGATTGAAACTTTGTGGCCCATGCGCAGAAGTCGGTATTTTGTGGAAGAGCCACACTCAACAGGCCAAAAAGCCGCATGTGGCTCGTGAGCCGCAGTTTGCCGACCACTGGTCTAGGGGGAAGGGGAAGGAGTCTGGGCTGGGAAGATTGGTCTCTTCCAATTAAATGGTAGAGTGTGGCGAAATCAGACCTAGCCTTTACATTTCTTAAGTTTTCTCAAGGTCATGCACAGCCTTCACA
>NW_006290147.1:410968-427055 GCF_000327345.1 Myotis davidii | reverse complement strand
TGCGATTACATATATGATTTCTTTTTTTAAAAATATTTTATTGATTTTTTACAGAGAGGAAGGGAGAGGGATAGAGAGTTAGAAACATCGATGAAAGAGAAACATCGATCAGCTGCCTCCTGCATACTCCCTACTGGGGATGTGCCCACAACCAAGGTACATGCCCTTGGAATCGAACCTGGGACCCTTCAGTCCACAGGCCGATGCTCTATCCACTGAGCCAAACCAGTGAGGGCCTAAGTGAATTTCTTAGTGATTAGAAAGAATTCTTCTGGAAGAAGGAGCTGCAGACTGGATTTGGATTTAGATGCAGAATGTCACATACTTCTAATCAATATTTTCTGCTCTGTTGATTCTTCAGATAATTAATTTAATAAAATGTATTTAATGTTCTTATTCATGTATTTACATTTTATTAATGTTTATGTAAAGGCATTACAATCATATGTTATTACTGTGCTGTATTTTCTTTATTATAAGCAAACTGAATAACTTTCAATTTTATAAATGAAAAAAATCAATGGCATTAGGAAAACAGAACTAATAAGCATTTTTAATAAGAAGGAAGAAAAAAACCTGCCCAGGACTGCCCAGCCAGCTCAGTGGTTGAGCATCGACCTATGAACTAGGACAGTGATGGCGAACCTTTTGAGCTCGGCGTGTCAGCATTTTAGCCTCAGTGGGGAGCTTGCAGGAGGCAGCCAATCAGGAATTCTCTCTCATCATTGATTTCTATCCTCTCTCCTTCTCCTTTCCTCTGTGAAATTAATAAAAAATATATATTTTAAAAAAAGAAAAGCCCTTAAAATACATACATACACAAATAAATACATTTCTTTTTTACAAAGGGGTATACAGAATTCAAATGGCAGCAAAAATAATTTAGGTGAAATACTAGGAAAAGCTTCTTAATATTAAGGACTTTGACATCTTCCATTCTATCTCTCTCTCCCTCTCCCTTCCTCTCTGAAATCAATAAAAATATATTTTTAAAGATAAATAAGTAAATAAAAATCTGAATGATGTTAAAAGGGGCACAGCCTCCATAAAAAAATCACTAGCTCCTTGTTTAGCTCCAGAATGTCTAGTAGTAAAAATAATACTGTTTTGCCTAGCCGCAAGCACATCATGGAGCACAAGTATGCTCTCTATCGGAAGAACTTCAGTTTTAGCATTTCTTGGTTTTGTATGTTTGCATTGTTAGCTGTGGCAGTTACAGAACACGGTATATGTAGCATGAGCTCGGCAGCTTTCATGGACCGTAGCCATCGTGCAGGGTTTGCCCACAGTGGTTAGTCAACAGAAAAGCTTCGAATTGCAGATTCATTTTTGAGGCAGTGACCAATTCACTTTCCAAAATTGCTATCTTTAGCTTTACAAAGACTTGTAAAAGACCATTAGTGAGATCACCGCTTGGCCAACTTTTTTCTGTAAAGGGTCAGAAAATAAATACTTTTGGCTAAGCAGGCCAGTCAGTCTTTGTCACAACTACTCAACTCTGCTGTTGCAGTATGAAAGCAGCCATAGACTATGCAAGTGAGTGGGCAGGACTGTGTTTCAGTAAAACTTTATTTAGAAGAACAGGTGGCGGGTGCAGGGTGGTGGGGGTCAATGGGAAAAAAGGGGGGACATCTGTAATACTTTCGACAATAAAGATAAATTTTTTTAAAAAAAGAAAGAACAGGTGGTGGGCTGGAGGAGGAGAATTATAGTCTGCTGATTCCTGATTTAGGCTATAAAAATACACAACCTCAAAATATACAGTAGCACTTATGCTTGTCCCTGATTTTTCTCTACAGGCAAAGGACTGATCTTTGAAAATATGTATTTGGGAGATAGTCACGTTCTGTTGAATACCTTGTGCGGGTGCTGCCACAGGAAAATCTGGTTACACTCCGGGGAGGCCTGCTGCCGCTGCAGGACTGAACCACCTCGGCTCTGAGATGAGCGTCCGGCCTGCGCGGGCACACCATGAATAGGTACACAACGATCAAGCAGCTCGGGGATGGAACCTACGGTTCCGTCCTGCTGGGAAGAAGCATTGAGTCTGGGGAGCTGATTGCTATTAAAAAGTAAGTGTTATCCTTCACTCTCATGAATGCATCCTCAGCTACTCATTGTCAAAAGGGGAGTGCGCAGGAAGCATGGAGAAGGATCCTAGACATTGACTTCTGGGGGCGAGATGATTGTCGACTCTGGAATGCTCATGTCTGAGGCGTTGAACACATGCCCTTGCATCCCGGGTTTCTGGTTAGCTAATAGGCCTCTCTTCCTCGCCTCAGGCTCCATAGCAGGGATTGGCAAGCTTTGTTCAGCAAGGAGCCAGACAGTAAATATTTTAGGCTTTGCAGGCCATATGGCCCCCGTCACAACTCAGCTCTGCTGTTGTAGTGTGAACACAGTCATAGACCATATATATGAATGAGTGTGGTTGTATTCCAATTAAACTTCATTTATGGAAACTGACATTTGAATTTCAGATAATTTTCACATGTCACAAAATCTTCTTCTTTTGATTATTTTGATTCCAACTATTAAAAAATATAAATGCCATCTTAACTCATGGGCTTTACAAAAACATATGGTGGGGTGGAGCTGGGGTGAGACATAACTTGCCAACCCTTTTACTGGCGTGTCTAGAACTGTGCTGTCTAATAGGGTAGCAAGTAATCATATGTGACATTGAAATGTAAACTTAATTAAGAATTCAGTTCCTGTGTTGCACTAGCTACATTCCAAGTGCTCGCTAGCCACATGTGTCTGTCTAGTGGTGACCATACTGGACTAACAGAACATTTCCAGGGAAACAAAGTTCTATTGGACAACTCTGGTCTAGATAAAATAATTATGAGGGATCCCCTCCATGGCAAGGTTAACTAGCTAGTGATAAAGCAAGACGCAGTCCAGGCCTCCTGTGCTACGCTGCACCACCTCTGCTGGGAAAATTGGTGATGTAGGATTGATTGCCAGGTTTTAAAATAAATGCTGTTTTGGATAGTATGATATTTGATAGGAATCATAACCAATCTGAAGCACTATTCATTAGTTTCAGAATGAAAACATTAAAAAGAAAGTTTAGCCTGTGACTAGGAGTAAGCATACTATTTGTTTCTTCTCTTTTAGAATGAAAAGGAAGTTTTATTCCTGGGAGGAATGCATGAACCTTCGTGAGGTTAAGGTATGTATTAATACAATAGGGGATGATTTCTGTATAGTTGATTAAAATAGTCTTATATATGCTTACATTTCTTTGTTGTTGATATATTCACTCTCTTTGAATTGTTTCACTCATGCCCAAAATAAAGGGGTGGGGGTGCTAACATTATTCAGTTAATAGCTCAAAATAGAAGACTACTTTGCTGTTAATGAGTATATTTATTGGTGTATTACTCTTTAAGTTAATCACAGCTTTATTCAGATTTCAATAGCTTCCCACTAATGTTCTTTATCTCAAATTGTGATAAAAACAAACAACATAAAATGTACTATCTTACCAATTTGTAAGTGTATACAGTATGAAGTACATTCATATTGTTTTACAACCATCATCACCATCTATCTCTAGAACTCACTTCATCTTGCACAACTCAAACTTTGTACCTATTAAACAGCAAGTATCTCCCCATGACCTCTACCTTCTGCCTCTGTGAATTTGACTGCCCTTAATACCTCAGGTAAGTGAAATCACACAGTACAGGCAGGCCTCGTTTTATTGTTCTTCACTGATTGTGCTTCACACATGTTATATTGTGTACAAATTGAAGGCAACACCCTCTAACTCATTTCATGGCAGGACTCGCACGTGGAGGTGGTTTAGACCCAAACCCTCAGTATCTCCGAGGTATGCCTGTATTTATCTTTTTGTGACTGGCTTATTTTGGTTAGCGTAAATGTCTTCAAGGCCTAGCCAGCTGTAGCATCTGTAGAATTTCCTTCTTTTTAAAGGCTGAATCATATTTCATGGTATGGATGTACCACATTTTGCTTGTCCATTCATCCATTGATGGACACTTGGGTTGATCTCACTTTTTGGCTATGGTGAACCTCCCCATTTCTTTAAACTCTTCCTTTCCACTGGCTCCTTCTCTCCAATCTCTACTAGTACATGTGCCTGCCATTCTCTCCAATGAGTCTCAGCCCTCTCTTCCCTTGAGCTTCCTCCCCTGTCCTTCCAAACAACCCCTTATGCCATCATTTGTCACCTACCATTGACTTTCCACTGAATTGAGTCCGGCGTCTCTCTCTCTGTTACGGAAGCTGCTTGTTGCCAAGTCCAGGATCATTTTCTCAGGCACTTTCTTGCCTGCAGGGTTGGGTGCTGTTGACCACTTCCTCTCCTCTCTCAGGCCTTTGTGACTCTGCTTTTGCTTAGCTGTCCTATCTCTTTCTTGCCTTTCATCACTTCTTCTGTGGGTCCACCCCTTAAATATCGGTGATTTCCTGCATTCTGTTCTTATTTCTTATTCTGTTCTTCAATTTTTTCTTTGCTCTGACACTACACCTGATTAATGTCATTCAACCCCCCTGCTTCGACAGTCTCATCAGATCTTTTACCTTTCTTATGCATTAGGCCAGGGTTTGACAAATGTCCCGCATTCTGTTTTTGTAAGTAAAATTTTGTTGGAACACAGCCCTGCCCATTTGTTTGCATATTGTTTATGGCTGACTTCATGCTACAATGGTAACACTGAGTAGTTGCAGCAGAGACCCCTCACCTAGGGAGCCTAAAATACTCTCTGTCCCTTTGAAGGCGAGTTTGCTCATCCCTGCTGTAGAACCCTATATCCAAATGCTCAGTGGATATCAGTGCCTGAATTTTCTAGAAAGTCTGCAACCCCCCTGGCGTGCTCGTATCTTCTCCCCCTTCTGTTCATTAACATTTACCCAGAAACCACAGCCCTTGTAAGTGGCCTGTGTGATCCCACCGTCCTCGTGTTTCATCCATCCTGTGTGCTGCTGCCAGAATGATCTCCGTGACAGTCAGCTGCTCATACACTATCTACCGTTTATTGAGAGGCTGTTATGGGCCAGGAAGACCCTTAGGTGTCTCACTTCATCCCACAACTACCTGATGTGGAAAGTGTTAGGCTCTTGAGTTTGCTCAAGACAACAGCTGAGACCCAGTCTCAGGAACTTGCTTGACGTAAACACACCTCTAAGCCACAAAGCTTGGTTTCAAACCCAGGTTTGTGTGAAGGGTTCAGTGGGTGTCCCCCTGGCATCCAAGCAGTGTCTTCCCTGCTCACTTCTCCAGTTGAAGTCTTCCGGAGGCACTTCCTTTAGAACCTAACTGGGGCCATTCCTATTCCTCAGACACGGAGAATGCCACTCCATGCTCACACCCAACCTGGGAGGGCTCCCCTCCCGACACACCCTACACACCCTTTCCCTCCCACTGAGCTGTTTAGGTGTTACTCTTCCTGAAAGTCACATTCGAATAATACTCACTGACTACTCGGGGTTTAATAATTACTCCTTCTTAAAACACCTCTGATGCTCCTTGCCTCTGTCATTAATAGTCTTCTTAATTTTGCTACATGTATTTTGTCCTCTCTTCTGAATTAGATTGTTTGCCTCTGAAGGGCAGGCACCCCAAGATATCCTTGGGGCCCAGGGTATTGTACAGCAGGTCCTCTAGTAATGCCTTTCCTTCAAGGTCTTTTTAGAACGCTGATATCAATTAGCCTCGGATACAATTGATTTTGTTATACATGGTTATACATTGCGGTTCCAAGAACCTATTGATGGTGTTAAGTGAGTACTCACTGTAGTTTTGTTAAAAGTTGAGAACCTTCATGCCTGGGGACAGATGGTCCCTATTTGAACTGTTGACCCAGGTTCAATCTGCTTCTCTGCGTTGATACAGCTGTCCTGCCCCTTCCACTCCTTTGTAGACCTCCCCTGAGCCACAGTAAGATGCCTTCTTTTTGGAAGTATTTCTCTGTAAAATGAGTCACATGAAGTCCTCCACGCAAAGTTAATTCTTTTGATGTTAAACTAATACATGCTTTAACTTGCTCATGAGCCTCGCTTAGAAATAAGAGCTGTGAGCCACTCAGCCTTGGACCAGTAATTCATGCTCAGAACACACTTCAGGCTGACAACAGACGGGACCGTATTCCTTGCCTAGAATTCTCTTCTTGAAAAATTTTAAAACTTACTTCATTTTCCTCTGAACAAATTTGCTGCTCGTCCCCTGGACACCCCAGCCATTGTGTGGGAGGCACTGTAAGCAAACAGGCAGAAGCGATGGCCGCAGCCTGCAAGAGCCCAGTGAATGCTACTTACAAGTTAAGCAATGTTTGTTTTTGTTACTCATGGAACATCAGGAATCCAACCCAACTGAAAGAAGTCATAGGCCCGGAGGAGTCATTCTCGAAGGATCTGTCCATTTGGCCCGAACAGCCGAGTATTTCCTGCCAGAGAGGCATGTTGGCAGCGGCTCGCCCGGCAGGGAAGAGGCACCAGAGAGTCTTACTTAGCTCTCATTCACTGGCCAGAGTCCCCTCTCTTCCCAGCTGCTTGAAATAACTTGATCTCATTGCACATTCCCAAGCTCTGGTCCCTGGGGTACCTGATCACCGAGTGTCCTTCCAGATTTGGATATTCTATGTTAACACTTCATCTTCAGGGATTGCGTTTGTTTTATAAGAGGGATGTTCTTTTAAGGAAATTCAAAGATAAAGAGGGCTTTGCAGTGTGTTATTATTGGGCTGCCTTCTCTGTGAGGAAGTGGCTTTTTGAATGACAGGGCTCATCCCACTGGCCAGGGTGACCCTTCGAGGCTTCCTGGAAGGAGCCTGTCTATCAAATTCTAATTGTCTCGTGAGTACACCGGTAGTTGGGTATCTCTGGCTGTCACACATGAATGGGATCGCTGCTCACCATTGACAGAACTAATGAGGCAAGCAAAAAATGGTTGACACGGCTGTATTCACGAGTGCGTTCCCAGAAGAGGAAAACTGCATGCACGCAAGGCTGAATAATAAGGTCAGGCAGCATTTTCCACATCACCCTCTTGTTCCTTTGCCTCGCTTTTACTGCCTTTGCTGTTCTTGGAAGTAGCTATTTCTCCCATATCACTTCAGAGTCTTTCCAAAGAGATTTCTCTTCCTTCTCCCTCTGCTTCAGAACTCACAGTGTGAGGAGCACTCTGTGTCCTCTGGACACGGATGAACCAGATGGAAGTTGACAGAATCAGGCTATTGGCCCCTGTGTGAACAATTTCTCGTTCATGATGTCTGCAGACTGTCAACTGGTGATCTTGCCCCAAGGCGGCTGCCTTCTCCAATACAGGCCCACCCCAGACATACGGAGGGTTCCGTTCCAGACCACTGCAATAAAGCAAGCTGTAATCTTGTTTGCCGGTGGAGGGTTTGCCTTCAATTTGTAAAAAACAAAACACAACACCACATCTGTGAAGCACAATATAGTGGAGTGCAATACAACGAGGATTGCCTGTGCTAGAACAGTCAAAGCCTCATCTTCCAATAGATTCCTCTCCCCACCTCCCAGGAATGAGTTCTGTTATCTGGAGAGAACACACCTCAGGTAGCCCTGGCCCACAGCCTGGTCCTGGCGGCACCAGAAATACCAGTTAAGATTATGCATTTACCGTTCGGCCAGTTAATCAAGATAGTTTTTCCATGTACAGTTGCTATGGATTTCATAGACATATCATTTATGAAATTGTTGTTATAATATGAATTGTGGCCTTCCTGTGGTTGTAGAATTAGGTGTTTCTTCCTAAGTCTACATGGGGTTACTTTTCTTTTTCAAAAGTAGAACCTCTCTTTTTATTTTTCTTCCTCGCCTTTCAGTCTTTAAAGAAGCTCAACCATGCCAATATAGTAAAACTAAAAGAAGTGATCAGGGAGAACGATCATCTTTATTTTATCTTTGAGTACATGCAGGAAAATCTCTACCAGCTCATTAAAGAAAGGTACGTTTGGTTTTCATGATCTTAGAAATAACTATTGCAAAGTGGACGTGTTTTCTTTCTGCTTTTGTTTTTTATTTTATCAGTCATGTTCCTCGGGCTGTGCTGCTTAAAGCTGCCTGTTAGAGAAGGGGCCAGACCCCCATCCCTACCTCGGAGGCCTTGTGCTGGCATCATCGAAGCCAGTTTCAATGAAGCTGTTTTCATGTTTTAATGGCTTATTCACCCAAAGGAGCTCAGACATGTAACAGACATTCTGTAGTTCTCCATCCCCACAGGGACATGTGGGCAGAGCAACTGCAAGTCAAGGTGTAAAAGCTTCATTCACTCTGAGACCTCCATCGAAAACTTCTGGGTTTATTTCCATTCCTTTCTCGCCACAGTGCCCAGGGGCTTGTGCACGGGGCAGAGGAGTCTAATAAAAAATTTACCTGCTATGGTAATTAGGAGCTTTAAAAGTGAGCCATGTAGAACCTCTAGGGCACATTTTCTTGGTGGCAGATGAAAGCCATTCACAGAATCCCTCTGAGTGATTTCAGCGGACAAGGATTGTCTTTACTGAAAATCATAGCAAAGAAGATGCGTAGTTTGCCCAACCAGGAGGGAAATGTTACTCTCTACTACATGTCATAAAGCCTCAAATCTTCCCCATTAAAATGTTTTAAAGTTTTAGTTTATATTACAGAGAAAAGAGATGTTCATATGTTACATTAGAGGGAATTTTGTTGGGGCGTTTACTATAAAATATTTCATCATTGCTTCTTTGTAACATAATTAAATATATTTGGTGTATATGGGCAAATAGTTGTTTGGGTTTTTTGCTCTGTATTATCAAAGGATCTGGTCAAATTAGCACGTGAGCCAATGTTTGCACAAGTTCTTACTATATAACCAAATGAACCCCATTTTCATTTGTAAATCTAGACTCATAACTTTTCCCCTCTGCTCCATACAGAAATAAGTTGTTTCCTGAGTCTGCTATAAGGAACATCATGTTTCAGATACTGCAAGGACTTGCATTTATTCACAAACACGGTAGGTGATTTGGATTACTGTTCCTCTGAATAGCAGTGAAGTGTTGTCATCAGGTGGGTGCAGGAAGCATCCGTGTAGCTTGCAATTGACTCCCGGAAAAGGTGGAAGAGTTGGGAGGTTGACGATGGATTTTGGAATACGTTACCTTCCATTACTTGATTTCTGAATATCCCTCATTACTCCTCATGTCTGCATATTCTTCTTCTTTGGGCTTTAACGTTAAGCTTGTTAGTTATAGATCTAAAATCATTCCTGACCATTAAATGGTGTATTAATGAAAAACCTAAGATTAGAATTCAGGGAGATTTCACATATTATGTTTGACCCACTAACACTGATTTACAGTGGCTGCTCGTTTTCCTAATGTATTTATATTTTAGTTGTTCAGAGGGGCTCAAAAATAGTCTAACAAGGTTTATGCAACACAGGAAAATTAAATGAATTAAAAATTAGCAAAGAAAGAAAAAGGGACAGTCCAAACAAGCTACAGGATAGTTATAGCCAGGGGTGAGGGTAACCCACAAAATGCATCTCAACCTCTTTTACTTAAGTAGAAGAAGCAGGCTACAGATTCGATTCTGAGCTTGCTTTCTGACAATGAGAAATGTGAAACATGACAGATTACAACCTACATAGTTTCCCTGAGGTAAAAACAGTCCACTTGCCCAAGAGAAGCAGACTATTCTTGGTACTGAGATCAGGGAGTTTCTCTTATGTGTCCTTGTCGGGGAAATAATATGTAATGTGACTTCATGGTGAACACAGTGACATGGGGAAGTTTCATGTCACTTCCCTCAATACAGGCCAATTATATCACCTGATTTGAGAAAACAGTCCTACTGAGAAAATAGTTCTACTGAGGCCCAGGATAATTCACTCTGGGGATGGTCTGGTTAGTCTAAGGAAAGAGAGTGTTTAGAATAATGGATGGTGCATACTCTTTAGGAAAGCCTCTATCACTTTTATCCTTAGCTGAGCTTTTTAAAGATAATGAGTAGCAGTGAGTTTGAGGTTATGTTTTCCAGCAAGTACCTGGGGCATCACTAGTCTTTGTTACTAACTGCACGCGGCCCACCTGGGGATGGATCGATACCTCCTTGTGAACACAGAGCCGTGGGATGGACATGTGCACCAGTAGAGCCAGGAGATCCTTCTGGAGGTCATTTGAGGTCACTTTTGTATATAGACAGATGGGCTGAGCAGCTGATCTTGCACAGGTAGAAATCTGTTCACTCCCAGTGTAAGGATATCATTGCTGTTACAAATATTGCACCAACAAATGAATTTCCTAGTAAGGAAACTGCGTGGAAACACTTTGATAATACAGTCAGTTCAGATTTGACAGAGGTTGGTAGTGAGTAGAAAAGACCTCGTGCCTCCATCCACCTGGGATTGTTCCCAGCCTGTTCTTTAACCCCTAAGTAGCCTCTCACAGAGACTAAATAAAACACAAACAACAGACAGGCTATCTGTACAAATCCTTGTCAGCCTCAGGCACATGCTGAATAACCAGTGAGTAATTGCAAGACTGAGTCAAACTGTGAACCAGTTCTAGTGAAAAGATTTTAGTAAAAGGTATGTCTGATTCTGCTGACATTGATAGAGCTAGCACTGTAACCTGTATTCACCAGAATTCACAAGGCATAGTATGAATTTGCAAAACACGAAAAATTTATAGGAAGACATTAGGAACAAATGGGGGGAGACTTAACTAGATTTAAGAGCCCAGGAAAAAGAAATGATAAGAAATCAAGGAGAGAAAAAAAGAATCAAAGAGATTCTCAAAGGAGAAAGGTCAACCAGAATGTCTTCAAATTTGGGACCAGCGATGGCATCTCAGTTGCTCGGGCTCCTTGCTCAGTGCTGGAAACTGAGTGGGGACCTAAAAGAAAGTTAAATTCTTTGACTTTCTCTTCTTTTGCTGCTTTCATGAGACTCAGATATGTTTCCAGAAAGAGCATGTAGCCTTTTATCCAGGCCTCTAACTCATCGAATGAATATGTGCACATACCCTCATACATGTGCATACACATCTACATGCATACATACCCACGTGTGCATGTCTCTACATATACACCCTCCCTACACACACACATACACACACAACACATAAATACATATCTAATAATTTAGCATCCTTATACTATTGTGTCAAAACAGTTTTTTGGAACTCCACACTATCAGCTCGCTTACACGCCTTAGACTTGTTACAAGTCCCAATGCACAAAGTTTTGCAAATATTAGCACATTGAATTCTGTAAAATAACCCTACAAGGTAGATGCTGTTATTGCCCCATTTTACAGATGAGGAAAGTGAGGCACAGAGGGGTTAAAATAATTTGGGATTTGAAATCGGATTGTGTATGAGAAGCTGGGTTTATTGAGAAGGTCAAACCACCTTTACTTTATAACCCCAGTACCGTTGCTATGACCAGAGTTTCTTGACATTTTCCCCAGGTGTTAAGTGCCCAGTTCTAGGTATAACTTAGTAACTTTTCATCTGTCAATTTATTTCCATGCTAATTACTCAGATAGAAAGGATAGCTGGTATCTGTTCCTTCCAAAGAGGTCTAGAGAGCTTTAAAGACCTGCCGCAGGCCCCATTGCAATGAAGTGGAAGAGCAGAGATCAGCTCAGATACCTGTGTCCATTGCCACACTTCACTAGACAAACCTATCTTCCCAGCGAACAATAGAGTAAGAGGTTAAGAAAATAGTGATAATATTTGTTGGTGGATATTAATTTTACAGGTCCTACCTCATTTTCATTGATAAATGATTTCTGGAAACTTCTTAATGGTATTTATATAGTATTGACTTGACTTTGGTTAAGTGCACAGGTAACTCCATGTTATTTCTTTTCTCCAGTAATGGAAAGAAAAATCACCTAACGCACTTCAGAGTGAGTCTCAGGCTCCTCCCTTTTGCTCATCCTCACGGTGAGAAGGCGAGTTCTGTCCCCGGGGGAGCAGAGTCCTCTGAGAGGGGAGAGGCGCCCTGCGGGTAGTCAGTTGCTATGGCCATAGTCCATGTCACTGAGCCCTTTCCCCGCCCAGGGATCGAAGACACCATCCTGCTTGGGGCCGATTGAGCAGTGCCAAAGCACATGCACTTTGTGGAAATTAAAAAATGAATGCACACTGTGTTTCTTCCTTAACCTGCCCTTGCACATATGCAGGTCACACTCATCCATGCCAGTAATCAGAAATGCATAGCTGGCTTGAGAACAATGTTGTGCCCCAAGAAGTGGCTCTCTGCTTCTATGTTTCATCACTATCTTCCTGTGCATGACCTTGAGACAGCCCTTGGCCTTTCTGTGTGTTGCTGGCCTCGTGGCCTTCTTTATAAAAACATTGTAGGTTTCAGTTTGGTAATATCTGTGAAATTACACCTCCCGTCCCAGGAAGGTGTGCTATGTGAATTCATAGTGGTTAAGTATTCTCTAGTTATTTCCCCATGTTCTTATCAGGTTCATCATGAGCAGGATGTGGCAGAGGGGAGAAAGCCTTCTTTGTGGCTTCGTGGTTTCCTTGCCCCCGGGCTCTTAATGAAAAGCAAGCACAACGCATTTTCTGCCAGAATGAAAGAGGAAATTCTTCTGTTATTCGATTGGCGTAGGGGACCCTGAAATTAGATTGAAGGGCTGATCCTGAATTATGAAAGCCAAACAGTTTTGAGCAGGAAGGTTTATCTTAATAGCACTTTGCTGTTGCATGACCCCTGAATGACCCAGCTCTAAGGGTTTGCATTGTGGATCGGAAGTGGAGAGGGAGAAGTGGACTCTTGTGACAAGACCCAAAGCACGCATCTGCAGAGCGTGGACCCAGCCAGCAATCAGAACAGAGCTAGCACCACCTCCTCACAGGTGGCGGGCCACATCACTAGCCTCACAGCCTTGATTCTTTGCATCTACAAAAGTGGAGCTGTGTCTGCCTGTTCACTGTACCAGGTTGCTGGGAAGAGAAAATGATAGGATTCATACTACTAATACCAACAAGCTCTGGCAAGGTGCCGACGGGCTAAGTGCTGCTGTGAAAGCTGTGCAAACGTTAACACATTGAATCCTGCAAAACAACCCCACAGGTAGATACTGTTATTCCCCCATTTTACAGGTGAGGGGAGTGAGGCCCAGAGAGGTTACGTGATTTGCCAGCCAGTGAACAGAATGGGGACTTGAAATCGGGCAATCTGATTGGTCTGCACAATTTACCACTATGCAGTATTGCCTCTCATGTGGTAATGTTTTGTTAAAATAGAGATGAGAAGTAAATGTACACGGCAGGAGGGCCTTATACTTTTAATTACCAAGGAATAGAACGCATGGGCATAAAGCTAATCATAGCTCTTGCCATTATTCAGTAATGTAAAGGACAGAGGGCTAGATTCTGCAGACATATTCATGAATGTTCCTAGTTATAAAGGCTTATTCTCAAATACAGTATAACAGACAACACATGTCAACTGACAGATACCATTTTCACCAGCCAATTTTAAGGGTCTGTTTGCAATTTCTTCCCCCTAGCCATTTTCCCTCTGATGATTTATGTGGGGCCTGGTGTGATCCATAGAAAAGAAAGCTGCTAGAGGGACATAAGGTGAACCAGAATCTTCCCTCTTCTCATTTCATTAGTGCTCATGTTCTCTGTGGAAGTGGAATTAAAGAGGGAGAGGGTAAAGCTGGACTGGTGGGAGGGGATCATGCGTGTTTACAGGAGCATGGCCAGCATGGAAGCAAGGAGTGCGAGAATACTTGCATCTGAGCATAGGTCAATGTGGTGGGATGTGCAGGAGAAGATGCAAGTGTGTTGAGGTGGGTGTTGTAGATGGTGGCAGTGGAGCTTGGGGGCTGGAGAACAAATGACTCGTAAATGCCACGAAAGTTTAGAAATAATAATTTAGCCCTACAAGAGGAGAGAGGGGGAGTTAAGAGGAGAAGCAGCATTAATATGAACTTGCAAAGACCAGAACCACAAACCTAGATTAGCTGTGTGGGTTGGGAGGGACAGAATGGAGCTCCGTAGTATAACAGCTGTGGTACCTTTCTTGGTAGGATTGTGAATGATTCACCCACCCACCATGACTCACCTCTCCCATCTGTTCAGTCAGAAAACAGTGTCTACCATTTCTTTTCTCATTGAGGTGTTTGGTTTTTGTAGTTGTTAATCCTCACCCAATTATATTTTTTGTGTTGACTTTTAGAGAGAGTGGAAGGGAAGGGGTAGAGGAAGAGAGAGACAGAGGGAGAGGAGGAGAGAGAGAGATCAATGTGAGCAAGATACATTGATCGGTTACCTCCCACATACGCCGGGGAGAGAGACAGAGAGAGAGGAAGAGAGAGAGAGATCAATGTGAGCAAGATATATTGATCGGTTATCTCCCACATACGCCCCCACTGGGGCGGTGATTGAATCCTTGACCCTTCAGTGCATGGACCTATGCTCTAACCACTGAGCAATGCTGGCCAGAGCTCATTGGTGTGATTTTAATTCTCCGAGTTTTTAGGAAGAGAGACCATGGTCTCATGTTCATATATCTTCAGGGGCCACGGGAGTCTTCCTGGGTGCACTGACGAAAGGTCACTCTGTGACAGGGCTCGTAACTCAAATTACTCGTATGTCAAATCAAAAAGTGAACGAGTGAGACACATGATGCTGGGCTGATGTTGTGGCATTCACTGTGACGTTCGCTACGCCAACTAGTGGTGGGGCATCTGAAGCTGGCTCGTAACCCGAATTTTAGCTCTCAACTCAAAGAAAAAATCGGCCAAGAGACGGCTCGTATCTTGAAAAACTCATTAGTCGGGACCCTCATAAGTCAAGGCCCCACTGTAATTTACTCTTAATTTGGTTAGGAAACTTAAGGAATTAGTATGAGGAAGGCCATTAGGTATATACTGGTACAATGTTAGGATAAAGAATGAAACAATGGAATAGATAGATATAGATATAGATATAGATATAGATATAGTATGTATAGTATAGTATGTGTCTATATCTACATATCTATATATGTATATACACAGTATACTACCTTTCTACGCCCATATATGTATATAAACACTCAAAGCTATATACATACATGTACTACATACACACAAGCTATACAAATAGAAAATTCGCCATGCCAGTCTCTGGTCTAATCTCGGGACCCTCATAAGTCAAGGCCCCACTGTAATTTACTCTTAATTTGGTTAGGAAACTTAAGGAATTAGTATGAGGAAGGCCATTAGGTATATACTGGTACAATGTTAGGATAAAGAATGAAACAATGGAATAGATATAGATATAGTATGTATAGTATAGTATGTATCTATATCTACATATCTATATATGTATATATACAGTATACTACCTTTCTACACCCATATATGCATATACATACATGTACTACATACATATAAGCTATACAAATAGAAAATTCTCTGTGCCAGTCTCTGGTCTAATTCAGGTCTAACTGCTTGATCTTCTCAATGCCTTGGATGATGGAAAAGAAAAGCAGCTCATTGGTGGACGGAAGCACTTCCTCTTCTCCCCTGTGGCCCTCTTGAGTGTGTGCGATCACTTCTGTACCTTCAGCCCTTCTACGTGGACTGGGTTCTTGGCTCTGTAATTATATTCACCTGGCCCGTCTTAGCCAGCCATTCACCTTACAGACCCATCATTATGTTGTAATGAACCACGTGGAGCTTGACCTCTACTGAGCTCTGGTGTCTCCAGAATGATGAACAGAGAGGAGTGTCCTTTTATGAAAACACTGTTGCTTCTGTGATGCAAGACATCTAGTGCAGTTTTCACATATAACTACGTTACAGTCACCCAGCTCTTCCTTTCGAACAGAGAGGGGCTTTAGAAAATGACCTTGACTAGTAGATTCTGTCCTGCTGGAACGCCCTCTGTGACGAGAACTTCCCACTCTGAGCCCTTAGTGTCTCCCACACTGCGTCAGGGTCATCGCTCTTCTCTCTCAGTTCTTAGCTGCTGTCTTATGAGGTTTCCTTCCTCCCACCTTCCCAACAGCCCTGGTCTGCTCTCTGTTGCCCCTCCCTACTTGACCCAGGTGTATTTGTCATCACTTGTCTTCACGTTCCCTACAAATCTATTCAAGTCCTGGGTCC
>NW_006290147.1:406763-410667 GCF_000327345.1 Myotis davidii | reverse complement strand
ATGAACCAAAAGAAAATGAGGAATTTTACTTGTTTGGAACACACTTTACACATATGGGTGGTAAATATCCTATATAATAAGAGAGGAATATGCTAATTATCTGTTATACTATAATGTCACAATAATCTACAAGTGGTGGAGAGCTACAGGAGGGCAGGGCAGCGAGCTATGAGCAGAAGAGAGCTACCATCGGCGGTGGGCGGGTGGCCAGCTGAGGCAGGCAGCAGCCAGCTACTCGCATACAGATTCGTGCGCAGGGCTACTAGTTGGAAAATAATTTTGTCTCTTTCGACAGCCTGAAAGGAGTTTCAGGTTGGTTAAATAATTTTATAAGGAGCCATGGAAGGTTTTTGTTGTGTGTGTTTGTGGATGGGACAGTGACAGAACAGTGTTTGAATTATCAGGAAGAGTGGGAATCGAGCAAGCTAGAGTAAGGACGGCCTGCTAGAAAGGGGCAGTGCAGGGATAGGCCGCAAGAGGTAGGATTTGGGAGGGGCCAATGAGTAAGGGCACAGGGGACAGATATGAGGGATTTTGATGAGAAATGTGACAGTTAGGATCCAACCTAACCATGAGGCATCTGGGTATCTTATCAAAGGTTCAAGAAGGAGAGAGAGTCTGGGACAGGCTGATGTGGAGATGACAGTGATATTCAGCTGCGATCATGAGAGACATAGGTCGAGGAAAGGGTGGAGGAGGGCATTAGAGATGTGCATTACCAGCAGAGAGTTGGTTGAGGAATAGTGTAGATCTTCAGTGATGGCTATTCTCCCATAATGCGCTAGTTGGATCCTAACTTTCACAACCTTGATAATGATAGCACATAACAAATAACACGGTGAGCAGCATCAGCAGAGTTGTATTTCCATTTTGGGTGTTCCTTTGAGAGTAAGATGTCTATGTCAGCAATGCCCTCTGTAAGTGGGGGGTTCTGGGTTTTCAGAGGCATCTACCGCTGACAGTGGGTGTCGGAGTGCGCCTGGAAGGTTGGCATGTTGAATGTCTGCTGCATGTGCCCCCAAAGCTTTGCTAAAGCTGAGGCCAGCTTCCCATTTGATGAGTTAGCTTTGCCTTTCCAGACATGAACTGCACCTCTACTTCTTCATTAGGCAAAGTAGTATTTTATACTTAAACATCTGTGGCAACACACAGCAGAATCTCAGCTATGTGTAAGTCCTATTCATAAATCCCTTCTTTCTTGAACAAAAATTGTAATTGTGTTTCTGCTGTGGTATAAACCCTTAGTACCCATAAGACTCATCTTTTGAAATGATATTTTTTTTCCTTAAATGACAGGGTTTTTTTTGCAAAGTTATCTCAGCCCATAATTGAGTTTTGATATTTTACTTATCTATTTTTAATTTTTTACATTCAACTTTTATTTATAATAGTGAAAAATGAAAAGACAGCTTAAATGCTCAATAGAAGAATTGGTATGTCAGAGATAATTTATCCAAATGATGATATTATGCAGCTATTAAGGCTTTTAAAAAAATAAGAAAACAAGGAATGAAATGAGAATCGGATACAGAAACTAGGGAAGAACTCTTTGAAGATTTTTTTATGTCTCATTCTTGACAGATTTATAGAAGTAGAAATTGCAGACACAAAATTTTTGATGTTTTAGAATAAGTTTTCTCTCTTGGAAAAAAAAAGTATGATGATCAACTTTGGAATAATTTTACGTCTTGAATTCATCAAATGAAGTCCTTTGAGAGGTCTGAAGGACTCTATCAGTAGGATGGATGTATAGAGCCTTCAGTGTCATACCTGAATTATAACTCAAATTATGGCAGTTATGAAAAGAGCGAGACAGCTGGGAAGAGTATAACGCAGAGGTCAGCTTGCATTTGGATTCCTTCTCCGCTTTCTCTCAGGCTTCTTCCATCGGGACTTAAAGCCGGAGAACCTGCTCTGCATGGGACCAGATCTTGTGAAAATCGCAGACTTTGGATTGGCCCGGGAAATCCGATCCAGACCTCCATACACAGATTACGTATCTACCAGATGGTGAATGCCATTTTCTTCAAAAGTATTTGATTACTTTTCTTTAAAAATATGTCATTATACTGAGGGTGCTATTCATGTCACAAACATTAACTTTCACTAGGAGAAACAATACAGTTTACAACATATGTGTAAGCATGTTGGCATTGTGCAAGGGTTAAAAGCTTGTGTTGTAAATAATTTTTACAGGAAATCCATTATTCTTTTCCATAATATGAGTCATATTTTATAGACCTTCATAAAGACCATTTACAAAAGAGTTGTGTAGAAGATTCTCCAAAGACCTATCTGAATAACCGCTATTATTAAAACTTCCAGACCCTAAGAATTTGCTTTAAGTAGTTGGCCATGAGAAAGAAGTAGCCTACAGACAATGTTTTACATTTTCTCTCTCCTTCTCCCTCTCCCTTTCCCTCTCCCTCTCCCTGTTCCTCTCCCTCTTCCTCTCCCTCTCCCTCTCTTCTCCTCTTCCCTCTCTCTCTCTTCCTCATGTTTATTCTCACTCTGCATTTCTCAAAGAGGCTGCAGAGAGGAGTCCTGTAGAGACATGCGCAATAGAAATGACCCTAAGATAGAGAAGCATTGCTTTTCTCCCTGAGAGCTGATGATATATTTAACTTGCTCTGACCAGTGGAGGCAGTAACAGGCAGTGCCCCTTTGTCCCTCCAGGTACAGGGCCCCCGAAGTGCTCCTGAGGTCCACCAACTACAGCTCCCCCATTGACATCTGGGCCGTGGGCTGCATCATGGCCGAGGTGTACACCCTCAGGCCACTCTTCCCCGGGGCCAGTGAGATCGACACAATCTTCAAAATTTGCCAAGTACTGGGGACCCCGAAAAAGGTAAGCTGGCTCCCTGGGCTCCCTGGCCTCCGCTGTGCCATGACCACCTGCTCCTTCTGGAATCTTTCTTTTGGCCTCAGCAATCCTCCATACCCACCTCTCAGACATGCCCATGCCCTAAGACACACCAACCTCTCAGACATGGCCCTCACTCCCTCCTTCTGCTCTCTCTCACTTTTTATTAATTCTAATTTTTTATTATTTTTTAAAATACTTCTTTATTGTTGAATGTATTATATGTCTCTTCCCCCCCCCCCCCCAACCAACCCCCCCCCAACACACACCCACCCCCCCCACGCCCCTGCCCCAGGCCCTCACCGCCCCATTGTCTGTGTCCATGGGCCAGGCATAAATGCAGATAAGGTCCTTGGTTGATAACTTCCCACCTACCCACCCGCCTACCCCTGCCTTCCCTCCGAGATTCCATTTTTATTGATTTCAGAGAGGAAGGGAGAGGGAGAGAGAAAAACATCAATGAAGAGAGAGAATCATTGATCAGCTGCCTCCTGCATGCCCCCTACTGGAGCTGGAGCCCACAACCCTGGCATATACCCTTGACCAAAATCAGACCCTTCAGGTCGACGTTCTGTACACTGAGCCAAAACAGCTAGTGCCTTCCTTCTGCTCTTAAGTAGAAGACATTTGTCCTGGCTCCCTCTACTCTTCTCTCCATGGCACCTCACCTCCCTGTAGCCTTTCTCTGTTCTCCTGGCCATAGCACTTAGGAGCTATTGAGAAGTCCCCTAAAGGCAATCTGTAGCCCTCACCTCCCTCCTTTGTAACTCCATTCACATGGTTACATCTCTCTGTGAGAGGCACTCCCAGCACCCTCACCAAACCCTCGAACTCAACACATCTGACAGTTTGCTTTTTTAAACTTCTTCCAAAAAACACAAACATATTGCAATTTTTTCTTTCCATTTTACTGAGATATAATGGACACAGGTTTAAGGTGTGCCAGACAGTTTTTCATTTACCCCCCTGGCTTCTTGCTTTCATTCTCCATTTTTGTCTGTGGTCCCATCATAGTCCCAGAGCCCCAGCCTTGAGGCTGAG
>NW_006290147.1:385402-406725 GCF_000327345.1 Myotis davidii | reverse complement strand
TCCCTTGCTCCCTTCCCCTCACCTAAGTAGTGGGTCCTTACGTCCTGTTGACCGTCGCTGCACAGTCTCTCATATGGCCCTCATCCTTGGAGTCCACTGGCCCCATCACAGACTGGGCCGTGCTCGCCCTCCCTGAATGGGGGTATCAATCTTTCTGCCTTCAAGTCTTTTTCCCTCCAGCTAATCTTTCCGTCTGCAGCCAGTTCACTTCCTTAAAAACAGCTCTGGTACTGGCGTCCCCTCCTAAAAATATTTTCTGGCTCCTATCACCAGCCACCTTAACTGTCATTCTCTGTCCCCCACTTCATACCTGTACCCACCCACCCCCACCATGCACCCTGGGATCTCTGCACTATAGTGCTCTGCATATGAGGTCTGCCTGACTGGGGTCTCTCCCATGACCCCATCCGCTGTTTTTCCAAGGCCCCACAATCTTTCTCCTCACTGTTTCTCCTCTCCTCTCCGCCTTCCACTGTAATCTGTGTTACTAATATAATCATCTGTGTCCATATCTGTTACCTGGATGTTACGCTCATTCAGGGCAAGGATTTATCTTGTGTTTAATTGTGTTTCTTTTTCTGGGTCCTAGCTAGCATCATTGCTGGTACAAATCACTCCCTCAAAAGAAATTACTAAATCATTTGAATAAATTACTGATGGCACCACTTCAAGATTTCCAGTCTCCTGCCAGAGTCTCCCCTCCTTGGGATAACTGTATCTACCTCTCGTGGCCCTAGTTACTTTTTATTCTGAATTACTGCTTTTAAATAAATATCTTATTTTCTCCTTTGGACAATAATTTCTGTAAGGGCAGCATTTATATCAGATTATTTTTGGATACCCAATGCTACGCCTATAGCAGGCCCTCAGTAACTATCTAAGTGAATGAATGATATGAGCAATACATAATGCCACTTTGCTTTAAAAAAAACAAAAAACAAACAGCAATTACACCAGAGTGTGTCCTGTAAAATAGTGGAGTGTTGGAGTTAGAAGGGACCCGAAGATTATTTGTTCATCCTTTCCCCTCATGCACTTCAGCATTTAGTCATGGGTATGATGGGTGAAAAAGTGGGGAACTTGAGATTGCATGGGCCTGCTTTCTTTACCGCTGGACTTCATCAAGATGGGGATATGTAGGTTTTGACAAATTTTTTTAACTGGGGACAGGTGTTTTGTTTTATCTTCCCTCCCCCCCCCCAAAAAAAAAAAAATCTCAGTAGCAGTTTCTAAAACCTCTGTCTCATGGAACACAGTTGGGAAAATACTAATTTGGTTCAACCCCCAAATCTCAAGAGAGGCGCTATCTTTTTTTTTTTTTTTTAAATATATTCCATTGATCTCTCACAGAGAGGGAGAGGGATAGAGAGTCAGAAACATCGATGAGAGAGAAACATTGACCAGCTGCCTCCTGCACACCCCCCACTGGGGATGCGCCTGCAACCAAGGCACATGCCCCTAACTGGAATCGAACCTGGGACCCTTCAGTCCGCAGGCTGACGCTCCATCCACTGAGTCAAACCAGTCAGGGCGAGAGGCACTATTTTGTGTTAAGGTTATACAACAGATTGGTGGCAAATCCAGTGTCTTTTTCTATGCTTTCTCAGACTTCATGTACTTTCTATTCTCCCCATTAGCATCCTCTGTCAGTCATCATGGTGCCACCAGAATGGATATGGATATAGTCATGACATGATTGCCTTTCCGCTGTAGGCACACATGCCAGGATATGCACTCCTATCACAGAGAGTGGCTGAGCAAGATTTTTTATCTTTCTTTCAGACCGACTGGCCAGAAGGCTACCAACTTTCAAGTGCTATGAACTTCCGCTGGCCCCAGTGTGTACCCAATAACTTAAAGACCCTGATTCCTAATGCTAGCAGCGAAGCAATTCAGCTCCTGAGAGACCTGCTTCAGTGGGATCCCAAGAAACGGCCAACAGCTAGTCAGGTTTTCTTCCATCTTCTTCTGTGGGATGCATTTCTTATGAAGTTCATATCTAACTCTGAAAGAGTTCTGTAATCTCATAGGAAGTACTTTATTTGGTATTATGGGTAAAAAAAATAGTATAGAATACCACTATTGGTGTAGCTATATTAATAAAAGTGTAATATGCTAATTAGACCAAACGACCTTCTGGACGTCCTCCCGAAGAAAGCCATGGTGGCAGAGGCCAACAGAGGCGGAGTGTAATATGCTAATTAGACCAAACGACCTTCTGGACGTCCTCCCGAAGAAAGCCATGGTGGCAGAGGCCAAGACAGAGGCGGTTAGGGGTGATCAGGCAAGCAGTAGAGCAGTTAGGAGCATCAGGCCTGCAGGGGAGGGCAGTTAGGGGCGATCAGGCTGGCAGGGGAAGGCAGTTAGGTGCATCAGGCCGGCAGGCAGGTGAGCGGTTAGGAGCCAGCTGTCCCTGTGAAATCGGGCCTAAACCAGCAGTCGGACATCCCTTGAGAAGTCCCAGATTGGAGAGGGTGCAGGCTGGTCTGAGGGACACCCCCCTCCCATGCACAAATTTCATGCACCGGGCCTCTAGTTATATATAAGAACTTAAAATAGTTTGAAACTTGTAAAGTTAAAGTAGTCAAGGTTTAAACAACATAGTTGCTTTGGAATGAGGAAATGGGCCCAGAAAAGTGAAGTATTCTATTTAAGACATATAGGAAATAATAAGTTACAAAGCTAGGAGCTCTATTGAGCCAGAATACTTTTCAGAAGTAGCAAGGGTAATAGCAGTGTAACTGGCTGCTTTAGTGAGATAATTTTAAGCTCATACATTCACAATAATACTTTAGATAAGAAAAGTCACAAGGGGTGTTACAGATTCAAGGTGCTGGCAAACATAGGTTTGTGAGTATGAGAAATAGAGTTTATTCTTTTACATTATTTATTAATTATTGTATTATTTTCCATGCAAACAACTATAAACCTACTTTTGCCCCACCCTATAGTTGGTTTGGGCTAAGAAATTGCAGTAAACTGGTCAATGGAATGTAGCCCTGTGAGTTGATGATGCTAACCTGCTCACTAGACTTTTCTCCTGAAGCAGCCATATGTGTCGTTCCAGGCGCTCCGATATCCTTACTTCCAGATTGGGCATCCCCTGGGCAGCACCACACAGAGCCTTCAGGACTCCGGAAAACCACAGAAGGACATCCTGGAAAAGGCAGGCCTGCCGCCTCATATTAAGCCAGTCCCTCCTGCCCAGCCCCCGACCAAGCCACACACGCGGATTTCTTCGAGACAGCATCAAGCCAGCCAGCCCCCTCAGCATCTCATGTACCCCTACAAAGCAGAGGCGTCCAGGACAGATCACCCGAGCCATCTGCCGGAGGACAAGCCAAGCCCCTTACTCTTCCCGTCCCTCCACGCCAAGAATCCTCCAGCGGTAAGCTGTGAAATTCACTAGTGCGCCTCCTGTCTGGCCTGTTCCTCTTCTACTAGTACCTCACTTACTGTGTGACCTGTTTTCCTTTTCAGCATGTAGAGTGTAACTGTGATAAACGTACCTTTGTAATATCGTGGACTTGTGAAAACAGCTTTGGCCTTGGCGTTAAAGGGCTAAGTTGAATGGCTCTGTGTACATGACCCCGCCTCTCTGCTCCTCATTTCCTCTGTGTAAAATAGAGATAGTAACATCTGCCTGAAAGAGTTCTTTTGAGCACTAAATGAGTTAATACTTGAAAGAGTTTAAATGAATACCTGACACCTGAGAGGAGCTTAATAAATATTAGTTATTGATGCTAATCCCTGTGGACTCAGTTTCCTCATCTGTAACAGAAAATCATTACATCTGTCTTGCCCACCAGACAGGGCTGTTCATGAGGATCAAAGTTCCTGATGCTTGTGCAGATGTTTTTGTTTTTTTTTTAATATATTTTTATTAATTTCAGAGTGGAAGGGAGAAGGAGAGAGAGATAAAAACATCAATGATGAGAGAGAACCATTGATCAGCTGCCTCCTACATGCCCCACACTGGGGACTGAGCCCAAAACACGGGGATGTGCCCTGATCGGGAATTGAACCATGACCTCCTGGTTTATAAGTCAACACTAAGCCACTGAGCCACACTGGCTGGGCAGTGCAGATGTTTTGAAAGTCACCAAGTGCCGTACGAATATTTGTAGGTTGTTATTCCATTGATGGGCTCATATGCTGGGCTGTTAATTGAGCCCAGATCTTTCTTCTCCTCTTGGGCTGGGGTTCAAAAGGAATCAACGGGTGTTAGATTTAATCAAATGATAACCTGGCCAAGGGAGTCTAGTTGCCAGTAGCTTTTTAATGCTGTCTGAGAGTCTGATTTCCTATCATCTTTATGCAAAAGTAACACTTTCTGTCAACTAGTATTCCTTCACTAGCACTGGCTCCCAGGCAGCACCATGTACGATACTGCGTGAGGTTACAGGGTGGCGTCTCTAGACAGTTTGTTTTACCAGTCCAGGACTTGAAGGCAGCGGTAGTTGGAAATTTCCTGTTATAACTAATTCAGTAGTTAAATTATGTCCAAGTCTATCAAGAAGGCAAAGAAGGCATTATTTGTATTGTTTTCTGTAAGAGGGTGGGATGACTGACACTATATTCTTTATATCGTTATTTATAACACTATAAATCATGTTAACTGTTTGAGATGAGGCCTGAATGAGAACCAACCATCTTCCTAGTATGGGAGAAGTCCCTTAAATTTTTTTTTTTTAAATCCTTTTCATATACGACGAGTGTCTCCATAGGATGAACATTGATGTACTCTGTGCAGGGTAGGCGAGAGACAAGGGTCTGGATATGCGCTGCCCCTGTTGCCCTTTCAGATGAGCAGTGCATATTAGGGAACTAGAGGCCAATGCATGAAATTCGTGCAAGAGTAGGCCTTCCTTCCCCCAGTTGTCGGCACTGGCCTCCCTCTGGCACCTGGGACCCAGGTTTCCCAGAAGGTCATCCGGAAGGACGTCCAGAACAATGTCCGGTCTAATTAGCATACTATGCTTTTATTATTATAGATGCTATGCCCCAGGATCCTCCTTTTTATGACCAAGAAAGTTCGGAATGGGGAATACCTGTGGGTGAGCTCCATTAATGCCAAGTATTGCTTTTTCCCCCTCTCCTTGTGAACACAGAAAATCCTCGCTGGGCTGGAGCACAAAAACGGTGAGATCAAGCCAAAGAGTAGGAGAAGGTGGGGTCTTGTTTCCAGGTCGACAAAGGACTCCGATGACTGGGCTGACTTGGATGACTTGGATTTCAGTCCCTCCCTCACCAGGATTGACCTGAAAAACAAGAAGAGACAGAGCGACGAGACTCTCTGCAGGCAAGTGTGCGCTTCTGTCTGTAAAGGACTGGATCTGGGGTTTGCGAGGGACCCTTACCCATCTGGCAATGCTTTCTCTCGAGCGTGACCTGAGCCATGTTCTCTCGATTCAGATTTGAGAGTGTTTTGGACCTGAAGCCCTCTGAGCCCATGGGGACAGGAAACAGCGCCCCGACCCAGACTTCGTATCAGAGGCGAGACACGCCGACCCTGAGATCCTCGGCCAAGCAGCACTACTTGAAGCACTCCCGATACTTGCCGGGTAATAGAAACAGCTCCCTTTTCTCTGACCGTTGAAAAGAAACCATTTCCCTGGAATCCCATGTTCACAGAGGTTCTGTTTTGGAAGGCACTTGGGGCTTCTCTTCAGAACTGGTGGGAACATCATAAAAATAGTTGCTGGAGCCCAGGCCTCATATTTATAGTTTTTATAGTTGCCTAAGATAAGAAATTTGGTAGCGGATACTGGGTCCAGCCCCCAGGGAGGGAAGAACTGGTAAGAGCCAGGCAGCATGCCTGAGGTCTCTCCCCTCTCCACCCCTCATCCTCCCACCCCCCGCAACCCCCTCCGCAGTGCCTGACACAAGTGGGGATGCAGGCATCTAGAGGGAAAGTGGTTTGGCTTGAGGTTAAGGTCACGGCAGCCTTGGGCATTAGGGAGTCGGTGAGGGTTGTTGGTACAGACTGGAGCCATCAGCGTGGGATGACGAAGTGGTGTAGGTCAGGTGAGACGGTGGGATCTTGGGGGACAGAGGCAGAAAGAGGAGGGAAGGGATGCAGAGGTTGGGACTTTGGAGCGGGGGTGGAGAGGAACTTAGATGACTGATAGGCGGTGGCCTGCGAAGGGGACACATAGGAATGTCCAGGAGCACTGAAGCCCAGGACAGCACCAGAGGGCGTCAAACATAGGCCATGGGACAGAGCTGTTGGTAACAGAGGTTTCAGACACCCCTGCCAGGCCACATACCAGAGAGGCAACATACTAAACCCAAAGACAGCATCTTTCCTTTTCACAGTCCATTTTTGCTGAGATTCTTGAGCCATAGAAACTTTTAGGCAAACTGGGTTCTGCATTAATTTTATCTCTGAAGTCTGGTGCATATTTTGAAAACATTTCTTCCCTGTTAGGAATAAACATAAGGAATGGCATCCTCCCGACTCCGGGCAAGGACTTTATTCCATCTAACCCGTGGTCCAGTTCTGGTTTGTCAGGAAAGTCTTCAGGGACGGTGTCAGTCATCAGCAAGATAAATTCAGGTGAGTAATAATTATTAACTCCCAAATGGCAAGAAGCAAATTTCTCTGGATGTGGCAGAGTGGGAACGGAGACAAGGGTACCAATTGTGGGACAACGGGGGCCTTTGCTACGCAAACCCCGGGCCTCTCTTCCTGGCCGGTGCTCCTGTCTCTCAGCAGCAGGACCTGGGGACCCAGCCCACTCACGGGTCTACCTCCAGGAGTATCTGGTGAGAAAAGCATAGTCGTTCTTGGCTCCTGGAAAAAACAAAACAAAACTTGACAGAGTCTGACCCTCTATGGGGCACGACCTCGAAAGTCAGCTCCAGCTTGTCCCCTCTGCTTGATTACCCAGCCCCTGCCAGGCCAACAAGACTTCCGGTTGAAGATAGTTTGGGTGGCCCTCCCATTCTTTGTAAATAAGTAAAAGACGTTTCCTGAGCTGTGCAGGCTGACTAACCCTGTTCCCAGCCGGCCAGTTTCCCACATGCCCGTCCCTCACACGGCAGCCCTGCTCTGTGCTGCTCCCCCTCCTCATTCCAAGTAAACGTTTGGGCTGCACTTCTCCTGCCTTCATTCATTCCATGTGCATGTATTTCAAGGAATACAAAAAAGAAGAAGAAAATAATATAGCAATGTCCCATTCCCGCTGTGAGCTTACCAAGTCAAACATGGCCAATAGACCTCAAGGCCATGTCTAGGCCTTCCCTCCCTCTCTCTCTGTCTCTCCCTCACCCAACTCCCCCCTGATTCAGGTATTTTTTCTATGCTTTTTAAAATATAAATACATGAAGCACATAGTATGGTTTTGCATGTTTTAAAATGTATATGCCTATAATCCTGGATCTCCACTTCACTCATTTTAATAATTATATTATGTATGTAGCAATTACACATATATAGAATGTATGTCATATCATATATCATATTACATATACAATATATATAACCATACGATACCATCATTTATTACTAGACCATATTTACTTAGCCCTTCTCTTCTTGATGAACATGTAAGTTGTTGATGGTTTTTGCTATTAGAAAGCGTGCTGAAATGGGCCTTGCTGTGCACCTGTGTGGGGTTTCTCTGGATGTGATATAAACATGCTAGGTTGAAGGGTGTGCTCATCTTCGACTTTGCAGATATTGCCAGATGGCTCTCCGGCAGGGTGTGGGAGTTGTGCCGCATCCTTGATGCCTCGTGGTACTGTCGAGACTAAAATTTGAGCTAATGTGATGGGTGTGAAATAGCATTTTTTGTGGCTTAAACTTGCATGTCCTGTTCACTAATGAGGTTGAGCATCTTGTGTTTATTGACTACATTTTTTCCCTTTTGTGACTTTATCTGTTCAAGTTCTCCTCTCCTTTTTCTTCATATCGGTCTATTCACCAAAAAATGCAAAATCTGCTCCAGCTGACCACCACAGCTCCTCAGACAGGCATTCCAACCATGCTTCCTGCTCTGCTCTGAGCGATGGCCAAGGATGCTCTGTGTTGCTCCATGGCCAAGGATGCTCTGTGTTGGGGAGACATAGAGCAGTTCTACTACTCAGTAATTCTTTTCTTAATGGCTAGAACTTCCATTGTATAATGGCCATAATAACATTCTTCATCATTCCATGTGTAGCTTTACACCTTCATAATAAGGCTTATAGATATTCATTCCCCCATTCAAGGCAAGTGGAATGCCTTGCTATATGTAAGGCATTCATTCCACTAATATCCTAGAATACTAAGATGAGTAGCTATAGTTCTGGCCCTTAAAGTACTCTCAAGATGGAAATGGCATTATAAATGAATGTATTTAATATCTATCTAATAATAGACAAACAGGGTAATTGACCATACCTTCGCTATGCTTCCCATGGGCTAATCAGCAAGATATGCAAATTAACCACCAACAAAGTAGGCAGTTAATTTGCATACATAGGCGAGAAGTGGAGGAGTGAAGACTGAAGGCGGCTCTGGCTGGAGCAGCACGGGCTGGAAGGCGGCTCCGGCCAGAGCGAAAGCCTGGGTCCCGGGTGCCGGAGGAAAACCGGTGCCGGCAGCCAGGGGGAGGGAAGGTGTATTGCATGAATCTTTTCGTGCAACAAGCCTCTAGTATTTTAATAATGGTTAATTGTTCTGATTACAGACAAGAATACTTAGTATAGAATTACTTATAATAGCTAAATAATTAACATAACCCTTGTGTTGATGAATAAGAAAGTGGTTAAATGTATTATGGTTTAGCCATATTCTAGAATTTGCATATACTGACATGCAATGATCATTGTGTTATATTATTATGAAGTGGAAAAAGCATGTTTCAGAACAGGCTAAACTGATTATACCAAAAGAAAGAAAATTCCAAATTTCCCTTTTCTCATACAAACCACCCACCCTCCATTTGGGTGTAGGCTATAGGAGCAGCGTGCCCCCCACCCCCACCCCACAACCCCCATCTTTCTGACAGTGCGGTGTGCTGGAATGCTTTGATCAGAATATGTTTTTATTATAATTCTTCCCCCTCCAAAAATAAAAACCTAATTCTTTATTGTTCTGTACTACTGTCCTTTAACCCTGTCATGTGCCCATGACTTTGTAGTAATGAACTTTTGTTTTTGCAAATCAGTTGGTTCCGGCTCTACAAGTTCTAGTGGACTGACTGGAAACTATATCCCTTCCTTTCTGAAAAAAGAAGTTGGTTCTGCTGTGCAGAGGGTACACTTGGCACCTATTCCAGACCCTTCCCCTGGTAAGTTCCATTGTGGATTATTCATGAATTGATTCAACAAATAGTTATTGAACAACGGCTTTGTCGTTGCAGGCATGGATAGGCATGTTGTAGGTCTAGGATCCCCAAGCGAAGGGGACAGACAGAACTCCCTGTCCTTGTGGACTTATACTCTATAGACAATAAGAGGACCAGATAAGATGCTTATAAGTGTTGAGGGGAAAATAGAGCGGGCAGGAAGTAGAGATTAAGGGAGTTCGAGGGTGGGGTGCAGATTGCAATTTTAGATAGGATAACCAAAGAAGACCTCATTGCGAAGAAGGTGAGTGAGCAACTGGGCAATATAGTTGAGACTGTTCCAGACATGGGATTCTGAGGTGTGTGCGCTTTAAAAAAATATATATGTTTTTATTGATTTCAGAGAGGAAAGGAGAGGGAGAGAGAAACATCAGTGATGAGAGAGTCACTGATTGGCTGCCTCCTGCAAGTCCCACACTGAAGATCTAGCCTGCAACCTGGGCATGTGCCCTGACTGGGAATCGAACTGTGACCTTCTTGTTCATAAGTTGATGCTCAAACACTGAGCCACGCTGGTTTGGCACAGGTGTGTGGGACAGGCCTGGCATATTCAGCGAATAGCAAGGAGACAGTACAGGGGTGGCATGAGTGAGAGGAGGGGAGTAGGAAGAGAGGGGGACAGAGAGATGAGAAGACACCGCATGCTATGAGGCCCTGCAGCTACCATGTGCACTTTGCCATTGACTCTGAGCGACATGGGAGCCGCTGGAAGGTTCTGAGCAGGGGAGTGAGGTGATTTGATATGCATCTTCCATGCTCACTCAAGAGCTGGCTGTCACTAGACTGAAAGGATAGAGCAAGATTGGAGGCAGCAACACTGATTGACAGGCTAATTATCCAGGCAGGGGATGGTGCTGGCCTGAGCGGGGGTGCTAGTGGTTGGGTTGGGCCAGATTCTGGGTATATTTGGAAGGTAGAGCCAGTAAGATTTGCTGACAAATTACAAGTGGAATTTGAGAACAAGAGAGGAGTCAGGATTGACATTTGTATTTTTGGCCTGACACTATAGAATTAGGTGGTCTTTAACGGAGAGAGGGAAGACTCTGAGCAGGAGGCAAAGTGCTCCTCTTGAATTCTCCTTTTCTCATATTTTTTGTTACTGAGATGCATTTACCTGCACCTGTTTGCATGGGTCCCCTACCAATCAGGCTCACCTGTCTCTTTCACTGCAGGTTATTCTTCCTTGAAGGCTGTGAGACCTCATCCTGGACGGCCTTTCTTCCACACCCAGCCTAGGAGCACTCCTGGGCTGATCCCACGGCCTCCGGCTGCCCAGCCAGTGCACGGCCGGACCGACTGGGCTTCCAAGTACGCCCCTCGGCGATGACAGTCGGGATCCCTTCCGTGGGGGAAAGCAGGACCCTGTCCCTCTGCCAACTGGCGTTCTCCCTGCAAGAAACTTTCAGATGGTATAAAAGCAAACACACGCTTTATAGTTGTTCTTCTGAACTAAGACATTTCAATATTCTTTTTTAAAGTTCTTTTCTTAAATATTGATTTGTACAAAATTATTTTATTCTAATACTGGGTCCCATTATTTTCTTAAACAGCAGCATTTTGTACATATGGATTATGTTTTAGTGTTTTATACAGTCAACTTTGTAACAAACTTTTTAAAGATTAATTGATTTTCTTTTGGGGTTCCAGATAATATTTTATACAGATTTTTAAAAATGTAATAATATTGATGCAGTATTGCAACAGGGGTGCAATTTAAAGCTACATGACAGAGGGTTATTTACTCAACGCGTGCAGATATTTGTGAAGTGGTTAAATTTTAAATGTGGCACATGGGGTACCTCAGGCTTCCTTGGACTGACTTCAGCACTAGAAAATGGTCTTTTCAATGTCACGTTATTGGTTTGATCTTTTGAGATCGCTGTGCTGTTCTGAAAGTACTGTTATGTAATTAACTCATTTGGTTTGGTGTTTGTTCCCCAGCTGAAAGAACTCTAAGTAAATATTTTTTGAAATTTTTGTAACACCCTTTATTGTGGTTGGAGATAGCCAAATGAACCCAGGCATTATCATGCTATGCCATTCCATTCTATTTCTTCCATTTTAAAAATCAAATTGTATCAGTACCACAAAAGGGAAGCTTTTCTTAGCCACAAGATTCTCAACATAAAGGTGAATACAGTCAATTAAATTGATATCCCTACCAAGATGCACGACCAAAAAGCTAAGTTTTGACACAGCAGATTTTTTATGATAATAACTGATAGGATTTTGCATTCAGCTCAGTTCTCCAGGCCTGGCTGGGAACACACTACAAATAATCTCCTCTCCTAGCCGAAATCTCAGGGCACCTTGGGAAGCAGAAAAGATTGGTGGCAGAGGAAGCCACAGTTACCATGACACTAGTGTCAGAGTGTGCCACATTTGAACTTTGACCTCTTAACCCTTGTGTAGTTTCTTCCAACAGTGAGAACTCTATTGGTTGGCAGTGGCTGTTCCACTGAGAGGAATGTTTACAGCAATTTTGAAAATGACAAAGCTAGTTTGGAGACAGAAAAAGACAAGAGGTCCACTCTCATCCATCTCTGTAGGACACATTTGCTTCCACTCATGGTTGCCTGACAGGCAAGAGGGAAGGGCACCTCCAGAGAATGTATTATAATCTCAATAGTGTATAGACTCATTCTCCCAGGGCTCAAGTGCTCTCATGTGGTTCCAGGTTCCAGGATATAGCAAGCTGAACCATAGGAAAGTGTCATTTTTGTAGGTTAAAATGAATATTGGCACTTCGATATGGTTCAGCCTAATAAGTTGGGGAATTACCACTTCAGTGTGTTAATAATACGTTGCAGCCTGACCTGAACCAATTACACCGTGGCTCCCAAAAAGCGCTAACCTAAAGTCGGGAGTCATTTCTGCTTTGGAGAATCTGGCTCAAAAACATACTTGACCAAGCGCTAGGATCCTAGGGCCGGGAGAAAAGCACATAATGGATGTGGACTTAATAGGTAATATTTTCCTGTTAACAAACTGGCGGCAGAGCTTCAGAAAATAAATATGTATGTGTAAGCACAACTTGAACCTGAATTCATTTCTGTATTATATTCTCAACTCATTCTCGAAAGCAACAGAAAATGTGTTTTCAGAGACAAGTCCTTTACTGAGGTTAATATTTATTTCCCTTTCTGTATTATGTATACAGAGTAAGTTAATCTGTAACCTTCCTCAGCTTGCTGGAAAGCTGGGTTTAAATTGTAAATACCCTGTAGAAAGCAAATGGATTGTGAATACCATATTCTTGAAACTCTAGCTTATGCTAAGGTCATTACATTTTTTTTAAATTGAAAAACTAGTTACCTGGTTAATACACATTATAAAGTGTTTTTTCTAATAATTTTTAGGGCCCTAGCTGGTTTGGCTCAGTGGATAGAGCCTTGGAGTGAAGGGTCCTGGGTTCAATTTCTATCAAGGGCATGCACCTCAGTTACAGGCTCAATTCCCCATGTGGGAGGCAACCAATCGTTGTGTGTCTCTCTCTCTGTCTCTCCCCTTCCACTCTCTCAAAAAATCAATAGAAAAATATCCTCAGGTGAGGATGAACAAAAATTTTAAAAAATAATATTTTTGTAGGGTCCAAATTCAGAAAAATATTTCACTTTTCTTCCTCTTCCCCTTTCCTTTATTTATCTGAAAACAACTTCCTTTGGGAAGCTAAACACGTTTAATCATATGAAAGTCAAGAAACAGATTTTCAGTTGAGAAAACTAGAAAACTGGAAAAAACTGTAAAGTCTAAAGAACTAGCAAAATCCTATAAAGTACTCCCCCTTGCCCTGAAATGGGTAAAGGACAAATTGTGTATACAAGCTGTTTACTATAGAAGGAAATAGTGACCTTTTTTTTTTTTTAGTGAAAAAAAATATGCTACCTGTGCATGTATTTTTCACTTACTGTTGAATTATAAAGCGTACTGCAAGACACCCAGAGGAATGACAAGTGTAACTACCCTCCATTACTATACCTCGTTTCCAGTCAGAAAGCTTCCCAGGACGTCGGGCAGCGGTACAGGGACGGCTGTTCTTTTGGGCCCAAAGGTTCAGTGACAGGTGTGCCCAGGGTCTACATGTGAACTGCACAGGCACAAAAGTTATCTGGTGGGATTGTTCATTTCACAATAAGATCTCATTCATTGCGAAGCCCTCACCCAGCTCATGTATGATAGGGTTTAAATAGGAAGAAAATAGATTTTCAAACAAGTTTTAAGACACATTTCACCCAAAGGACTAACTAACATCTATATCATCTGGGATTCTCAAGGACTGAGTACAATCAAGCCAACACATGTAAAAACCAACAATTCCTGTTTGTCAAGAATTGACAAGATTTTGTCAAGAACTTTTGTTTTCCAGTACAGATCCCAGTACTGCTGGAGTTCATGGGCACCGTATTTCCTCATGAAGTAGCATTTCCCTTCCATCAAGCCATTGGTTTGTGCCATTTAGGAGAGAAAAAGAAAGTAGGCTGTATGTTTCAGCTCAGTGTATGACCAAAAGCAATATATGTGACATACTAATTATATATCATTTAAAGCATACTGTAGCAACTTGTTTGTTTAATATATGTGGTTATTTTTTAGAATTATTTTCACACTTTTCAACCAAAGTACTGTATTTTGTATAATTTATTGTGAGGACCTTCTCACAGAAACCATTAAGAAGACAGACTGGAAGCAAATACCACATTCATCTGTATTATTGGTTTCTTATAGACACTGTGCTAATGTGAATTTAAAATGACCTGAATAAGTAAATAGTCTTCTGATCTCAAATATCTGGGCAGTGGTAGAAATTTTAATCACCTGATTTGATTACAAGGGAGTAACTAAGAATATATTTATTTATAAAGCGAATATTCATAATGATGAGAAGAAGAAAACCACTTATGAAAGCCCCTCTGAAATAAAAATGTTGCTTTTTGAATAGTTCATCCTAAGGTGTTTTAAAATGTTAATTTTACATTTATAAAATTCTGCTCCAAATAAAGTTATGGTTTAAGAAAAATTGATTTGAGTGTTCTGTTTTTGCTTTCATGTTCTTTCATCAACAGATAACATTAGTATATTTTATAACTTTTTCTTAATACTTGTACATTGGGAGTATATACTTAGAGCAGCAGTATGAAGAGTTATCCTGCAATGTGGAAGGTTTTATGTTTGTTTTTAATTTAGCTTTTAGTAAGCTAGATGACTAGAGATATTAAAAACAAGCACAGGCCAAAACTTCCTGTTTCTGATTTCATCGTGGTTAATACCTACCTTGTATGTTTTTAGCTTTCACAGTGCACTCGTGTGTACAATATAAACCTTCAAAAGAAAATCCACAGGAAATTCATTTCCCAAACATTCTTCGAATCCGCAACGGAATTTTGTAGGAATGTGATTTACCAATCAGACTTGTATTGGTGAATCCCTAAACATGCCCCCTCATGATCAGAACACCACTGACTGACTGTGTAATCGTCAGCATTTGTCTGACCTCTTGGCAAGGGTGCCCCTTCAGAAGCCCTGCAGACTCTAGCTCTCAGCCATGCTTCCTCTGCAAAAACCTGCTGTAGGATTCGGTCTGACTCTAGCCATCTATAAACATGGCTGAATTTAAGCCAATTGTTTCCCTTTTCATGGAGAGTTGACATATCAAGCTTCTCCTAAACTATAATTTAAAGCTCCTGATTTTTATTAAGGCAATTTTACATGCTACTGAGTAGGTAGTTGAAGGTTTAAAGACGATTTCCCAGAGCCTCTGAAAATGTATCTGGTTGGTAGGTGGACACCAAGAATAAGACAGGGTGACTCAAAGAGTCTCCGAGAAGAAAATGTTTTCAGGAGCTTCCAAAGAAGAAAATGCCCTAAGGGTACCTATTGTAGAATGGCGGAATTACTTTAATAGGACTTGTTTTTCCCCTGCCCTCCCGCCCCCTGCCGCCCCAACAGGACTTTTTATTTCTCCACAAGGCTGTGCAATTAATAGAGTCCAATGATACTGCCTTAGTTTCTCTTTCAGGTAAACAAGATTGCTAATATGATGTGAGCCCTATGTTATTAGGTTGGAATATGAACTTGTCATTTTTGTAGGTTAGAAAAAAAATAGTAAAGTATCAGCAATATGATGTGGTTCAACCAATTAGATATAAGGGAATGAAGATAAATGAGATTTTAAAAAGTTAAAATAATGCTTGTGCTATCTAGTTCAATTAAAGTGAATCCGTGTAGAAAGGTGGGTTAGAAAAAAATGAGTCAAGAATGATCACTTGGAGAGGGTAAAGGTGGGGGATGGAAGATATCTGTAATATTATCAACAATAAAAATGTATATTTTTTTAAAAAAGTGAATGGTCACTTTCAGCAGGGCTGGAAAATGGGGCTTCCTACCTATGTTTGAGTGAGTAATCTGTGTTAGGTCGGAATTAGGAAGATGAAATTGAACATACTTATATCTGAAAGTGACTTTTCTGACTCTTAGGCTGCCAGCTATTCTTGATTTGCTTTATTTCTTGTTTAGCGTGCTTTCTCTAGATAAGCTCACCCTTTTGCTGCCAGTTTTGATCCATGCCAGTCCTTCCTTCTCAGTCACCACTGGCCTATACAATTGTCTAGTGGACATTACCAATTGGATGGCTCATAGGAATGAAAGTCAAATATGCTCATTGTTTCCCTCACCAGGCTTATGGAGCTAGGAGCCAAGGCATCCTTCATTCAGTAAATATTCCTACTCTGTGTTCAGCATTATTCTAGGAGCAAGATATACTAGTATCAAATCTAGAGGCAACAAAATAAAAATATATATCAGATGACAATAAATGTGATGAAAAATAGGCAAAGGAAGTGGAAAAGGAAATGTGTTTTTGTATGTTGGGGGTGTCATTTTAAATTTTTTTCTTTCTCCCTTCCCCAACTCATCCATCATATTTTACACCTCCTTAATATCTCACCTTTTCTTCAAAACTCGAATTCTACTTAAATTCACACATTTCTGGGTGAAAATAATAATCAAAAACATCTAGTCAACACAAAAACAAAAAGGATAGGTAACTTTAAATTTCGCACATAACTTTAAATTTCGCACATATTCTGTAATGGAACGAAAATTAAAAATTAACTTTTGCTGAAATTAGAAAAGGAAGGCAGACTGCCACGTGCAGCGCCTCATTTGGATGTGTCTGGAGTCTTGGAAGCTTGACTACCCTACGTTCTCCTACAAATGGACCTTGAGAGCTTGTTTGGAGGTTCTAGCAGGGGAGCGCAGCTACTCGTATACCCTTGACCGAAGACCGGTCCTCTCCTCGGGGGGGAAGGTCGTCCTCTTCGACCGAGCGCGCAGCTTCGGGAGGGACGCACATGGATCGGTGAGGGAGGAGGGGGACACCCGCCTAGCCAGCCAGATCAGCCGAATCAACCCTGGCGATCAATGGGGTGACAGATGTCGCAGCCAGATCGCCCTCACATCCGAAAGTAGTGGCTGCGCACGGGCTATATAAACCTGGCGAGAGTTTTGGCTTTACACATAGGACGAGATTTTTGCCCTACCAAAGCTGTAGTAAGAATTATTCATTAAAGTTCAAATCTAAATAACACTGTAAAGCACAGTTAATCTCTCAAAATGCTAAAATTAATGTTAAAACTGGCTTGAACTTGAGCTGTTTTGTATTATCCAGAATGCCTTGCAGATGGGTGGGAGCATGCTAAACATTGCCTTTTCGATTGGTGAAATCTTCCCGGAGCCTCGCCCACCGGTAGCGCCTCCTCCCAGCCAGCTGGTCCCGCCCCGCTGCTGGCTGCGCGCAGTGCGCTTTGTGCTACTCCGGGTGCTGGTAGCGGGCTCCAGGTCTGTGTCCCTCCTGTCGCCCCCACCCGTCTTTTCCCTTCTTTTTGTTTATCCTTCTCTCTATTCTCTCGGCTCCGAACTCGATTATTCCACCATCCATCCCTCAATCCCCCAGCCCTTCTCTTGTCTCCCTCCCCCCTCTTGTCCTTCCCGCCCCGCCTTCGTCTTGGTAGACGTGGGCCCCTGACTGCAGTTGGGGTCACCCTTGGCTCAGTGTGCGTATTTTTATTAACTAGCTCTGGGGGGTCTGAATCCATTGACGAAAGAAACTGGGCTCGGATCCTCCCCGGGCGGGGCGGGGTGGCCGCCGTGGCCCAGTCTGGGCCGAGCGGGCACGCGGGATACCCGAGTCCAGCCTGGGTGGCCTGGGCGCACTCGATGGGGCCAGGGCTCCCCTCCCAGCGGGGGCGGGGGAGGTGCTGGACCCGGGGCAGCTACCGCAGGCGTGACGATGGACGCACATGTTGCAATGCTCGGCCTGTCCACCTTCCAGTTTCTGTGATAATCAAATATGATGTTGCGTGTGAAAGTACGACTTCTTTGCAGACGTGCCAGTGGGTGTAGAATTCTCGGCGACCCTCCGCGTCTGGCCTCTGCGGGCCGAATTAGGGAAAATCTTAAGATTTTCAAGCTCAAAGTATAAGATGATTTGAATCTGTGAAATACGGTGTTAGCACAGATGTCTTGGCCACCAATGGCCCCAGCTTCCCAAGATTCAAACAAGACATCCTAGAAACAATATGAGAGCCGAGGTATTTTGTTTTGTTTTAAGGTTTTAAAATGGTGGAAGGTTTTAATGAGTGAGGGGAAAGGGAAACGCAGTAAAAATAAGCCAGTTTCCTGTGCCCCGGTTGTGAATACCCATTGAGCCCCCAGCACCGGGTTGAGGACACGAATGAGATGCTGCGTGTGTTTTTCAGAAAGCCTGAAAGACTGCCATGGCCGAGAAGAAGCCCAAGCTCCACTACCCCAACGGGAGAGGCCGGATGGAAACCGTGCGATGGGTTTTGGCTGCCGCTGGAGTCGAGGTACCTTCCATGCTGTTTCTTCACAGATTTGTCTTACACCTTTGAGACTTTAGAGCAGGACATACACGGGGGAGGCCTGAGGTAGTTCTCTCCCTCAGAGGATTCCTTCCTTTCCATCTTTTTCCCCCTGTATAAATGGTAGGTAGTGGATGGGTTTCTATTTTGCTTTTACTTAATCATTGGCTTCTGATCTACCGCCAATAAATATTTATTAGTAAGGAGAAAAGGAATGAACCTGACATTTGCCAACGACTCCCAGATTTTTGTTAATTATATGAGGTCCCGGGAAATTTCTTGTCTGCACAGTGTTTTTGTTCTGTTCTTTTAGCTTCTTACAGGAATTTTCAGGTAGGAACAAAGGCAGAGAGGACATTGCCATGAATTCTATGTACCATTCACCCAGCCTCAAGAATTGGTTAACTTTATTTGGTGATTACCAAAGGGATAAGGGGGTTAGGAGTGGTACAATAAAATAAAGGGGGAAATAAATGGTGACGGATGGAGACTTGACTTCAAGTGGTGAACACACAATATAATATACAGATGATGTATTATACAGTTGTACACCTGAAACCTATATAATTTTATCAACCAATGTCACCCCAATAAATCCAATAAAAATTTTTTTAAAAATCATCAACTTTATGCTAACTTGTTTTATCTACCTCTTCTCCTCCCTTGTTTTTCGGGAGTATTTTAAAGTAAAATCTAAGCATCGTGTCACATCATCAGTTTTTACCTCTAAAAGAGGAGGATTTTAAAACATGACCACAATACCATTATCACACCTTACAAAACTAACAATTCTTTATTATTATCTAGTACCAAGCCTCATTGTCTCAAACTGGTCTTTTTTTTATAGTTAGTTTATTCCAGTCTGGATCTTAATCAGGCCCACACATTGCATTTGGTTCTATTTCCTTCGGTATTTTAAAAATCTTTAGCAGTTTCCTCTGCATTTAAAAAAATGAACTATTTGGGAGAAATTTTAGATTTATAGCAGGTATAAAGACAGTGCTGAGCTTTCCCCTATAACCATCACTCAGGTTCCCTTACTGATAACATCTTACATAACCACGACACGACTAAGGAACCAGCACTGATGCATGACTAAACTACAGACTACTCGAATTTAGTTAGTGTTTCCACTAATGTCCTTTTTACTGTTCCAGGATCCAGCATTGTATTGAGTCATATGTTTTCTTAGTCTCCTTCCACCTGTGACAGTTTCTCCATCTTTCCTTTATTTTATGACCTTGACAGTTTTGAAAAGAATTGGTCAGGTTTTTTGGAGAACCCTCCAGTTTGATACCCAAACTGGATGTCTGATATTTTTCTCATGATTAGACTGGGGTTCAGGGGAAGAACAGCCCAGAGACGAAGTGCCCTTTCCATTGCATCACGTTAGGGGTTACACAGTATTAACATGATTTCTCACTGGTGCTGGTAGCCTTGGCCACTTGCTGAAGGAGGTTCTGCCAGCTCCCTTGTAAAGTGGTCGTTCCCCCTCTTTTCTTGAGAAGTGCGTCATTTTTAGCCCACACTCAAAGGGTGGGAATTAAGCTCCTCTTCCTGGGAGTATCTACATTTAGAATTCTTATGTAAGGGAGTTTGTCTTTTCCCTCCACTTAATTATTTATTCAGTCATTTATTAATATCAGCATGAACTTAAGAATATTTATTTTTTCACTTTGGGTTATCATCCAGTAATATTTTACATTGTTGCACAAATTGTCCCAGCTTTGGCCATTGGGACTTAGCCCCACTCCCTTTTCTTTTTTCCTCCCCCTTCATCAGTTTCTTACTTTCTGACAACAGGATGCTCCAGGCTCTTATATTTTCCTAGCCCTGGCCCTAGAACCAGGTTTTTCTCCAAGGAGCTCTGGTCCCTTTTATTTGAAAACTAGAGGCCCAGTGCATGAAATTCATGCACCGGTAGGGTCCCTAGCGGCTGCTGGCCAGAGTCTCCCTCCCTCCCTTCCCCCTAACCCCCACTGCTGCCTGCCACTGCTGGCTAGGGTGGGGCCGGCCAGGGGGAGGGGCCGAGGGCAGTTGGCCAGCCGGCCCCATCCCCTGGTCGACCTCCTGGTTGAACTCCCGGTCAAGGGGACACTTTGCATATTAGGCTTTTATTATATAGGATGGTATTAACAGCCAAGATCTGGTTGTTAAGTATCTTCATTTGTTTCATGCCATTTATTTGTGGAAGAACTGCCCTGTAAAATCACCCCCATTCTGTATTTAGCGGACTTACCCTCATTTTACCATGTTCCTCTTATTTTTTGTATTTCCTGCAAATGGCTAGTTGGATCCAGAGCTGTGATCAAATCCAGGCTCTTTTTTTTCTTTCCATATTTATGTGTGTGTTTTTTCCCCCTGCCAGACTCCAACAGAAGGACACTGTGGACATATTTCTGTTGTACGCCATCAGGGAGCATGATGTCTGACTGTCTCCTTTCAACCATGCAGAGCTTGATCAGTGTGTTCCAGTGGCGTCAGCCTGATCCACACATTATGAAGTTCCCCCCTTACCCATTCAGATAGTGGTTTTAGCAGCTGTTGATCTTCACCATTGCTGGGGATTACAAAATGACGATTTTTCTATTTCATTTCACCTGAATTTATTAACATGGTTGTCTTATAAAGAGAATTTTCTCACTCGTTAATGATTTAGTTACTTCCAAGTGCAGCTCATATAGGAAAGGCAAGATAAATGCTTGATTCGGTCTCCATCAATTTTCAGAATAATGAACTGTTACCCTGGCAACCTCCAAAGATGACAAATAAAGGTCCTTGAGTTTGGGGTTTTGGCTTCTTTGTACACCATTATAACTCTCACACTGTGTCTTACAGTTTTCTAAATTAGTTGATATCAGTTTTATATACAACTAGTAGCCAGGTGCACGAAATTCTTACACATTAAAAGGAAATTAATTGCCCTAACCGGTTTGGCTCAGTGGATAGAGCATCGGCCTGCAGACTCAAGGGTCCCAGGTTTGATTCTGGTCAAGGGCATGTACCTCAGTTGCAGACACATCCCCAGTGGGGAGTGTGCAGGAGGCAGCTGATCAATGTTTCTCTCTCATCGATGTTTCTAACTATCCCTCTCCCTTCCTCTCTGTAA
>NW_006290147.1:382430-385192 GCF_000327345.1 Myotis davidii | reverse complement strand
GGTGCTCCCTCCTTTCTACTGTCAGGGTCTGATTTGAAGGTCAGCCCTGCCCCGTGTTGGGCCAGACCCAGAGTTCTACCACGCCATGGCCTCCACCTCAGCAACCCAGGACTGACTGCTTCTGGGTGCTCCTGGCGCTCCGAGGGGGGGTTCTTCCCTCAGGCCACACAGGAAACAGCTGGGGAGGGCTCAGCTGTTTTGACAGGATTCAGTGGGTCCATGCTTCTAGGGTGGGTTCCTGCCTCACTCCCCGCCCTCACCGGAAACAGCTCCAGGAAACAGCTCGGGGGAGGGTGCAGACGTTGCCAAGACAACCCCTGCAGGACTGACTTCCTTCTGCTTGGTTGAGGCAATTCAGGTCGTGATGAACACCACCCATGGTTTTTATATAAGTAGATGCTGGTTTCTGACTTCTTTTGAGAAACTGGAAGATTTAATGACACTGGGCCCTCATTTGCACAGGCAGCATTGCTGAGCCTGAGCAAGGACTGCCACTGCAGCTGGGCCCTTGAAGCACAGTCCCCCTCAGTCCCTGTTGTCTCGGGACAAATTTTCTAATTGTGTTAAGAGGGAGAGTGAGCAAATTCTTGGTCCCATCACCTGAACCTGGTCTGTTTATGTCATCTGTCTAACCCTGTATGCTTCTGAATTTATAATCCTGGTTTATGTAATAAGTTTTGAAATGGATGTCTTACATGTGTATGTAGTATAATCCTTCATCACATCCTCTCTCTTCCTAATCTTCATTGTACCTTGCCCCTCCTGTACTCCTATTAGTCAGGATTCTTGGTTTCATTGATGGAGACCCAACCCTCAATGAATTCAACAAAACAGGAACATGGGTCACGTGACCTGCCTATCCTAGACCAATGGCAGTGGGCAGGTAGATGGGATGGAATAATTAGCCCAGCGTGGCTCTTAGGCTCGCCCCTCTGACCAGGGTGGAAGGAGCTTGATTGGCCTCCCTCACTGGGGCTGACCACATGGCTTACAAGAGCAATTCCCAAAAGGTGATATTTGGAAGAGCTCCCTCCGTGTCTTTGCCAAAGGACATTTTTAGCTAAGTTTGTGCTAATACAGATTGAAACAATTGGGAGGGATGGGCTGGCAGCCAGTGGATGAGTTTGTGAGTCCCAGTGTCACAGTATCCGGCTGAGTCCGCTGCGTACGGCACACACATCTGAGTAAACAGGTAGCAAACTGCTGAAAGGCAGCAGGTCCTCACTCAGGAGTCAGCATCCTCCCTCTCAGTCACTGGTCCAAGTCCTTGGGCATTGCTCTGTGCTGGATGTTGCTTCTCCACTGCTGGGGCTCCACTTGCCTGAAGACCCCCGCCCCCAGCCCAGATTCCAGCCAGATCCCCTTGTTTAGAGGGGAATCCACACACATAAAAGAGAAGACTTAAGGGCTACTAGCTCCTAATGCAGGACTTGTGGTAATTCACTTGAAGAACTGAGTGAGTGTTGAACAGTGAGTGCTGTGGTGTGGGAAGGGCAGTTCTCTGAAGTTAGGGAGCAGAGACAACTGACTGTAGATGGGAACCCAGCCCCCGGCAGTAATTGGACTAGAGTTGCCCAGGTCCTTCCAAGCTCAACCTGATTTTTCCTTCCCTCTCTGTCCCACCCTCTCATCTCCCCTCCAGTGCCATTTCCTTCTTACTGGCCGGTAGTTTTACAGAGCTTGACATGAGCCAGTTCTTCTAGTGCAGTGGTCGGCAAACTCATTAGTCAACAGAGCCAAATAACAACAGTACAACGATTGAAATTTCTTTTGAGAGCCAAATTTTTTAAACTTAAACTATATAGGTAGGTACATTGTTATTAACTTAATTAGGGTACTCCTAAGCTGGCCTTTGCTAAAATCGTCCTCAATCTGATTGAGGTACATTTCAGTTGCCACAAAGCTTCAGTCACACTGTACGTGCTCACCTGCACGTGGTATTTTGTGGAAGAGCCACACTCAAGGGGCCCAAGAGCCACATGTGGCTCGAAAGTCGCGGTTTGCCAACCACTGCTCTAGTGAGAGCGCACACCGTGCATGTTCCAGAAATCCCAAACCAGGACCAGAACCACTGGGAAGGACTTGTCTTTAAAATGCAAGATTCTGGAGCCAGTTCTCCCGCAGGAAGGACGTTGGTGTTGGGGAGAATATAACTACCGTGTCTTCCAGTGCTTGGCCAAAACCTCAGATGCATGGCCTTCTAGCTAAGCGTCTGCGATTTCATATTGTTGGAGCCATCATTGTATCCCTAGGGCTTTCAGCTTCCTATTAGTTTGGGTGGCTGAACCAAGAAAGAAGGCATCTGCAGATTTCTACAGAAACTGTGATTCGTGAAAGATTTAGAGGAGACGAGGAAGGCTGGTTTCTGTCAGAGCAAAGTGATCTTGTAATGTAAGGAATTTCTTTGGGTTGAATTCCATAGAAGTTTGTCGCTGACCTGTGTTCCTGAACTATGAAACATGAATATTTGAGCTAAGGAAGAGTTTCTCTTGATAAATAAGCAATGAAATACTGCTGGGGTCCAGCCCCAGCAGGTCCAGGGGTCCCCAAAGGTATGGACGGAGTCAGCGAAGAAGGAATGACATGGAGACAGCATTCAGCTGATCAGCAGCCTTGCCAGGATCTCTAGCCACAATTTCCAGCCAAGTTCTGTGTCCATGTTCTCTTGCTAGGTTCTCCAGCCAGGTTCTGCAGCCATGTTCTCTCGCGAGGTTCTCCAGCCAGGTTCGGTCGCCAGGTTCTGTAGCCGGGTTTCCGCCAGG
>NW_006290147.1:380971-382337 GCF_000327345.1 Myotis davidii | reverse complement strand
TTCTGCTGGGGAAGGGGTTAAGAGGCTTTATTCCCTCCCTAACTTCAGGGGAAAATCCCTACCTGGGGAAACAACCTTTCTCAGAGAGGTGACCTTGGTTAAAACACATAGTGCCAAGAAGGTGAGCAAACATATTAAGAACAGTATGCCATATATGCCAGGTCTCTTGAAACAGCAAGGATGGACCGGCTCCCGGCAAATACTGTGGCAGGGGGTGGAGGGAGGCGGGCGTGGAATAAAACTAAAATGTACGATTCTGGGGTCTCTAAGCTACTGAAGATGAGCCTGGGGTGGGACGCCCCCTCCCTTATTTCCCATGTGTTCTAAATGGTCATGGTCATAAGTTCTGAGAGCAGTCGTGTGGAGGGAGTACCCCCAGCACCATATCTAACCAGCCGGGCGTTTGGACAAATGCCCAAAACATTGCTGGCCTGAGCACCAGATAGAGTGTCTGTCTGCAGGGGCACTGAGGCCCCTCTCCTCACACCATGGGGACCCTGGCGAATAGCAGAAGCTCCTCTACACCCCATGTCCCAGTTCTACCCCAAGGTCAGCTGGTTGAGACAGAGGAGGGGGCACTGCTGATTCTGGGCGGGTCAGCTCTGCCGGCCTTTGGCTGATCGGGAGCAGCACAGGGACACAGTGGGAGGAGGCCTCTTCCTGACATGAAGTCGTGTTAGAACATTTTAGATTCGTCAAGAAAAGAAGAACTTGTTTGCACTCTATTTCTCTCCCCCCTGCCCCAAACTTTTTAATTTGAAAGCATTCAAACCTACAGAAAAACTGTAATAGTACAGTTAACACCTTTCAACTAAACTTGTTAGCAGTTGACCACATTTGCTTTCTCCCTTCCTCCCTCCCTGCTTCTGCTTCCTTCAGTCCTCTGAAAGTAAGTTGCAGACATCAGCACATATCTTCTTCCTGAGAATAAACTGTTCTAATAACCACCATATCATTGTCACAACTAAGAAAAGTAACGCTCACTTTACAATATCTAATATACAATCCCTGCTGTTCCCCAAATGTCTATGAATCTCTTATATATTTGTGTAGCAGTTATAGCTGTCCCCTGTACCGCCCCATCCAGGATCGAATCAAGATTCAGGCTTTGGGTTGTTAAGTCTCTTTTCATCTAGAACAGTACCTGCTTCCTCCCCACCCCCATGTTCTTGACTCTTTGAAAGAATCCAGGCCATTGATATTGCAGAATTCCCACATTCTGGATGTGCTTGGTTTTCACCTCCGGGTTCAGTATTTTGGGCAGTGTTTTCACAGCGCTATTGTAACCGTCTCATAGCAGCAAGGACAGGACAGCTCCGAGTGTCCCCCAGTGGGCAGCTAAGTCTGACCACTTGGGGCGAGATGG
>NW_006290147.1:378778-380923 GCF_000327345.1 Myotis davidii | reverse complement strand
CTCTTCCTTTGTCATAATGAAGTAACGCATGGGGAATACTTTGAGATTGTGTGAATAGTCTGTGCCCATGGCCCAGTAATTTCATTGTCGGTCACAAATTAGCTTTTTCCAATTTTATTAATTAGCCATAATTATACATTAACTAGCATAACTAGCACTAATTCTGCCATATATATAAAATATATATATACTTTCTTCTCCCCCCACCCCCTTTTTAGTATCATCATTCTGGACAGGGTGTTTTTTTGGTTGGTATGTGTTATAATTCATAAGGGACATCACTGTTTTTGATGCTTGAGTTGTCCCAGGTTTGGCCAGGGAATGACCCGCAGGTAGGGTCCTGAGTGCCTTTGCCTTTGCCACAGCTCTTAGTCTGTGAGCGTCCCTGTTCCCTGACGTGACAGAATCCACCGTTACTCCCAGGAGCCCTGGTCTCTCTAGCGCGCAGTGATCTTTAGAAGGCTATGTCATAATACTAAAGCATGTGGTCCTCCCCGTGGGCCACATGCATCCCTGGGTCTTGGCAGCAGTTTAACTTGGAGTTTGCAGTCCTGAACCTGTAGTGACATGTACCTTTTCTTTTTTACAATTTAGTTCGAGGAAGAATTTTTGGAAACGAAAGAACAGCTGCAGAAGCTGCAGGACGGTGAGTGAGGAGAGATGACTCGGTAATGCTGGTTTGTTGTTTTTTAAAAAATCTGACATTCATGTGGAAGGGCAAAGACCCTGCGACACTAAACATTCAGGACAGTGTCCTAACCAGACCAGCAAGAGGGAATAACGGCTGAAACGTCGAGGAAGTCGCTGCTGTAAGAGCTGAAGGGAGAGAGCAGTTCTTCGTTCCACCCACATAAGCCCTTCTCCATCCCTCTCTCCTCCCCGTGCCCTCCTCCAAACTCCTTTACCCCTTCCTCTGTCTTCGGCATCCCTTCCCTCCACATCTTCTTTGCCCCGCCTCCTTCTCCTCCCCTAAATTCTCTGAGGCATGGGGCCTGCGTAAAGTATGCAGGTAAAAGTCCCCATTTATGCTGGGCTACATTTCCAAAGTGAATACCCAACAAATGGAATCAGTAAAAGGCCCGCATTAACACCTGGTCAGCCCTAACCCTCTCCTCACCCAGGCCCCCTAAGAAATACCCAGCCTCCCTCCCAACCTCAGGACCCCCTTGTGTTGGACCAGTTGTACAGGCTGCAATGCCACCTGTCGGGCGACACTGCCTGACACCCCGAGGCATGTGCTGAGTGCTCATGGCCTCTCCACCCCTACAGGCCCCCAGCCGTGGGGCCCCTGTACTTGCATCTCTCCCTGGGGTTTAAAGTGTTTGATGCAGGTTTGTTGAAGAAAGTACTGGGTTACGTTTTGACCGGTGACAGCTAACTTGGTAGTCCATGGTCTATGGCTGTGAAAGAGACACGCCCACGGGTGGACCTGAGTGGCAGTTGGTGATTCAGGCGGCATGGTCAGGCTGCCACAGGCAGCACAGTCAGGAGAGCATCCTGCAGGGATGGGAATGTTCTCTTCTGCGCTGCCCAGTGCAGGAGCCACTGGCCTCTGTGCCTACTGAACACTTGAAATGTGTCTCGTGTAACTAAGGAGCCAAATTTTCATTAATTTAAACTAGACACGTGCAGCTACTAGCTACTGTTATTGGCCAGCACAGCTCTGAAGAAATGTCTTCACTCCATTTCCAGCCCCTTGTCACTGGGGGGAGGTGTTTTTCCTCGGGTGAAAATGAAAGGGGCAAGTTTCGAACAAAGCTAGTTTTCAGGCTTCTTTTTCTTTTTAAATATTTGCATTGATTTCAGAAAGGAAGGGAGAGAGAAAGAGAGATAGAAACATCAATGATGAGAGAGAATCATTGATCAGCTGCCTCCTGCACACCCCACACTGGGGACTGAGACTGCAACCCAGGCATATGCCCTGACTGGGAATCGAACCGTGACGTCCTGGTTCATGGGTCGACGCTCAACCACTGAACCTCGCTGGCTGGGCCAGGCTTCTCTTATGGCTAAATCTGCTCCCCCGAATGAAGTTGAGGTTACCTATCTGTCATCAGGGGGTTTTATACCATTTCCTATGGCTGTGTGGCCCCACTGTCCTTTTGCATTACCCAAAACTTTCTTAGGGGGGTCAGGGGAAGGAGA
>NW_006290147.1:363015-378738 GCF_000327345.1 Myotis davidii | reverse complement strand
TCACCTCTAACTCTGGGCTCCCTTCTCAGGTAACCACCTGCTGTTCCAGCAAGTGCCAATGGTTGAAATTGACGGCATGAAGTTGGTGCAGACCCGGAGCATTCTCCACTACATCGCAGACAAGCACAATCTCTTCGGCAGGGACCTCAAGGAGAGAACCCTGTAATGTGGCCCCTCTGGAGTGTTGTCACGTGTCAGTTTACTGATGCCTTAGTCCAGTGGTCGGCAAACTGCGGCTCGCGAGCCACATGCGGCTCTTTGACCCCTTGAGTGTGGCTCTTCCACAAAATACTGACTTCTGCGCATGGGCCACGAAGTTTCAATCGCACTGTACATGCGCGCCCGCACGTGGTATTTGGTGGAAGAGCCACACTCAAGGGGCCAGAGAGCCGCATGTGGCTCATGAGTTGCAGTCTGCCGACCACTGCCTTAGCTGATCTGCAGTCCTTGCAGCACCCTGTCTACACTATGTCTGGGCTCACTAGTGTGGACAGGGAATGGACACCTGGAATGGTCATGAAGACCAATTGGGAAATCAGTTCAGAGCATCCAAGTAAATTGATAGAAAGGAACAGAGTACAGATAGTGGAGCTGATATCGGGAGTGTGGTGGTTGCAGGTTTCAACATCTTTAAACACTTGGATAATACTTTTTATTTTGCTTGCAAACCTATTACCATTGAGTGTTAGGAATTGGAAGCTGCTGTGACATCTGAGGCCTGGGACACTGTGCCTTGAATTATAATTTGAATTCAGAGCCGGGTCCTTGTATCTCCCGGATGCATGGCCCCAGGCAGTGTTCAGCTGGAATCCTGATGAGTGCCCTGTGCAGTGGGGTAATGACAGCACATTCCTCCCAATGTCATGGGATTCAGTGAGCTCACAGCTGCAGAGTGCTTAGCACCATGCCTGATGCATACCAAGCATTCCAGAAATGGTATCCACTCCTTTTTTTTTTTTTTATAAATGTGGCGTTCCACCCACACTGTGCATGTGTGTGGAGTGAGAGTGAAGGAGTAGGGGCTGGGGAGAGAGGGCCGTCATGGCTATTGTGCCGTCTGATTTGTACAGATCTTCCTGAAAGACTTTTCTGAATTATGACTAGAATTGTTTGCATCTTTCCTCATAAGAGACAGGTGTAGATACATGTTCTTGGTACTTCAGATGCCAGAGCCTTATGGGGAAAAAGCACTCTGAATTCTTAGTTGTGGAAGCCGGTGAGTTCTAAGAAGGGGAAACTAAGAAACCTGCTTTTTCGTTTTGAGGATTGACATGTATGTGGAGGGGACGCTGGATCTGCTGGAGCTGATCATCATGCACCCTTTCCTGAAGCCGGACGATCAACAGAAGGAAGTGGTTAGCATGGCCCAGAAGGCTATTCTTCGGTACTTCCCTGTGTTTGAAAAGGTAGGTGGTGGAGAAGCCTATGAAAAAAGCATAACCAGACCACCAGCGAGCTGCCACCAATGCCCCTTCCAGCTCAGGACAGTGTGAGGCTGAGCCCCGTCGGACTAAGCCGGCTGGACCCCTGAGAGCTGACAGTAGCCCTGAGCACAAAGCCAGGGTGGCATGGAGCTCTCAGACCCGCTGGGACCACATTATTCAGAAGTCTGGGGAAATCTGGGCTCACCACATGGTGTGTCATTGTTCCTTACGTTCACCCGGTATCCACCCTGTGTAAGATACAGACCAGCAGAAACTCCCTAATGTCTTCCCTCTTTCATGCCACGGACGTTTGCCGAACGGCATTGTATCAGACATCCTACTTAACCGTTTGATGTGAAGGGAAGAACCCCTGCACTTTATTTCCATTTGCTCTTTTTTCTGTTTTGTAATTTACCTGGTCTTACTGCTTTTCTGAACTTCAAACTCCTTTTTCTCAGCTGAGAGGAATTGTGTTTGAATGTTCCAAGTTAAAAAACACACAAAAGAAGACAATGTAAAAATATGGACTTGGCAAACGTCCTCTGGCCATCTTCGTGGAATTAGATCTGAGAAGGGGAGGTATTTCCTGGGTGTTTCTGCCACTTGCTTTCATGCTCTCTTGCCCACGGGCACTTCGTGAATGTAAAATATGCTAATGCAGAAATGTGGAGTCACATGGGAGGAGCAGGTGCCTTGGGGAAAGGCTGTTACTGGTTCTTATGTCCCTGTGGCCCAGATAGTGTCAGGGCTCCTCCCAACACATGAGCTAAAAATGGTTACCCCTCTTTTATACTTAATGAAGCAGAATCACTGAGATGGAGTGAGGTGCCTGAGGAGGAGACCTGGGAATGAAACTCGGCCTTCGGACTGCAAATGCCGCATTCCTTGTGCTCCCCCACTCTGGCTGCTCTGGCTGTTTGATTTGGAATCATGTGCAGGGCCCCTGTCATTCATACACACCACACACACACCCTCACGCTCGTGAGCATCTGAGAGTTCTCTGCCAACGGGATCTTCCCTCTTCTACCGCGTTCCTATGACTCTGCACCTATATGGTACTCTCCGATGGGAGCAAGATCAACTCTCACGCTTTTCGTTTTTTCTGGCTTAGAAGCTTCACAAGGAAGCCTGCTTTGTTATAGTGACACCCAGTTGATGACTACATGTGCTGATGTTTGTACAAACCACCGGCAAACAAGATCAGACTCTGTGGCGAGGATCTATAGCTTGTTTCTTACAGCGCTCCCCACCTTCCCAGCCTCCTGAATTCACGAGGGCTACATCATTTCTGTAGATATATTTATGGAATCGATGTATTCTTTGAAAGCATAAATCCAGAATTAATATGCCCTTCCCCTTTACAGTGTTTCATTCTGATAAAAAGTAGATATTTCACAGTACTGTCATTTCTATACCTTCTGTCCACACACATTCTGATATAGGGAGCTTCCTGTTAGTTGATGTTATTAATAAAGAGATGAAAGGATAAGGCCGGAGTGTCATCCCTTCTCAGATATGGCACTGGTTCGAAAGCTTCGTCGGCTTCTCCGTGTAGAGTACTGTGACCAATGCGGAACACTTACTCCTGCAGGTTCTGAGGGAGCATGGACAAAGGTTCCTCGTGGGCAATCAGCTGAGCCTTGCAGACGTGGTTCTGCTCCAGACCATTTTGGCTCTAGAGGAGAAAATCCCCAATATCCTGGCTTCATTTCCTCACCTCCAGGTAAACAAAAGCACATCTTAGAAGATTGGTCCAGAACTTTTAGGCCTGCCTTCGGTGTCTGTTGATTGGTTGGCTGTGTGTGTGTGTGTGTGTGTGTGTGTGTGTGTGTGTAACTTTTTTAGAGTCTAGTTGGTAAAATGAAATGAAGGTACAGGCTTGAAATTGTTTTTCCACTCCCCAGATCTGAGGATGAAAGATCATTTATCTAAGTTTTGTTCCATAACTACACTCTTGGGACGATTCCTAGAGTTAGCCAATAGGGACTTGCCATAGAAGTCATTGCACGGACAGAAGAGTAACACACATACTTTTAAAAAATCATTTTTCCACCCAGCAAGTGTGGCTCAGTGGTTGAGCATCGACCTATGAACCAGGCGGTCACGGTTCAACTCCCAGTCAGGGCACTTGCCTAGGATGCAGGAGGCAGCTGATTAATGATTCTCTCTCATCATTGATGTTTCTATCTCTCTCTCCCTCTCCTTTCCTCTCTGAAATCAATAAAAGCATATTTAAAAAAATAATAATCCAAATCCAGTAGGTATCATTCTGATATACTAATCAGGACAACAACCACCAGTTTAATGCATACATCCAGAAAATAAGAATAAAAATATTCAGCAAGGCAAATAGCCATTCTGTAGTTTAACCATATGTTCATTTCCTGAAGGCACAGAGACGAACATTATTTAATTTGACTTGAATACCACTAGGTCCTTGAAGTAGCCTAGGGACCTACTGGTGTTTTCCATCCATAATGCTAGTGACATGTGATTAAGCCCCAGGCACTTTTGTGTAAATAAAATTTTAATCTCTGATCAGATCAAGCATCCATATTAAAGGACTTCAGAATCTAACACCAGATCTGAGTTTCATTGAAGGGCCATTCCTACATTAATTAAAGAGTTTAAAAAGTCAAGAGTCACTACAGTTTTATTATACATAATAAGTATTAACCCCACATAAATCTTTAAATGATAAATCCTAGGGAACAAGCTTTTCAATATTGGTATAATATTCAAAATTAGATAGGACAAACATTTCAAATAAGTAATAAAAAAAGATTGTCATATTTACATAGCGCTGACATGATTAGAATAGTTTTTGTTAATATTAGTAACATGTATGTTTATGTGTGTGCATACTTAATGAAGGCGTGCTTTGTTTATAATCAACATTTAATAAATACTAGCTTTTAAAGTAAATGACCTCTTTACCTTGAAAGATTTTATTAGAATAATTATATAAAATGGATATACACTTCTTCATATAGTTAAAAATTTTCACTGGATCAAATAGACTTTTTAAACAAAAATGTTTTTATTGCCGAAACCGGTTTGGCTCAGTGGATAGAGCGTCGGCCTGCGGACTGAGGGGCCCCGGGTTCGATTCCGGTCAAGGGCGTGTACCTGGGTTGCAGGCACATCTCCAGTGGGAGATGTGCAGGAGGCAGCTGATCGATGTTTCTCTCTCATTGATGTTTCTAACTCTCTGTCTCTCTCCCTTCCTCTCTGTGAAAAATCAATAAAAATATTTTTTTTAAAATGTTTTTATTAATTTCAGAGAGAGGAAGGGAGAGGGAGAGAGATAGAGACATCAGTGATGAGAGAGAATCATCAATAGGCTGCCTCCTACACTCCCCTACTGGGGATCAAGCCCACAACCCTGGCATGTGCCCCGAGGAGGAATCGAACAGTGACCTCCTAGTTCACAGGTCAAAGCTCAACCACTGAGCCACACAGGCCAGGCTCAATTAAACTTTTTTCTCAGTTACTGAGAGTTGGTAAGATTTAACTCTATGAATGAAAAATATGATTTATTTCTTCCATTCCAGTTTACATAAATATCTGGTATCTGAGCCCTAAGCTACAAAAGATACAACTGGCCATCTCTCACACATAGCCCGAGAGAGGATTCATTTGCTATTAGAAGTGAAAAAGTCCAAGAAAGCTGAATCTTAAAATTCAAATTGTACCATCTGATGACTTTTTAAAACACTTTTATTTAAATGACTCACGCATTTTCTCTGGCCAGAGCGATATTTTTAAGGTACTTCCCAAGTCTTTTTTCTTTTCCCTTTCTCTTTCTCTGTTTAAGCAAGTATCATAATCCTATTCTAAGTATCTTTTTAATATTGCTACCTCTGAAAAAAATTCACATTTTGGTGTGAACCGTGAGATTGGCATAAAGACTGGTCCACATACTAACCCCTGTTGGCAGAGTATAAATAGTTGTACCAGGAGATCAGACCCTAAACAGATGCTGGGTTACAGTTCTGGTTGGATCCCTGTAGTAAATTTTTTCTGAACAAACTTTGATAGATGGCCATTTTGAACAACGATATTTTCATAGTGGTCAACCTTGAACTTCCGTGTTTTCCATTTTCAGGAGTACTCCGTGAAAGTAAGTAATGTCCCCACAATTAGGAAATTCCTTGAACCTGGCAGCAAGAAGAAGCCACCCCCCGATGAGATCTACGTGAGAACCGTCTACAACGTCTTTATGCCATAAATCAACACCGATGTTTGTGAGTGAGAACTGGCCCCTAGAGATCACTGTGTCCACACTAGTATCTTAGTTGATGCCAGGCTGCCTGATCCCCGCTCTGTCGTGGTGCTCTGTATAATTGTTCCTAAGTTGGGTCTTTCATGTCAAGATCTCTTATAGAAACACGGACATGTTTGTGTCCAGTGGATAATTGTTATGGGTCCTTTTTCTGAAAACCTTTGTGGAGAGGCTGACACTTATGTTAGATTTGATCTGAACTCATTTCCTGATAACAGGGTTGGGCAGGACCTCAAGTTCTCCCCGGAGCTGCTTTTCACCTCTCCTTATCCCATTCTAAACCCCGTCTGGTCTCTTCCCAATTTTTAGTGTTTAATAACAACAGAATATCTAGTGAGTACCTCTCTCTGAGCTATTGTAAATCCATAGTAGTGATGAGTGCAGTTAATATTAGCCAAAATAAAGAATTTACAAATCATTGTCCTGTTGCTAGAATTTTTAAATTAAATTATTTGGAATCTACAATTACATGCTTCAAAATGGTATAAAAGGCCATACAGTTGGAAATATTCTTTTCAGCCTTGCGCCCAGCTACCTGGTTCTCCCCACAGGCAAACATAGGTATCATTTATATATCTTTCCAGTTATATTTTACATCGGTGTTAGAAAATATAAATGGATGTCACATTTGCCTTATTACTCAAATATTCATTTGTAGGCTTGAACTTTTTTGCATTTCAGACTAACAGGATAGTTTATTCATGCTGCTTTATGCATGTGTTGTTTTTATATTAATTGAGCACCTATTATGTGCCAAGCAGGGTTCCAGGAGGCAGAACCCTAGAACAGAGCCCCTGCTCTAGGAAGATGTACCACACAGTGGGGGAGGTCGATGTGTAAACAGCAGAAGTAATTTGGGAAAAGGAAGAAATGATGGTTCTGGACTAATACTCAGAAATTTAAAAACTAAGGAAAAGCACGTTGTTTTATGAGGGCTTGTAGCGGGGACACATTCATCCCTTACTGCAGGAGGGGTTTTTGCTTGGATTAAAATATATATATATATAGCCATGAGGTGATCATTAATGCCTATCACACTCATAGCAAGGGCCTTGGTGTTTTATTGGAGGAAAATCAAGTGTAGACACCAGGTAGTTGTTAGTGTTCGCACTTTCACAGTGTGAGCACTCTGTTGCCACACTAATATTTAGAATTTCTGGATGAGCAAGGGCTTGATGACACGTGTAGCATTGGACCAGGCCCCAGGAGCAGTGGTGGCCAGTCTACTGCTCCTGAGGGAGACACCCAGGCTCCAGCCGGGATCCTGAGAGCAAGAGCCAAGGAAAAGAAGAAAGCGAGGGAGTGTGGAGGGAAAAGACTCACCCTTCCCAAAGGCACGACCAAACACAGGTCTGACCTCTGCCTCTGGGAGGTGACCCCTAAGCCCTTGGAATGTCATGCCTGATAGTGTCTTTGTTTGCCTGGCTGCCTTACGCCAGCCAGATAGTAACTAACTGTGATTTGAGCCACAGCAATAATGCCATGGAGGGTGAGGGTTTGGGGTCAGCTCAACTATGGAGGAGCTGGAGTCGGATCAACCACATGAGCAGTCAATTATGCCCATGTGATGGAGCCCCAATAAAAATTCGGGACTCAAAACTAGGGTGGGCTTACTGATTAACAATACTCCATGTCCCACATGGTTGCCAGGAGGAGTTCATGCGTCCACGGCTCCACAGAGAGGACGTCTGGAAGCTCAAGTTTGGACCCCCCTGGACCCCGTCCTGTGTGTCTCTTCCCCTGGCTGGTTTCCGTCTGTATCCTCTCTCTGTAATAAACCGTAGCCGTGAGTATAACAGCTTTCCGTGAGTTCTGTGAGTTCTTTGAGTGGCTTGACGAACCTCAGGGTGTTTTTTGGGGCACCCCCTTGAACTTGCAGTTGGTGTCAGAGTGAGGGTGGGCTTTTGGCCTGCTCCTTCTAACCTCTTCCGGGAAGAGAAACTTTTACACTCATTTGAAGACTAATTTACACCCTGGAACCGGACATGGACATCATAGCACCCAGAGGTCTGTATTATGGAATTGTGTAGGATGGCAGCAAATTTGGACTATTGTATATCATTTTGATGTGATTGTACTCTCCAGTGCCACTGCCTGACAATATAAATCAAGGGTTTGCTGTATAGACCTTAGGCCGTTTTGTAAACATTGCTCTTTGGATTTTAATTCTCATAGCCACCAGGGGGCCCTCAATGCCGGCTCTCTGAGGAAACAGCCAGGAGGAAGTTTGGCTTCTGCACTGAATTAGAGGATAACAGAAAGTAAACACAAGAGGCCTGGCTGTTTCCGATGAGGACAGATTCCCATGTCTTTCCTGCTCATGGTACATGACCTTAAATTGTGCAATTCGGTTGCCATTTTGGCAATAAGTTCCTCCCTCCCCCAACCTCAGGTCAGGTGAACCAGTGAGGTTAAAGGGCACAGCCACGTAGAGAGCAGGTACGGAGGCCTGGTGTCTGGGACAAAAGGGGAAAGCTGATGGTGTGAGACTCTGGTGTCTGTGACAGAGGAGGAGGTGCAACGGGTAAGGAGCCTGGGACCCAGCATTAGCCACTCAGAGAGGCTTTGGCAAACTGGGTGCCGCGAGGAACACCTGATCTCCTCCTGCTGCCTGGCTAGGGCTGTCGGTAGGGGCCAGCCTCCTGGGGAACCCCACAGAGCGGAAAGTGAGTTCCTCTGGGCAGGATCTGCTACAAACAACAACCAGTGTGGGCTCTTGTATTTGCTGGTGTTCCCTCTTCATCGAATGTGCCCAGGAGAGTGAGGGCGGGTTCCTTCTTGTCCTATCAGCACACATGTCCGCCCCCTAAGGGAGTCCCTCAGACCAGGAGGCCTGTAGCACTCACCGAACACCCAGGTGCCTCTTTCTCCTCAATTTGTTTTCTTCAGAGCACTTGACACCCTCTGGCATTTTATCTGTTTAATCAGTCTCTGTCTTTATACTTAAAGTGGGTTTGTTGTAGAAATTATAATTGGGTCTTGTTTCAGTCCACCCGTAGTCTCTGTTCTTTAATTGATGTATTTAAGGCCACATTTAAAATCCTTATTGCCGTGGCTGAATTAATCTGTACCATGTGTGTAACTGTTTTCTATTTGTTTCCCTTGTTCTTTGTTGTTGTTTTTTCTTTTGTCTTCCCCTCTTTTTCTGCATTCTTTGTTTTTAATTGAGCATTTATATGGTTCTATTTTTTCTCCGCATGTCAATTATACCTCATTTTAAAATATATATATTTTTCTTGATTTCAGAGAGGGAGGGAGAGGGAGATAGAAACATTAATGCACACCCTCTACCGGGGATTGAGCCTGCAACTTGGGCATGTGCCCTTGACCAGAATCAAACCCAGGCAAACACTCTATCCACTGAGCCAAACCAGCTAGGGCTATATCTCTCTTTTTTTTTTTTTAAGTTTAATTTGTTGCCCTAGAGTTTGCCATATATATTTAAGCTACACTAAGGCCACTTTCAAATGGTAGTGCAGGTACCTTATAACACAGTTTTCCCCGGTTCCTCCCTCCTGTCCCTTTTAACATTGCTGTCATAGATTTCACTTACCCATAAGCTGTAATCATCTGATATATTGTTGCTGTTATTATTTGAACACACTGCATTTATTTGTCTATCTATTTATACTGTCCGTCAACTAGAATGGAAACACCACAGCTGTAGGAATTGGGCCTGTCGTGGCCACCATTCTAGAGTCAGGGCCAAAACAGGGTCTCAGTGTTGAGTGAGCCAGTGGAGTCTTCCTTTCTTCTTCCTTGGGTAACTTGGTGCGCTCTCAGATACACTGACAATGGATGTAAAGTGAAGCCCCGGGGGCGTGTGCAAACTGGAATACTCACTGGCTAATCCCTTCAGTGGGCGGAGCTTGCTACTGGACAGATAAGGGTTATAAACCTTCACTTCGTCCCCCACCACACCAGAGACAAGAGCCAGGAAGTGATAAGGTTAGTGGTTAAATTTTTGTACTCTTCTTGGGCTTGGTTGGATAGTTACATTTTGTGGCCAAATATGCAGCTTATAGTCAGCAATTGTTTTAATTTTGTGGTTAATTTAATGCCTATATTTCTAAACTTGCCTAAATCAAATGAAAGGAACAGATATTTTTTTCCCTGCAGAGTAGATACATAAATGAACACAATATGGCAAGTTACAGCTGGGCCTTTTGACGACTTTCACTGCCTATGCCTGGTCACATGGTACCAGACATGAATATTCCCCCACATCCATGCCACACATTACATATGAGAGGACGGTGGTGCCTCAGTTGATTGGTGGACATAACAGACTTAGCAGAACATAAACATGTATTACTATTTGAGCCGTTACATTTTTCCCTCTTAGGCAAATCTCATATTTTTTACATAGTTGAAAAAACAGAGATGCCACCCGCTCTGTGCCAGGGTGCTAACAGGTAAACTAAGTCTCCTGCCTCTAGGTGTCTACTCCACTATGCTTGGAAGATTTCTTCCAAATAATCTGCCACTGGGGTCTTCCTCTGAGGTCCTGCATGCCTGGGGAACTGCAAGTTGAAAAGCAGGAGTCTCTGAGTCAAGCCCTGATACCATTTTTTTTTTTTCTTCTAAGACTTGAAACAGCTTCGGGCCATGTGGCAGCTCACCTGGCTTATTCTCTAAGCAGCCTTGGTGACCTAGGTAAATGAAAGACTCTTTCTTGGCTGTATCTTTCCTATAAGTAAGTTTGTAAGTCTTGAGGGTATAAGCCAACCTCTTGTGAGTTTTGCGAATGTGAATCAACCCATTAGATACCCTCATGGAAAGGAAACTAAGGTTCTGAAACTGAAATACGAAGCTCTCTGGAGAAGATGCTTATTAACATGTGAGCTTGGCCCAGAGCTCCCTCCCGATCGCCCTATTCCATCAGCAACCCACCCCCTCTCCACCTAGGAATATTGTTCAGCTGGGTTTGTGTATTAAAAATTCCATATAAATACTTGAGCTCTTTTTCAAAGTCTCATGTAGGAGACTTTCCCTTTGATAAAATCCAAATAATGAATATGTCATATCTAACTAATGACGTGCTTTGCTATTGTTATGTATTAGCAAAATAGAAGAGAAATAATTCATAATCGAGTAAAAACAGACAAACTTTAAAGCTATACTGAAAGTCTTGGTTGTGCTCTGAAGCAGTATATACTTAAAGCTAAAACGAGCTACTGCTTTCCAAACTAGCAAAGTACAGTTCTGTGGGGAATACAGCGTTACCTGGGAGAGTTTTCTGTCTCCGTGACAAATTTTGATCTGCTGGTAATAATGCAGATAGGCCATTCTGATCCATTGGAGAAGCCAGAGGAAATGTCAAGGCTGTTTCTATGGATAATAGATTTAGAATTGACATCTTGTATTCTGACCCAAAACATTTGCTAAAATTGGAAACCTTTTCAATGAACCCCTTAAATTTTTTATGATCCAGAAAAGTCAATGAAAGCCTGCTTTTTGCCTACCTGTTCAAATAAGTGAGAAAAATGTGTGTTGTTTTACCTAAATCATCCAGAGTGACTGTTAAACATTGTCAGTTCACTAGAACTTCACCCCCAAAGATTGGCTGCTTTCCCGACACATGCATTCAGCAGATAGGAGCATAGGGCAAAGAATGAAGATGAGGGAAGAGAAGCAATATCAGCAATATCAGAAGGATTGTTAAAACTGGAAGAAACGGAGGAAATGATCTAATTCTGACCAAGTCTTCATTGTATAGCTAAGGACTGACATTTCTTCCAGACATGCCCAGGGCTGGAACCTACATATCTGGTACTTTGTTAACATTGGGAATTGAAGAAGGCCTCGCTCATATCCTAGGAATTCCTCTCTTAAAAATATGCTATATAATAAAAGCCCAGCGACCGAACAGCAGAATGACAGGTCTACCAGTTGCTATTTCGTGCACTGACCAACAAGGGATAGACACTCAATGCAGGAGCTTCCCCCTGGTGGTCAGTGCACTCCCACCATGGGAGCACCACTCTACTGACCAGGATGAGCGGAGTTCTCACAGTGGGCTGATCCCAGCAGGCCATGCCCCCCACCAGTGCATGAATCCCGTGCACCAGGCCTCTAGTATATGTATATTGATTCCAGAGAGGAAAGGAAGGGGAGAGATAGAAACATCAATGATGAGAGAGAATCATTGATCAGCTGCCTCCTGCATGACCCCTACTGGGGTTTGAGCCCACAATCCAGGCATGTGCCCTGGCTGGGAATCGGACTGTGACCTCCTGGTTCATAGTACCATGCTCAACCACTGAGCCACACTGGCCGGGTAGAATTCCTCTCATAGAGGGGGATCAATACAAATGATCTCACATGGGAAATTTACTTACAATTCTCCCCAGTTCCCTCTGCCCTTCTCTCTCTCTATTCTGAGCCACCCCCAACTCCAGCACGTCACCCTTTGCTCTGCCTACCTTTTAAATGCCATGCTCTGCAATTGTGCCTGCCCAGCAGTTTCTGGGAAGAATGACCCAGAGCCTCACACTGAGCCCCAGGTGCAGGTTAGTTGGGTTTTCATTCTAGACTCAGCTTCTCGAACTTTATTTAAATATACAAGTGAATCGCCTGGGCATGTTTTGAAAAATGCAGACTCTGATTCACAGATTGGGCCCAGGGACTGTGCTTCTGCATTTCTAACACACTTCCAGGCAAAGCTGATGTTGCTGGTCCAACACACCAGCAGAGAATGCCGCCCCTCCTTTTGGAAGCACACGTGAATGCCGCTGCGGTGTGGAGATACAGGTGTGTGTGTGTGTGTGTGTGTGTGTGTGTGTGTGTGTACCATTTATTGAGTTCTTACTATGTTCAGCGGTTTGTACACATTATCTTATGTTCACTTCATAACTAATCAAATGAATTAGGAGCTATTAGCTTTGCTGTACAAATGAGGAAACTGAGGCTCAAAGAGGTTAAAAACCTTGCTCCAGTAAGAGGTAGAGCTGAAATATGTTTTTACTATGGGTACCCGACACTCACAGTAAAATAGATACATGTTCTATTTTCTTAAAAAATGGGGGCATATTTAGGACCACACTCTGACTCTCCAAAGGCTGTCATGCCATTGTGGCTGCTTCCTGCTGCCCCTCCTGAGACGTGGGTCCCTGGGACTCTGGGTGGGGAAACGCACCCCACTCTCATCTCAGGTGAAGCTGCACACAGGTGAAGTCTGTGAGCCCTCACAGGTGAGTCTCAGTTCCCAAAGTCATCCGACCTCTGTGGGAAGCCTTCCAGGTTTGCTGAGTTCAGGGCACACCTTTTGGTCAACATCAGTAGCACAATCATGAGCTTTGAAGAGATGGGAATGGATTTATACTCAGCTCAATGCCTTGGGTTCCGGGTCTTCCAGCAGCTTTTGCTCAGAGTGCTTGCATCTTGGGTAAAATCCAGAAAGCGCTGCTCCTTTGTTCCCTACCTCTGCATTTCCCACGGCTGGCCGGTCCCACGGCTGGCCGGAATGAAAGCTTCCATTGCACCTGTTCTTTTAAGCTTTGATGATGTACTTTTTTTCTTTTTTAACAATGAGAATAATTGGGTTTTCTATTTGAAGGGTAAACAAACCAGTCGTCCGTATTACCAAGCTGTAATTTACCCTAATCTTTGTTGACACTCATTAGAGGTCAAGGATAAAGGACTAAAGGACTTGGCTTTGTCCTTAACCTATAATGCCATGGGGCAGGGAGCAGTAGGGCTGAGAAACAACATATAGACAGGGAGGGGCAAAAGTAGGTTTACAGTTGTGAGTAAGTAAAAGAGATTTCCTCCTGCTTTTGTTAAACACCTATTTCCTTCTGACTTACCTCTTGTTAGTCTGGATGTTTCCATCGCTAGATACAGGTAAGGTTTTTGATGGCAGGAACTACATGTTATTTATCTTTGTATGCCTGGAGTGCCTAACCTAGTACTATATCCATAGTAGGAGTTCACTAAATGTTTGATGCTGAGAGAACGAAGGATGGAACACAGAAATTTAACATGTTAAGGAACTGGTATGTATCTCAAAGTGGCACATTGAGGTGACAGCTGCCAGGTGTCTGGGCTGGTTCTATAAGAGATGGAAGAACTACACCGTCACCCCTGTCTTCCAGATGCTTCCCTCGTAAGAATTTTTAAAAAATATATATTGATTTTTTTACAGAGAGGAAGGGAGAGGGATAGAGAGTTAGAAACATCGATGGGAGAGAAACATCGATCAGCTGCCTCCTGCTCACTCCCCACAGGGGATGTACCTGCAAGCAAAGTACATGCCCTTGACCGGAATCGAACCTGGGACTCTTCAGTCCACAGGCCAACACTCTAGCCACTGAATCAAACTGGTCAGGGCCCTCGTGAGAATTTTGCAGTGAAGAGTTCGGCTGGTTCCTGGGGTGGGAGCTCATAAGAGGTATTGGGCCCCTTCTCGGTGCTCAGCCCTTCTAGAAGGAATAGCCCTTCCTGGGAGGGGTTGGGCATGGGGACTGAAGTCCTGCTGAGCCCCTTAAAAAGTCATCCCATTAAGAAGGCCACCGAGCCAGCCGAGGCTGAGAGATGAGGAATGGTGGCTGCTTGGCCAGACTCAGCTGTGATTTATTTATGGGGCACACCAACATTTGCTGGGACTTTTCCAAGAAGCGGTAGCTGGTTATTAACAACTAGAGAAAGAAGTTTCCTTCTCTTGCACTAGAGGGAGGGTTGCTGGGTTTAGTCCTGTTTATCTGAGATGGGGTCTCCTTCATTCTAATCCTGGGCTTTTAGGGCTCCCTCGGCACCACTTGAGCCTTGGAGGTGATGGCAGGGAAGGAAGTGATTCTGTCCCTTGTAATTCAGCTCTGGGTCTTCAAGTTACATCCTCCCATCTCCCATGTGCCCGGAGAATGTGTAAGGGGCCAGCCAAAGTGAAGTGGGGGAAGCTGTGAGCACAAAGTCTGCACATAAAATACAAAATACACTTCCTTGTAAGAGTGAACCATGAAAATGCTCTGTTCACAAAATGAAGGCAGAAGCCACCCCAGATTTTACTTGTTGAATATCTTGTATTACAATATGGAGTCAGATTCACAAAAAGTTTTAGCTCCCTTTTGCAAATATCAATTGCATTTGCAACAAACACTTATGAATCCCCTATAAAACTAATAGGCAAACCTATCTTAGCATAAAAAACTCAAAGAATTGCTAACCCCACTGGCCATTTGCTTCAAGAAGCGAGGACTTCACTTAAGATGGGTCAGATATTGTATGTATTTCATCTGTCACTTTAACTCAATCCTCACAACCACGACCCCATTTTAAGGATTAGGAGACTGAGGCTTGGGAGGTGGACTAAGGCTGTACAATGGTGAGGACCACAGTAGGTGCCGCCTGGGGAGCTGAGGTCAGCCTCTCCATCCATGTGCTCGCCTGCTGCTTCCTGAGCACCCTCCCAGCCACAGAGCCTTGGGCACTGTGCCAGCGGGAAGTATTCTTGCCGTTTCCTTAAAGCATATGGGGTTCGAGGGGCAAATGGGGTAAAGGAGACCCAACAATCCTCCAAGTTAGTAAAGAGCTTTGGTTTATTCAAAGCACTTTACCTTTATCTCATTTGGTCACCCCAATAATCCTGTGACATGCACAGGGGTCACTAACCTAATACTTCCTGTGGTTCTACGACAGAAAGGACTGTCAGGCCTGCTTGCATGATCCTTCTACTCTCCTAGTATAATTTTTCTCAATTACAGAAGAGGACACGAAGGCAGACCAAGGTTTAGTGAACTGGTCCTGAGCCTACCCAGCTCCTCGCTGGCCAGGTAAGGACTTGAATCCTGGTCCTGTGTAGGTCTGTGTCTACGCTTGTCCCAGACTCAGGAAAGTCTTTGGCAGAAATGAGAGTCCCCAAGTCCCACCGAAGATTTTAATCCAAACAAGCCCAGCCCCTTGCCACTGCTAAGAAAGATTATATTTTGTAAGATCATTAATGAAACCGTCATATTAACTCCTGGTTCCTTTTCTCAAATTACCAGAGTCAGTCTCTCAAATCTACAGAAAACCTTG